>NC_052355.1:24513687-24617280 GCF_009727055.1 Benincasa hispida | reverse complement strand
TGTATAATTCTCCAATTTGTAAATCCAAAACATGGAGCTAACTGTAATTGGATGAAAACATTTGCTGAGTAATATGTTGGAGGAAGAACAGAAACTTAAGAAAGAACAACGTGGTGATGTCTAGCCAGAGATGTCGATCGACTTGATTTCTGGCTTCTTCTCCACCATTTTGGGCACTGTCACAGTCAGCACTTTACATATGAATTACTTTCTTCTATCAAAGTTGAGATTTTTGCTAATTGAATAAATTAGGACCAAGGATGAAAGTAAATTGGTAAGATACTTGAAGATAACTAAATACAAAATTTAATATAATATCAATATCAGTGTACTAGATGCAAAGAATTTAAAGTCTCAGACTTATGTAATATTTTAAAATTCTAGGTACAGATTTTAAACGATCCACGGAATAGAATTTATTTAAACAATTGTGTTCAAACATGGTAGAATAGAATATGATTGAACATATCTATCATCTAGATTGTAATGGATTTGATTTGAGGCTGCATGTCTTCAATCTATTGAAGAAATAGGTACAAAAGAAAGAAAAACAATCTTTTTTTGAAAAAGAAACTTTTATTTAAAACATAGGATGAATATTTAAAAATTAGTCTTTCACTCTCAAGACATTCACTTTTCTACATCAATTCTCTAACTTTTTTTGGTTCACATATAGGATCACACCTCTTATTTATAGGCAGTCCTTGAAGTCAAGTAAAATGACTTTACTAGATTATTCTTAGATCGTACAAATATTATAGATATTTAGATTATCTTTATTTAAAGGAATTCGTGAACCAAATTTAGGATATTTTTAGATCATTTTTTGAGATATTTATTTTACATATTACAATATGCTTTTAGAAAATAATCTAATTTTACATTTTTATGTCATATATCAGATAAAATTAAAGAATCTTCTAGATTAGTTAGTGTTGTTATATATATTTTACACTCTCCCTCAACACTAAGTGGGTGTTTGATCAAAGGAGAGTATGTTGAGTTGGTATTTCTTACCAACTCATTGTTTGACAACCAATTTTAAATGTTGATGGAGTTGAGTTGGTTATTTTACCCATTCATCCCAATTCTTCCCAATTTTTTCTCCCTCCAATTTTTTCAATGGTTCTACCCATCGGTTTCCAATGGCAATTACCGCTACCATACTCTGGCAACATATTTCGATGACTACCTTCGGGTGGCCAACTTCGATGACCAACTCGGAGCTTTGGTAATCACCTCTGACGACACTCCGGCAACCAATTCCGACAACCACCATGGTACAAGAAAACTCTGACTTCCACATTCGCACGACCAACTTTAACGAAGAACTCAAGACTCCACCAACTACCTTCGATGACAACTCCAATGACTACCTTCGCATTAGTAACTTCAGCGACATACTCTGCCTACCGCCTTCTTGTGCCCAACTTTGACAACCACTGATAAAAATAAAATGATGGGTTTAATTACCTACCATTTTATCACTCTAACTCTCATCCGTTTTTCCACTCGTTTTCATCACTCTTAAAACTCCCTCAATTACTTAGTTGTTTTTCTCTCTCATACTCTCTTCACGTTTACTCCCCTTCTCTCTTCTTTCATCGTCTGGTTCATCTTTCTCATTTTCTCTTTCTTTCTCTGTCTAGCCCGTATGGGCTTTATTTCCCCCTTTCTTTCTCAATTCCTCATTTTTCTTTTTTGATTTTTTTTCTATGGTTGTTCTTTTAGATCTAATTATTCTTCTTCTATTTCATTTTTTTCTTAGATCTAAAAAATATTACATACGGTGTCTTATTATTGTTTCACTAAACAAAAGTTCAACTATATGTTTTAAACAACCTATCCCTTGATGTTTTCAAATATTACATAATTCTAATGAAATAGTAGAATTTAAAATTATGCCTCAAGTTCTTTTTTTTTTTTTTTTTTTTAAAAAGATAGTTTGTACACTAATGCAAAACATAATAGTAGAAAAAATAGACATCAATATTTCTAGAATCATTTCAACAGTTTTAGAAAAAGATAAATCCATATTCCACAAATTGGTCAAAAAAGACTATCTAATAGTTGGTTTTATGATTTAAATTGTAAGATTTTGGGTTTTTTTAAGATTAACATTTAAGTGTCATCTCTTCTATCTAAAACAATATCATTAGTTTTATTTGACGACACTAATCCATTTAGTTCTTTTTAATTTTTACGAATGATTATGTTGGGTTTTTTTTAATGAAATAATCACTTCTATTTGAATGTTTAAAAAATTAAATTCAAAATTTTGTGTCCTGTATATGAATATTTTGTAGAGAATTTGTTATATTTGGAGTATGGAAAAGAATTGGAAGGTTTTTTTTTTTTTTGTTTTTTTGTTTTTTTGTTTTTTTTTTTATCTTTAGAAAAGTTAGAAAAATATGTATATAGTTGAAAATTAAAATCAACAATAGCACAAAAAAAAAAAAAAAAAAAAAAAAATCAATTTCATTTACAAAAACAACACTAGATACCCCAACTCAACTCAACTCAACTCTATATCCAAACACAGACAATAATTATCAACTTAACTCAACTCTGCACACCAAACACAGAGACAATGTAACTCTCCAGATAATTTAACTCTTCAAATAATAATTACCAATTCAACTCAAGTCAACTCTCTGCTTTTATCGCGCATCAAATCCACCCTAACTGTTTTGGGTCATTCAATCATCCCGAGCTGCTATCAAAACTTTGCATGTTTATTTTTTGGTAGTCCTTTTGTAAATATATTTGCAATTTGTTCTTCTTTCTTTATTGGCTTCATCTCAATTTCCTCTTGAAGTGGTAATGTACCTCCACATGTTTGGTTCTTGCATGGAATACTGGATTTTTAGCTAAGCAAACTGCAGATTGGTTGTCGCAGTATAAAGTCACTACATTATTAGCTTTTTGGTACAAATCCTTCATTAGTTTCTTTATCCATATATTCTCTTGTGCTGCCTTGGCTGCTGCTCTATACTCTGCTTCTGTGGTAGATAATGCAACTGTTGGTTGTCTCTTGTTACACCAAGAAACTACTCCATTACCAAGTTTGAACACCTAATCAGTAGTTGATCGTTGTGTATCGTGATCTCCAGCATAATCAGCATCGTGGAAGCCTTCTAACTTGCAATCCTCCCTTTTCTTGCATAAAAGGTCATATGCACTTGTTCCTTTTAGATATCTTAAAATTCTTCGAATTGCTTTAAGATGAGGCTTCTTCGAATTCTGCATGTAACGACTCATAACTTCGACAAAATATGAGATATCAGGTCTTGTTAAGGTAAGGTAGATTAAACCACCTACCAACTGACGATACATTGTTGAGCTGCAAGATCTTTGCCTTCATGTATGCATAACTTTTTATTAACCTCCATCAGTGTAGATATTGTTGGAAATGTCCTAGAACTCGCAGTTCTTAAATTTTGTGTTAAACATTCTATTTATCAGTAAAATATTATTGAGTATCATATTCAATAAAGTCATTGATACTATCCAATAAACAAAATCATGACTATAGTATGAATACTTTAACTTTATGTTGTGACATAAACAGGATCAAGTTATAATATATAGCCTAAATGGTCTATAAGTATGTGGATGAAGTAGGGTATTTCATCCTAGTAACACTATTGGATGCAACCCATTTTGTATATTGATACAAATGATGTGATTCGAAATCGTTCATGTAGAGACATACGAGTGGGGGCATCCTATGCAATCAGTTTGCATAAGACTGGACCTTGAAATAGTCACTTTTCTTTATAACGACCGTTTACTATTAAAACAAACTATTTCAAACTAAAATGACCTAGGGTAACACGATCTTAATCCTGAGTTAATTATAAACTCTTGTTTATTTCAAGATTATCCTTTGATCTACATAGGTGAGAGTAGTCCAACAACACTGCTCAATAAACCTCCCATTTTGGGGATAAGACCAGGTAGATAGCTGGGGACATAGCTCTGCAAGATAGAATTCATTCCTACCCGACTTAGGGTTAGTAGATAGGTTGTTCTCTTTAATGGTGATGCCTAGTCTTGAACAACAGGACCTCGCCTTCTCTTGGTAGAGAGGGATATGATTGATATGATTTATAAATGGTATTATAAATCAGTTGTTTAATAGAGGGTCAGTGGAAGCTTAAGGTACCAGATGTATTTACAGGGGTAAAACAATAATTTTGACCCAACTGTAAATACGAACAACCTATAAAGGATCAACTTACTAATTATGGTCGAAATGGATAGAAATATATCTACAGTGAGGAGAGTACAACTATCGAGCTATAGTGGTGTGCCTTGATAGTTAACAAATAGTAATTAATTCAGTTTAAAGAGTTTAACTGATTAATTACAAATCGTTGGAGCTCATGATTTGTAGGTACATTAGGTCCTTCTTCTAGCTCATAAACTAGAATAACAAATTAAGTATTAATTGGATGAATTTTGGAATTAGGGTTATGAATTTGAAATGTTCAAATTCAATTTTTAGGGTTTTCATTTGGTTGTATTTGATACAATTAAAAACATTTAATTTAGTTGAAATTAAACAAAATTGGAGAATCAATTAATATTTAAATAATGATTTAAATATGAAATTGAATCATATTTATGAAATTGGTGTTTTATTAATTTAATATTAAGATATAAAATTAATATTCTTTTAATTTAAAAGTTTAATTAAAAATAAAAATTAGTTTTATTTAAATAAATTATTTTGAATTAATTTTATAAAACTAATTTAAAATAAAATGGTTTTATTTAAAATCAATTTAAGTTGGTGGATTTTTCCAATTTAGAAAAAATCCACTAACTACACTATAATGGAATTTCACCAAATTCTAATTGTTTTTTGCAATTATCACCAAGTAGGTGGTGCCATTCATGCAACCCTACCATCCTTCATGATTTCAGTGTATATATACATTCTTCATGCAAAGAAATGAGGTATAATTTATGGAAATTTTTCTGAAGTGTTGCAGAAACTAAAACCCTCACAAACCCACCAAAATTCCTTTCCAATTCAACTAGATTTGAGTGTTTCCACCACATATTCCTTCTTAAGCTTTGTAGAGAAGATCTTGGTGAAGGAAATCGAACTGGAGATTTCCATGAGCAACAAAAAGTAGATCATTCCAAATTACAATCATGAACGAACATTACAAATTACAGTCATAAACAAAACATATAGTTATGTAATCAATATAGAAATTACAGCATGAACAATCAAATAAACAAGGAGAACGCTACGAACATTTGTCGACCGCGTCTCCACGCTCCTTGCTCACGAACACTCGAACACAGCAATCTCGAATGCTCGAACAAAACGACCGATCCGTAGCACGAACACCGTGTACTCGTCCTCTGTGATCACCTCGGTCACGAATTCCTAAGCAACACGAACGGCCTCCACAGAACCTCGACAATGTCGAGTTGAGTATGACACCACCAAGAAGGTTACCTTGGTATTCTCGGTGTGAGAATCCAGAGGGTGGGCTCTGTGTGGACTTGGAATGAGGCAGATGAAGGAGGAATGAACAATCGTGGACACGATTGGGCAAGTGGGAGAAGACAGAAACCTATCGCATAGGTCGATGCCCAATTGTTTAGCTAAGGCTAAGTGATCGTTTAGCTCATCGTTTAGCTTAGTGTCTGTCGCTTACAAAATACTACACGATCGTTTACTTCTCTCAAGCTATCGCTTACTAAATTTGTATTTACTTGACAAGCTCCATGAGTTTCATTTTGCCGAGAGAAATCTCAAAACAAATTGTTGACATTAACTTACTAAAATTAGGAAAACAATTTTTCTTTTATCTCACGGTTATCATGAACCACCAATAACCTCTCACTCAATTGGTTATTAAAGAAAAAGATTTAATTATCCAATAATTAATATTATTATAAATATAAATTATAAGCAACTTATCATACTATATTTGTAACCTATAGTTTTAATATTTCATCACATGAAACATATAAACCACAGTTCTTTTTCTATTCCATGGTACTTAATGTAAATCTCATTTACATTAATTCTCCACTAGATGTATCTCATACATCATGCCGATTATATCATATATAATCAAAATACCTCTTGTGAATTTGAACATTTCAAATCAACACCAAGAACTGATCCTCAACTGAATACATTGAGCTACCAAGGGGACCTTATGAACCTGTAGCTCGAAGCTTCAATAGTACTTGAATAACTAACTAAACTCTTTAGTCATGGGAACCACCATCTATTAACTGCCAGACACTCCACTAAAGACCAACAGCTAAACTCTCCTTACCACAGATATATTATGTGTCCATCTTAACTAATCAGAAGTGCGACAACCCTTCACAGATCGCTTGTAAGTACAGCTAGGCCAATAATCATTATGCCCTTATAGTTACATCGAACTCCTTAAGTACCACTAATCCCTCTAATGAACATAAGTCATAGTTCTACTATGACTGAGTCCTCTCTTCCAAAGAGAAATAGTAGCTAAATTAGTTGAATGGGTTGAGAAGCATTTAGCTAGCACAACGAGGGAATCTTCTCTCTTTGCAATTATCTTGTATTATGAGTGCTTCATTCGTCCATTAGAGATACCCAGGAGGGTAGTCTAAGGACAAGATCTAGGCTTGGGAAGGTCAGGTTAGAATCTAGGCTCGAGAGAGTTAGATTAGAACGCATAAGCAAGAGATAGAAGCTTAGGAATAAGCACTGTTTGCTATTAACGCATCGTATGCATCCTAGAGATAGAATATGATTGTATACGGTCACCTTGCTTTTATGAATTTTGCATCATCGCATAGGACAAGAGTAGAGACTTAGAGATAAGCTCTATGGACACTTTTGCAGTCAACACATGCGTCCTAGACTTAGGAGCATCGCATTTGCATTGGAAAATGACTTGCTATGCATGGTTGTAGCATGATCGTATAATCTGATGCATCCCCAAGTAACGCTAGCTAAAGATCTTCTCAACCCGTTCATCGCATACTCAGTGCATCTCTCACACAACTGACTTTTCTCAAATCCTCCGCATTTGTTTATTTTCTCATTAACGAAATCAACAACAAACCAACAATTTATTTATTCGGTTACCGCAAAGTTTTCATAAAAATTACCAACACAACCTGTTTTCACAAGTCCCTAAGTTCGACCTTGGAGTTACTAGGAAACTCAGTGGAATTTACACTTGGATTCCGCTGAGGAAACTTGAGTGCACAATGCAATTTCATCAACGCATATCATCCATAATCAACTCAATAAAAATTAAGCATCAAGTTTTTGGCACCGGCCTTAGCACATATAAATTCGATTCCAGATTTGTTGTGCAAATAAAAACACCATCTTTATGAATAAACGCTTTATCCACGTTAAACAAGATAGTATAATTACATTGCAATAAACACTTTACAGAAATGAGGTTCCTCTTTAGTTTGGAAACAATATATACATCATTTAAAATAAGAAACCTATTATGTAAAGCTAACTGGAGTCCTCCCACTGCCACAACTGAGACGACGTGCCCGGTGCCTACTCACATCGTCATTTCACCAGCCTCCAGCTATCGACAAGATCTAATCTCTTGAAAAGAAGAGCAAACATGGTTAGTGGCGCCTAAATCAATTATCCAGGCAGAATCATCATTCTCCACTAACCAAGTTTTAAGAACAAGTAAATCACATTTACATTTATCTGCCTTGGTTACCTTCTCTATTTCAGATACCGAGGACAGTTCCTCTTCCAGTGTCCATCTTGTGGATGCCTACTGTGGCCGACGGGCGGTGGGTTAGCAGGTGCCTTCCCTTTTCCCTTACCACCATTCTTCTTCTTTCCCTTGTAGCAGTTAGAAGTAGAAGGTGCAGACTTCGTTCCTGAGGTCAAACCTCTATGAAATGTCCTAGAGGATGAAGCAACATTTGCTTCACCCTTCTGCCTCCTTTTACATTTTAGTAAAGATTGGTATGTCTGCAACTCGTTGAGGAGAGTTGTAAGGTTATATTTCACTTTGTTAAGAATCACATTGCTAACAAAGTGCAGGAAGCTCTCCAGCAAAGAATGCAAGATTATGCTAACCTGGCTGCCCTCATCGATGGTAAACCTATTCAACTCCGTTACATTAAAGTGGACCATCATGTTTAGCACATGTTCATGAATAGAGATGCCTTCTTCCATTTTGGAGTTAAATATGTATTTAAGAGCCTCATGCATACGCTGTTCAGATGGTTGTCCAAACATCCCCCGCAGGGACTCCATGATCTCACGTGCTTAGACCATAGGCTCATGTTTCTTGGCCAAGACTTCAGAAAGACTTGCAAAGATGTAGGCTCGGGCCTTCTCATTCGCCCTTGTCCATCACTCGTATGCCTCCCGAACATTTCGAGTGGCATTCGGAGCTGGAATAGGAGGACAAGCCTTCGTGAGAGCGAACATGAGATCCGCGATGATCAGGATCGTCGTGATAATGTATTTCCATGTTGCGAAATTATTGCCAGTAAGTTTTTCGGCACTCAGAAATGCTAATGTGGCTATTGCCATTTTGAAAATGTTGCTAAAAATATGAACAAAACTTTATTAGATTTTGCTAACCACTTTTAAACCAATCAGTTTCGCAAAAAAGTTTCAAGTACCCTAAGTTATAGACTTCTATTTTGCAATGATGCCCCAACGAGGCAGGAAAAATGTCACCGGTGGTGTGATCAGTTGCCCCTTCGCTGGGATGAGACATTCTCAACCATTAGGCAGAACCAACTCTTGGAACTGAACCTAATAGCCACCATTTTTTGGTCCAGAATTGTTAACCTTTAACTATTTTGCGTAAGTGCAACCCCTCGCTTTTGGTGCCAGAGTCCCGCCCTAATGAGCCCACCGTAGGGAAGAAGCAGATTAAGACAAGAGACTAAATTACCTTATCCTCTTATAGAAGATCAAATAAAGAAAGGCGTAAAACTACCATCCTTTAGGGGGGGACACTCCCAGGGTGCTACCTCCCACTGAATGTTCTACTTAGGGATGCATTAACCTAGACAATCGGCTACTGATTTTAGTCTAAGTCGTCTTTTTAAGCTCTGCTCATAAACAACGTTTGTCTATGAAATATGAACAAGTTTAAGTAGTCACATTTAAACACTTTAATGGACTGTCCTTAACTTGCACGCATGCATCAAATCTATCTAATTCACCTTTCCAGGTAAGTTCCCAGGTAGGGGTGTTACGTTTCTGTCAACTTAAATACCCCAGCTTAGACAGAACCCGCCTTAGACAAAAGGTCCTTTATAGATAGATTTGCTACACTTTAACCTTTTATTAGCCAATTTATTCCTATTAAACTAATTAAAAGATTAAAGCATTAGGGTTGCTAATCATATTAGAACCGTGATCTTAGGTCTATGTGACCCAAGTTTTAAACACTTTAAAACCTTGAATTAAACCTAAATGAACATGCATTCCTTTCTTATTTCTTTATTCTAATTTCTCTTTAACTTTTAAAAAGAAACAACTAAAACCATTGCGCACAACGAGGTGTTTATAACGTTTATAAAGTAACCTATGTGTCATGCTTTATGCAATTTCCGGTCATTACTATATATAACTTTTATATAATGAGTAACAACCAAGAAAACATGCTATCATTCACCATTATACTATAACAATTATAATATAAAGATGATGCATGTCAATAATTTTTACTTATATTATATGATGCATGAACATGCTCTTACATAATTAAATCATGCTCCTCTAAATTATAACAATTACAATAAAGAGATGATGCATGACTATTGCGTAACCTAAGGTGGGATTTACTATATGTGCATACCATATGACATATAAAAAACATACATCGCATGTAATAAATAAAGGATTAATGGACCGGGATGAGCCTTTACAAAAAAAAAAAAAAAAGGAGTGAAAAAAACTCTATTTATTACATTTTTCATCGAGAAAACCTTTTCACAGGTGAATCGAGTCTTGAACACCACAGGAGGTCTTCCATCGTGTAGTAAACTCCAGTAGGTAGACGATGTTCAGCGCGCACTATATGATAGGAACATAATAAAACAATCGTGTAGACGACGACGAGGTTGTGAAGCTTAATCGTCCATGCAATCGTATAGCACGACAACAAGTAAATGGTTTACCGTGCATTACTAAGCGATCGTTTAGTCAGTTTACTAAGCGATGAAGCTTGTTGACCTAAAACGATCATTCAGTGCATGCACGTTTTAAACGATACGTGAGCATCTCATCGTCTAATCGATACGTGCAACCAGGTAAACGATTTACCTTGCATTATTAAGCGATCGTTTAGTCAGGTACTAAGCGATGAAGCTTGTTGACCTAAACGATCTCTAGCATGCACGCGTTAAGCAATCTGCGAGCATCTCATCGTCCATACAACGCGATACTAAATGATTGCGTACTCGAGCGTCAAAATGATGCGATAAACACTTGATCGCATACCCTATCGTTTAACCGATGCATTCAATAGAGATCGCGTACTCGATCGTCAACCCAATGTGACCAACTCTTGATCACATTCCCCATCGTTTTAACTGATGCGTTCAATAGCGATCACGTACTCCTTCATCTTTACGATGCGATCAACAGCGATCACGTAGCACATCTTCTGCACGATGCGATCAACCCTAGATCACCTCCTGCTTCGAAGAACCGGCAAAAACGCTTGCCCAAATCGCGTACCACTTTTATGCAACACTTGCACAGATCTGCTTCTTCGAACGACTCAAAACTTCAAACAAACTTTGAATACAAACTCGATAACGATTATTAATGCCCAGAAACGCAGGGGCCTTTACAAACAATCGCAAATGTAAAAGGATATAAATCAAATCGAGGCTAATCATCCTGAAAACATCCATTAATTCGCACATCCACAACAAATTTAACCATTAAACCAGTGTAGAAATGTACCCACCATGAATGTAAATCTCATTTCGTTGCAACAAATGAAATTGAAGTATCAGAACCTAGCTCTAATACCAATTGAAGGATCTCTTATCGAAGAGTTCCATGAGCCTGTTCAGATCGCTCTGATCTCAACGTGACTGAAATACACATTATACATTCCAAACATACAATTATGCAAACAAACACTAATTATCAGCATTCTATGAACAACAAAATAATAAGAGAATGAGTGCCATACCAGTTGAAGACGTTCTTCAAAACTTCAGAACTTAATGCAGCGAAACTCTCCACACGATCTACCAATGCCCAGTAGTAGCATCAATAACAGTAACACAAACAACTGCAAACTCACGACCGCAATGGGGACGACACGACCAGTAAAGAGCCCCTGGTATTCTCGAGTGAGAACCAAAAAGGTGGTCTTTGGTGAATTTGGTAGAGAAAGAAGGAAAACCAGATTGTTAGACGATAAGCAAGTGGGAGGGAAGAAGACGCTATCGCATAGCAGACTGCTTATCGTTTAGAAGAAGCCACACGATCGTATAGGTTTTACTGAACGATCGTTTAGGAAAAGGTATACGATCGTTTAGCAAAATCGGCACACTATACGATCGTTTAGAGAAGCTATGCGATCGTGTAGGCAATAATGTACGATCGTTTAGGTGCGAGGAGGACGATCATTTAGGCGGAGAGGACTATCTTATAGGCTCTCATTTTACGTAAGCGATCATTTAGATTTCCACCAACGCGCGCTCGATTTATTTTTGGACGATTTCACGATGGGGGATTCAAAATGAAAACATTTTTCATTTTAATTCATCGGTTACAATAACCGACGCAGCCCCACTAACCCATGTCCGATCGTGAATTTTTTGATTAATTATCGTATAATTAACCAATTAATTAATAAATAAATAGAATCATATTATATTTTTATCCTATAGTTTGATATCACATATCGACTATAGTATTTTATCCTCTACATGATATAAATCATATTTATATTTAATTTCCTCCATAATAATGTATCTCATACATTTAGCCAATTATATCATATATAATTAACAAGTCCAATTATATAATATATAATGAACTTCCTATTGTCAATTTGAACATTTCAAATTAACCCAAACACTGGTTCTCGACTTTATCCAAGCTACCCAAGGGATCTAATGAACCTGTGGCTTGAAGCTCCAACAGTCCATGAATAGCTGACTAAACTCTTTAGCCACGGGATCCATCATCCGTTAACTGTCAGGCATTCCACTAAAGACCAACAATTGAACTCTTCTTACCACATATATATTTCTATGTCCATCGAATATAACCAATCATGAGTACGATGACCCTTCACAGATACTCATAAGTACAACTAGGCCAAATTACCGTTTTGCCCCTGTAGTAATATCTCACTCCTTAAGTACCACTGATTCCTCTAATGAACAATACAACATAGTCCAACTACGTATGAACACCTCTCGGGCCAAGAGAAGGTGTGTGGCGTCACATCGCTCAAGCCCCAGAATCAGTCCTTAAGGGAGCTATCTATCTACTTACCCTTGCCTCTGGGAAGAAGTGAATTCCATCTTATGTAGCTGAGTTCCCAACTCCCAAATCAGACGAATCCCCAAAATGGTAGGTTTGAATCGGCGAATTGGCCACTCCACCCATACAAATCAAAGGACTGCCCTCAATTGCAGGAGTTCTCAACTAACTCAGGATTGAGGTCATGTTACCTATGGTCATCCTAGTGAAGTAAAGTCTCTGTCATGAATGGTGTTATATAACGAGACGTTAAGACTTCGTGGTTAGGTCTTATACAAGCTCTTTATATAGGACGCCCCCACTCGCATGTCCCCAACAAAAATGATCAGGACCAGACCATCTGTGACAAATCACAACACTTGTGACCATCTTATATCCATATACTACAGACCATATACGTAGTGTTACCAGGATAAGGTTTCCTTCCTATATCCATATACTATATATCCTCTTGTATGTCACCACATACATACTTGAGACACATACAGATAACCAGGGATTTTATTTTTATTAGTTTGTGGTAAAGCAAATAAAACAAGCAACTGAGAAAAAATACAAGATATGCGAGAATCTTGATCGGTCTAAAAGTCAGAGCTCGTGTATCCTGTAAGGATCAGATCCTTATCTCCATACACGAGCATGTAGTCCTTCGTTCTCCGAAGATATTTAAGGATCGTCTTGATCGTCGTCCAATGATCAAATCCTGGATTGGACTGATACCGACTGACAATCCCTACTGCATAGCAAATGTCGGGTCTGGTAAACAACATTGCATACATCAAGCTTTCTACAAAAAAAGTATAGGGAATTCATTTCATTTTCTCAACTTCTTGAGGTGTCTTAGGTCATTGATCCTTACAAAGAACGATTCCATGTCTGAAGGGTAATAAACCCCTCTTGGAATCCTATAACCTGTACCTGATCAATATTTGATCAATGTACGATGCCTGAGATAGGGCTAAACATTTATTCTTACGATCCCGAATAATCTGGATTCCTAAAACATACTATGCCTCACCCAAATCTTTCATTTGGAACTCGGCAGCTAACCATTTCTTAATGTCAGTCAAATACCCTACATCATTCCCAATGAGTAGGATATCATCCACATATTGTACCAGGAAAGCTACTGTGTTGTTGATGATCTTCTTGTAGACAAAGGGCTCATCAATGTGCTGGTCAAAGCCAAATGACTCGAGATTTCCATGAGCAATGGAAAATAGATCATTCCAAATTACAGTAATGAATGAACCTTACAAATTACAGTCATAAACAAAATATACAGTTATGAAATTAATACAAAAATTACAGCATGAACAATCAAATAAAGAAGGAGAACACTACGAATGTTTGTCGACTTGTCTCCATGCTCTTTGCTCACGAATGCTCGAACACAGTAATCTCGAACACTCAAACAACACCATCGCTCCGCAGTATGAACGCCGCATACTCGTCCTCTACAATCGCCTCGGTCACAAACTCCCAGCAATGCGAACGGCCTCCACATAACCTCAACAGTGTCAAGTTGAGTATGACACCACCAAGAAGTTTACCTTGATATTCTCAGTGTGAGAATCTAAAGGGTGGGCTCTGTGTGGACTTGGAATGAGGCAGACGAAGAAGGAATGAACAATCGTGTACACGATTGGGCAAGTGAGAGAAGACAACAACCTATCGCATAGGTCGATGCCCAATCGTTTAGCTAAAGCTAAGCGATCTTCTAGCAAAAGCTAAGCGGTCGTCTAGCAAAAGCTAAGAGATCGTTTAGCTCATCGTTTAGCTTAGTGTCTGTAGCTGACAAAACACTACACGATCGTTTACTTCGCTCAAGCTTTCGTTTAGTGATAATGGGAAAAAATGCATGTTATTACAGTGCAAAGTTATAAAACAATGTAGGATTGCGTTGATAAAAATATACGATATTACGTCCAAAAGCATTAAGTTCACAATATTATGATCGCATACGTCAATCACATTAAAATAGTAAACTTATGTAATTTTGTGCAGAATATGCGTTGACGCAAGGCGGAAAATGCGATCTAAAGAAATTAACGGCCGAGCGCATTCAGAGATTGCGTTAACGCAAGGCTATGCGATCATTTGCGCTCGTGAATATCTACACATTAAGAGATTGCTTTAACACAAGGTTATGCGATCATTTGCGCTCGAGAAAATCTCCTCAAGAAGGTTGCCGCATAGAGTCGGCGCATCTTGGTGGGCACATCTGGGTGAAAAGTGTAATAAATCACAATAGGACAAAAAGCTGATGACGGTCGATTCCAAATTAAGTTGACAAGCCGTTAACGGCCTACTGTAACGAGTACACTCAAATTATGGTGACAAATATTCGGCACATCAGACAAAGAATTAATGTCATCCCATTAGTGCAATCATAAGAGAGAAGAAGCCTTTCACCCCGAAGCTCTATAAATACCAGAGGCCACCTTCAGTGAAGGAGTTCGTTCAGTTAGAGAATTTTCCCTATATATACTTAGCTTTGTTCATAGTTTTCATATACTTAGAAGGCGGAGCGAGAGAAGGGAAGAGACGCCGGAAGATCGCTCTGGTTAACTCGAGAGAGAACCCAGAAGGCATGAAAAAATAGAGAGAGGGTCGACTCTTGCGAGAATAAGATTATCTTTTGAGCAAAGTAGAGAAGAACAGTGTAAAAGCCTTGGGAAAGAAGAGATTGCTACCAGGCTCTTTATTCTTATTCCGCATTATTATTCTATATTTCAATTATATCTATAAAATGGAACTTGCTTATCTACATCTGTTCACTCTCTTAAAAGCACGCATGAGTAGCTAAATCTATCGAATGAGTTGAGAAGAACTTAGCTAACATGACCTAGGATTTTCATTGCATGCGATCATCTTGTCTTATGTTGTGCCTATCACCTCTTTAGAGCTACTCAAGAGAGAGTCTAAAGAAAGAACCTAAGACTTGAGAGAGCTAGGTTAGAATGTAGACTCGAGAGAGCAAGATTAGATCTGCATAAGCAAGAGATAGAGACTGAGAGATAAACTCTATTTGTCAACATGCATCGCACGCACCCTAGAGATAGGTTATGGTATTCTGCAGTCACCTTGTATGTGTGAGTGTCAATTTTCATTGCATAGACAAGAATAAAGGCTTATGTGTAGGTCCTATAGACATCATCGCATATATCGAATGCGTTCTAAAACTAGAAGCGTAGCATTTGCATTGAGAGATGATTTGCTATTGTATGTGTGTAGCATAATCGCATAACATGAACGCAATCCTAGGAAGTGTTAGCTGAACCCCTTCTCAACCCGTTCCCCGCATATTCATCGCATCTTCCTTAGTATTAACTCTTTTCTTAACTCCGCTGCTTACATTTATATTGTAAACAACAACCCAACAACTCTTTGATTTATTGGTTTCCGCAAAGTAATCTAAAAATTATTGCCGCATATTGTTTTCCTTAGTCCCTGAGTTTGACCTTGGACTTACCAGGAAACTCAGTAGGATTTATACTTGGGTTCTGCTGAGAAAACTTGTTGCACAACGTATTTTCCATCACTGCAATTCCTTTCATTATTTCACTGCATAAAATAACGCATCATGTTTTTTGCACCATTGCCGGGGTCTTCGGCAATTCAGTTTTCTAATGGTAATTTTTCTGATTTCTTTGTAGCTTTCAATCTCTGGCGTATTACGACCCAGAGATTGAAAGAACGTTTCGACGAAGACTGAGGGATAGACGCCAACAACAACAACTAGAGAAGGATAACATGGTGGAACAACCTGGAAACGTAGCACCAAATGAAAATAATGTCATGGAAAATCCCATCTTATTAGCGAACGACCACAATAGGCCCATTCGGGACTATGCATCGCCCAACCTCTACGATTTTTCCCCAGGAATCATGAGGCCCGCTCTTAATGGATAGAGATTCGAAATTAAACTAGTGATGCTGCAGATGATCTAGACTGCTAGACAGTTTGGGAGGCGTGGCGAAGACCCGCACGCCCACCTCTGGAGCTTCATAGAAATCTGCAACACGTTCGTGTTCCGAAATATCTCCACCGAGGAAGTTCGACTAACTTTGTTTCCATTTTCGTTGTGTGATCAGGCACGAAAATGGGCGTACTCTCTTGAACCGGGGGAGATTACTTCATGGGAGCAAGTAGTAGAGAAGTTTATGAAGAAATATTTCCCACCAACGGAGAATGCCAGAAGAAGAAAATTGATAACCAATTTTGAATAGAATGTTGACGAATCGCTCAGCGACACTTGAGCGAGGTTTAAGAAGTCGGTAAGAGATTGCCCACATAACGGCTTACAGACTGCTTACAGATGGAGATTTTCTACCAAGGATTAACCCCTGCATCATAGACCGCTGCTAATGCGGCAGCAGCTGGAGGTCTACTGGATAAAACGTATGAGGAGGCCAAGAATATCCTTGATCGCATTTCAAACAATCACGAGGACAAGAGAGAAAGTGATCAAAGATTAAGAATTGGAGGCAATGACGCGAACAATGGGGCCAGAGCATCCCTACAGAACCAAATGACTGCGATGATGAGTTTAATACAAGGCATCGTAATTAATAGCACGGGAGCGAAAAAGGGCAGGTCAACGCAATTGCTCAAATGACCGAAAGTTGTGTCACCTGTGGAGACGCACATCCGATGGAAGAATGCCCAAGAAATCCACAGTCAGTATGCTTCATAAAAAATAATCCCTATTCTGATATGTACAACCTTGGGTGGAGAAACCACCCCAATTTCGCGTGGAAAAATCAACAACAAAGCTTTCAACCAATGGTGCAAAAGAAGGGCCATCCGGATTTTTCCCACAAACCAACGGTCCAATGCATAACCAAGCTAGCAGTTCGCAGACACCACAATCTTCATCCTTAGAGAGCTTGTTGAAGCAGTATATTGAGAAGAATAAATCAGTGCTTCAGAATCAAGCATTGTCCATCCAAAATCTCGAAATTTAGCTAGGATAGATTGTGGGCGAGCTCAAGAACAGACCGCAAGGAGCGTTGCCGAGCTCAACTAAGCCCCCTCGCAACTCTGGGGGTATGGGAAAGGAACAATGCTTAGTAGTCTCTGTGCTGAGCGAAAACTTAACAGCGGAAGTAGGGGAGGAACCCATCACGACCAACTTGAATGTGGTAACAACTGAGGACCTGTTGACTTATGATTCAGAAGTGCCCGAGAAGATGAACCCAGAAGTTGCGTCCACCTTTAAGCCTCTAGAACACAAGATAGAAGAAGTCCAGCGACCACCATTTCCATAAAGATTGAAAAAGCAACAGAATGATGAGGATAAGATCGCTACAGAGGCAGTAACGCAAAATACGACAATCCCACAAAAAATGTGCAACCCATAAATCTTCACAATACCATGCTCAATTGGGGGGTTCAACGTTGGTCAAGCAATATGCGATCTTGGGGCTAGTATAAATGTAATGCCACTACCAATCTTCAAACGATTGAATATAGGCAAACTCACGCCCACAACGGAGATTCTTCTACTTGTGGACAGATCCCAAATACATCCCGAGGGAGACTTGAAAGATGCCGCAAACTCAATTGATAAATTCATCTTGCCGGCAGACTTCATGATTTTGGATTAGAAAGCAGATGAAGATGCGCCCATCATATTGGGCGACCATTCCTCTCAACCGGTCACGCTCAAATTGATGTGCACAAAGGAGAAATAGTAATGAACGTCAACAAGGAAAAGCTCCGGATTAAGGCAGTCAAGATTCTAGAGGACCGAGAAAAGAAGAAAAAGTCGTCGTGGACGTAAAGAGTCCAGCCTGAAATAAACAGTCCCTACGTTACTATGCGAACTCAAATTCACTAGGGAACAAGTTTTGTGAAGTATCCGTTGAAATCCTGAATTCATGAACTTATCTCTATTCCTTTTTAATATTGTCAATCTGATTATCTGATTATCTTAAAAAAAATGCGATCGTGTTGAACGATCGTAGTAAACGATTTTGTTAACTCTGTTTTTTTATTATTATTTGACCCTCTCAATATTTTTTTTTTTGCAACGATCAAGGTGCACGATTGCGGAGGCGCTACACGAAGATGCTACTACTTTATTTCATCACCGCAATCAAAAGAAAGTAGGATGCATCAACATCTAATGCGGGCGACAACGTAAATTTGGGGGTTGTATCTTTCCTTAGCTTTATTCCAAATTTTACACTATCACATCGCATTTTAATTTTGAAAAATTTTATCACCGCATTCTCCTTGGTTGCCGCAATAATTTAACATTGATCAATTTATTAAGTCACCGCATGATTTTTCTTTGCCAATTATGATTTCAATGATGAAACGCATGCTTTTTTCTTTTCGTGCACACTAGAGTCAACTTACTTTTAGGACAGTCACCTCATGAAATATTTCTAGAAGTTAGTGGTCTGCTAGCTTTCTTTCAAACTAACCCTTTACAAATCTTCTTAAGAACATCGCATGACTTCTTTCAATCTTTTAGCAATGAGGACATTGCCGCATTTTAAATTTGGGGGTGCGGTATTCATTTTTCTTTTTCGACCTTGCTATTTTTAGCCTTACAAAAAAAAATTTAACGTTGCGATTGGATCCTACTCGTAGTTGGATGTCCGCATGACACACGTGGGGGCAAGCCAAAACGAAGGTAGGAATCGTGATCAACGCATAAATAAATGACCGCAAGTCCACTGCCAAATGGGCATGAGTTTAGTCTGAGAAAGAGCGCTTTGCTCGTAGTTGGATGTCCACATGACACTCGTTGGGGTAAGCCAAAATGAAGGTGAGGCACTTGGATCAGCGCAAGGTCAGAGAGAAAAAAAAAGAAGAATGTCTAAAATACGCAAGGATAAAAAAAATAATAAAAAAATCATTTAACACCTAGTGAATTTTTTTTTTTTTGAAATAAACCATGCGATGTCTTGGAATCTAGTAAAGTCTTTTTGAAGGTTAAACTTGCGGTCCCTAAATTTTAGAAATATCTTAAGAAGAGATCTGGATAAGAATTAAGGAAATTTTGGTGTATAGGATTTAAATAAGTGATGCGTTATTTTATGATGTGGAATTATGGATGAAATGCGATGATGGAGTTGCGTTGAGCACTCAAGGTTTCTCAGAGGAATCCAAGTGTAAACCCCATCAAGTTTCCTGGTAAGTCCAGGGTCGAACTCAGGGACTTGGGAAACGGTATGCGGTGATAATTTTTCAGAAAACTTTGCTGTAACCAAATAAATAAATAAGTTGTTGTGATTGTTGTTTGCGGCAATGAAAATAAATAAATGCGGCATAGTTTCGAAAAGAGTTGATAAAACGGAAGATGCGATGAGTATGCGATGAATGGGTTGAGAAGGGTTTCTGTTAACACTTCCTAGGATGCGTTCATGCTATGCGATCATGCAACACACATACAATAGTAAACCACCTCTCGATGCGAATGCTACGGATTCTAATGGTAGAACGCATGCGATATATGCGATAAGTCTATAGGACCTACACATAAGACTATATTCTTATTTATGCGATGACAAAATGACACACACACAATAATGTGACCACATAATATCATACCTATCTCTAGGGTGCATACGATGCAGGTTGAAAAACAGAGCTTATCTCTAAGTCCTTATCTCTTGCTTATGCCGATCAAATCTTGCTCTCTCGAGTCTAGATTCTAACCTAGCTCTCTCGAGTCTTTAGGTTCTTTCTTTAGACTCTCTCTCGAGTAGCTCTAAAGGGGTGTTGGGCACAACATAAAACAAGATAACTGCATGCGATGAAGATCCTAGGTCATGTTAGCTTAGTTCTTCTTAACCCATTCAATTAGTTTAGCTACTTTGCGTGCTAAGAGAGTGAACAGGTGTAGAATAAGAACTTCCATTGTATAAATATAAAGTTGAAGTACAAAATAACAATGGAAGAAGAGAATAAAGAGCCTGGTAGCAATCTCTTGCTTCCTAGGCTTTTACACTACCTTTCTACTCGTGTTCAAAAGATAGTCTCACTCTCGTGAAAGTCAGCTCGCTCTCTGCTTTTACAGCTCCGGGTTCTCTCTCGAGTTGCCCTGAGCAATCTTCCGGCGTCTCGGCTCTTCTATCCGCCTTAAAACAAAAAAGAAAAACTATGGACAAGTTAGAACTGGTGTACTAGTTAACTTGTAAACCCCTTTTCTGAAGGATGCCTTCGGTATTTATAGAGCTTTGGGGTGAAAGGCGGCTTCTCTCTTATGATTGAACGGATGGGATGGCCTTAATTCTTTGATTGATGCGCCGAATATTTTTCACCGAAGAGCTGGATGTAGTTGTTATCGTTAGTGGCTTGTCAACTTAATTCGGATTCGACCGTCATCAGCTTTCTGTCCAATCGTGATTAATTATGCCTTTCACCAGATGCGCCCACCAAGTTGCGGCAACTCTATGTGGCAATTCTTCTTAAGCAGATGTTTGCAAACACAAATCACCGCAAAGCCTTGCGGTGATGCTGCGCTCGACCGTTGATTTCTTGTGATCACGCTTTTCGCCTTGTGTCAACGCATATTCTGCATAAAAAGACAAAAATTAACTATTTCTATGCGATGGACGCATGCGCCCGCAATGTTATAAACCTAATGCTTTTTGGACACAATCTATCATATTTTATCAACGCAACCCTTCATTGTTTAATAACTTAGCACTGTAATAACATGTATTTTTGTTTGTTATCAATAAGGCATCCTTGAGAAATCTAGGAAAGAGAAGGCAGTCGACTTTCTAAAGGAAATCTTTAGCTTATGCTTGAGAACAAGCATTGTTTAAATTTGGGGGTGTGATAACGGGCAGAAATGCACGTTATTACAGCACAAAGTTATAAAACAATGCAGGATTGCATTGATAAAAATATACGATATTGCGTCTAAAAGCATTAAGTTCACAATATTACGATCACATGCGTCAATCGCATTAAAATAGTTAACTTATGTAATTTTTTGCAGAATATGCATTGACGCAAGGTGAAAAATGCGATCCAAAGAAATCAACAGCCAAACGCATTAAGAGATTGCGTTAATGCAAGGCTGTGCAATCATTTGCGCTCGCGAATATCTGCGCATTAAGAGATTGCGTTAACATAAGGCTATGCGATCATTTGCGCTCGCGAATATCTGCTCAATAAGGTTGCCTGATTCTACTTTTGATCTCCATTTCGTAAATTGAAGCCAAAAAGGCTAGCCGCGCATCTTGGTGGGTGCATCTGGGTGAAAAGTGTAATAAATCACGATGGGACAAAAAGCTGATGACGGTCGATTCCGAATTAAGTTGACAAACAATTAACGACCTATTGTAGCAAGTACACTCAACTTTTCGATGACAAATATTCAGCGCATCAAACAGAGAATTAATGCCATCTCATCAGTGCAATCATAAGAAAGAAGAAGCCTTTCACCCCGAAGCTCTATAAATACTAGAGGCCACTTTCAGTGAAGGAGTTCGTTTAGTTAGAGAATTTTCCCTATAGATACTTAGCCTTATTCATAGTTTTCATGTACTTAGAAGGTGGAGCGAGAGAAGGGAAAAAATGTTGGAAGATCGCTCTGGTCAACTCGAGAGAGAACCCAAAAGGCGTAGAAAAACAGAGAGGGGGTTGACTCTTACGAGAGTAAGATTATCTTTTGAGCAGAGTAGAGAAAAACAGTGTAAAAGCCTTGGGAAGCAAGAGATTGCTACTAGGCTCTTTATTCTTATTCCGCATTATTATTCTATATTTCAATTATATCTATAAAATGGAACTTGCTTATCTACATCTGTTCACTCTCTTAAAAGCACGCATGAGTAGCTAAATCTATCGAATGGGTTGAGAAGAACTTAGCTAACATGACCTAGGATTTTCATTGCATGCGATTACCTTGTCTTATGTTGCGCACACCACCCCTTTAGAGCTACTCGAGAGAGAGTTTAAAGTAAGAACCTAAGACTTGAGAGAGCTAGGTTAGAATCTATACTTGAGAGAGCAAGATTAGATCTGTATAAGCAAGAGATAGAGACTTAGAGATAAGCTATGTTGTTCAACATGCATCGCATGCACCCTAGAGATAGATTTTGGTATTATACGGTCGCCTTGTATGTGTGAGTGTCAATTGTCATCGCATACATAAGAATAGAGGCTTATGTATAGGTCCTATAGACATCATTGCATATATCGCATGCATTCTAAAACTAGAAGCCATAGCATTTTCATTGAGAGATGATTTGTTATTGTATGTGTGTAGCATGATCGCATAACATGAACGCAATCCTAGGAAGTGTTAGCTGAACCACTTTTCAACCCGTTCCGCACATATTCATTGCATCTTCCGTAGTATTAACTATTTTCTTAACTCCACCACATACATTTATATTGTGAACAATAACCCAACAACTCTTTGATTTATTGGTTACTGCAAAGAAATCTAAAAATTATTACCGCATATTATTTTCCTTAGTCCCTAAGTTCGACCCTGGACTTATAGGAAACTCAGTAAGATTTATACTTGGGTTCTGCTGAGAAAACTTGTTGCACAATGCATTTTCCATCACCGTAATTCCTTTCATTATTTCACCGTATAAAATAACGCATCACTTAGTAAATCTGTATTTACTTGATAAGCTCTGTGAGTTTCTTTCTTCCGAGAGAAATCTCAAAACAATTTTTTGACATTAACTTACTAAAATTAGGAAAACAATTTTCTTTTTATCTCATGATTACCATGAACCACCAATAACCTCCCACTCAATTGGTTATTAGAGGAAAAGATTTAATTATCCAATAATTCATATTATTATAAATATAAATGATAACCAACTTATCATACTATATTTATAACCTATAGTTTTAATATTTCATCACATGAAACATATAAACCATAGTTCTTTTTCTATTCCATGGTACTTAATGTAAATCTCATTTACATTAATCCTCCAATAGATCTATCTCATACATCATACCGATTATATCATATATAATCAAATACCTCTTGCCAATTTGAACATTTCAAATTAACACCAAGAACTGATCCTCAACTGAATCCATTGAGCTACCAAGGGGATCATATGGACCTGTAGCTCGAAGCTCCAACAGTATGTGAATAACTGATTAAACTCTTTAGTCACAGGATCCACTATCCGTTAACTACCAAGCACTCCACTAAAGATCGACAGCTGAACTCTCCTTACCACAGATATATTATGTGTCCATCTTAACCAATCAGAAGTGCGACAACCCTTTAAAAATCGCTCATAAGTACAGCTTGACCAATAACCATTATGCCTTTGTAGTTAATCTAACTCCTTATGTGTCATTGATCCCACTAATGAACATAAGTTATAGTCTTACTATGACTGAGTCCTCTCTTCCAAAGAGAAGTTGTGGCCACTATGTTCAAGCCTCGAAATCATCCCTTAAGGGAGCAATCTCTCTACTTATCCCTACTTCGGGAAAGGAGTGAATTCCATCTTGTGGATTGAGTTCCCAGCTCCCAGATCAAACAAGTCCCCAAAAAGGTAGGGATGTTGAGTTGGCAATCTTGCCGCTCTTACCCATACTAATCAAAGGACCACTCTGAAAGGCAGGAGTTCCTAAAACACTCAAGATTCACCTATGGTCGTTTAGATGAGATGCAAGTCTCTAGTATCAACGACGTTATATACAGAGTCTAGTCATATCATGGTTCAGATCTTATAAAAACTCTTTGTATAGGGACCCTCGCTCGCACATCTTCACATGAATGGTTAGGATCTACCATCTGAAGTAGTTTATTTCTTTTCTCTCGATTTCTTTCTGCAACAAAGAAAAGAAAGAATAGCATTGAAAGTCTACAAACCTCAAAAGTGCTTGAATCTAATCCCGACCATCAAAGTGTAAGGTGAAGATTATTCTTCGCACAGATTTTGCTTTTAGCACACTGTTTTTTGAGTTCAGTGTTTTTCCATCGGTGCTATCTGGTTTTCATTTTCGGGCCAAGCTTTCATTAAGCCCAAGATCAACTTTGTTCAAGTATTCAGTGATATCTCACAGCCCATTAAACCAATCAAGACCAACAAGAGAAGAACGACAAATGGCATAGAATTGAATGGAGCAGTGGGAAATTCATGAGGAGATTCAGGCTGTTGGAGAATGCTAAAGTTGAGGAGGTGAAGGCCAACATGGAGAATGGAGTGCTGACTGTGACGGTGCCTAAAATGGAAGAGAAGAAGCTTGAAATGAAGTCCATTGACATCTTTGGTTAAAGTTTTGTTCAGTAAAAGGTTGAGAATGTAATTTGATGATGTGCTATTTCGTGTAACTTTTGAGTGTTGAAAGAGTTTGATCATTTACTTTTTGTGTTATATTAGTGAGGAAATGAATAGAATAAAATGAGTTTTCATGGTATACCATACTGCTAAATTTTTTGTGGCAATTTTCATTGAAATTTTTATACATCTATAGGGTCTATATTGTTGTTAGAAAGAATACTTCATCATTATTTATCAATTTTAAGCAAAACAAATAATAATAATAATAATAATAATCAACTTAATATTTATTTACTTGAAAGTCAGATTTTTATTTCATTCACTAATTTGAGAGAAAAATCTATTTATAACAGTTCAAAGTAGTCATCACATAAATGAACAACTCGAGAGAGATTCGCAACTATTCATTTCATTTCATCATTTTGCATCTTTTTTTTCCCCACTATGTATCTCAACTCATGTAATGTAATCTAGGACAAGTGGGAGAATGTCTATGGTATTGTAGATGCCCTAGTTTATTGTATTTTTTCCACTATTTATCTCAACATTATATTGTATATATTTGTTCTCACTAGAGTTATAGTCCAAGTGGGAGATTGTTGGGAATGTCCTAGAACTCGTAGTTCGTGTTAAACATTTCTATGACTTGTTGATTTTTCATCTTATTATGAAAATCCAATAAACGCATCCTTGGCTATAGTCTGAATGTTGTAACTTTATGTAGTGACATAAACAGGATCAAGTTGACAGTATATAGCCTAAATGGTCTAATAAGTATATGGATAAAATTGGGTATCTCATCCTGGTAACACTATTGGATGTGGTCCACTCTGTAGTTGTTACAAGAAGTTGTAAGGTGCTACATACGATGTGATCCACAAATCGTTCATGTTGAGACATGAGAGTGGGGGCGTCCTATGCAATGAGTTTGCATATAGACTGGACCACGAAAATAGTCACTTTTCTTTATAACGATCGTTTACTGTTAAAACTGACTATTTCATTTATTATATAACCTAGGTTAACTCGATCTTAATCCTGAGCTAACTATAAACTCCTATTTGTTCGGGATTATCCTTTGATCTGCAAACGGTGAGAGTAGTCTAACAACACTGCTCAATAAGCTTACCATTTTGGGGATAAGACCAGATGAATAGCTGGGGACATAGTCTTGAAAGATGGAATTCACTCCTACCCTATTTAGGATTAGCAGATAGGTTATTCTCTTAAGTATTGACTCCACGTGTTGAACAATCGGGGCCTCGCCTTCTCATGATAGAGAAAGTATTTTATTCATAGAGATTATGAATCAAAATTGTTCATTAGAGAATCAGTAGGAACTTAAGGAACAAGATGCAGTCACAGGGGTAAAACGGTATTTTTGACCTAGCTGTGATTACGAACAACCTGTGAAGGATCAACTTACTGATTATGGTTATTAAGTGGACATAATATATCTACAGTGAGGGGAGTTCAACTATGGGCTATAGTGGAGTGTCCCATTAGTTAACGAATGGGGGTTAGATCGGACTAATGAGTTTAGCCGATTAATCTCGAATCGTTGGAGCCCATGATCTATAGGTCTGCGATGTCCCCCTACTAGCTTGTAAATGGACAAGCTTTAGAGTAGCTTGAGAGATTAATTTGAAACGTTCAAATTAAACGGAAAAGGAGAATAAATATTTAAATATGATTTAAATATATATAAAGATGGTTATTGTGCAAAAATTAATTCAATATTTGATATTAAATTAATTATTATTTTAAATTAATTTGTGAAAATAAAATTTTGAATTAAAATTATTTAATAATATTTTTGTTTTTAAAAAGAAAATGAAAATCGTTTACATGATTGCACAAAAATGGAAAATGGGTATTTTCCATTACCATCATCTTTATGCTCACACAAAATGCATTATCTTCTTGACCTTGATTCTCCAAGCATGAGCTGCAAGCCATGCACTCCAGCACTTTGCATGTTCATGTGTTATATAAAGTAGAATGGAGTTATTGGAGAAGGTGATAATGAACAGAATTTTGAAAGAATTTTCTCAGTAGAAGAAACTGTCTTCTTCGGCTGTGTTGTTGTGAGTATCTCTGGTTTCTTCACTTCTTCAAGTTGTTCTTGAGTCCTACAACTCTGCCTAAAGCTACAAGAGCATAGTAGGGAAGGCTTTGAGGTAGTTCACGTTGATAACAAGGGCAGACAGCAGCTGAACAGGCGTTATCTTGAAGAGTTCATCAAAGGTATATTCATAAAACCCATTTTTTTTAGAAGAGCATGCTTTAGTTTTTGCTAAAATTAGTGAATGAAAAAGCTTATGGATCCCTGATACTTCCACTATATGTTGTTTTACTCTTTCAATATTAAGCATAGAGATATTAAATTTGGACATTAATATATACTTACATAGTCTATAATAAATATCATATTACATTGGTCAAACTACAATGGATGTTGTGAGGGTTTCTATGTTATGCATAGAAAGATTGTTAATGGGTCAAATGAAATAGAATATGATAGGCAACCATCTCTTCGTATAAACATGCATTGTCAAGTTAACTTTAACACATTAATCGATGGATTATGTGTTACAACATCCATAGATAGAGATGATGAAGTAGAGGTAATATTTAGATATGGTAGTTATGTAGCAGTATCTACTTTCTACATTCCTATCTCATTAAGAAGTGAAACTAATGTACGGTTCACGATAAGAAACGCTCCATATCCTCAAAATATAGTTGAACTATATATATCTCAATCCAATGTCCCAAGTCCAACCTTAACGAGAGAAATTGAAACTACTATTAAGTTGGAAAGTCATAATGTGGCGGATGAGCATTGTGATCCAACTATTGCCACGAATGACGAAGAAGTTGAAATAAACAATGATGATATTAATCTAGATCAACTACCTGCTGAATTTTATGGTGCTCATGAAGTCCTTGAAACTTTTACTGAGATAGATCTGAACAACATGAACATTGTACCTAATTCAACAACGGAGGTAGACAATAATATGGGGCCTGATTCCTTGCTTGAGGGGATATTCAATTCGAAATTGGATTAAAAAAAGGCAGTGAAGAGTTATTCAATCATTCGACGTCAAAATTTTGAAGTCATTCAGTCAAAAAAATAGTATGGGATGTTAGGTGTAAAAGATATGGCAACGGTTGCACGTGGAGACTTCACGCTATCTGCCGTAGAAGACACAACAAATTTGAAATTACCCAGTATATTGGCCCTCATTCCTGTGTGTATGCAAGACTGAGTCAGGATCAAAATCAATTGGACTCAAATCTAATTGCGTCTGAGGTAAGCATCATAGCTAAAAAAAAATAAAAAATTGTTTGTTGATGTCAAAACATTACAAGATATTATCTTGAAAAAATATGACTACTCTGTTAGTTATTGGAAAGTGTGGGACGGAAGAAGGAAAGAAATTGCTAAGATATTTAGAGATTGGATTGTATCGTATAATTTGCTGCCTAGATGGATGAATACTTACAAATCACAAACCCTAGTACAATTATCCATTGGAAGCTAAATGATGTGGATTGTGATGGTAGGATTGTCATGTTCAATAGCGTGTTTTGGTCATTTGAATATGTTATTGAGGGTTACACATGATCCCATTTGTATGTAAAGTATGAAGGAACATTATTGATAGCTACCTCAGTCAGTACAAATAGTTACGTCTATATAATTGCATAAGCTATTGTTCTGGAAGAAAGTGATGATTCATGGGGTTGGTTTTTTGAAAAATTTATGGGATCATGTGATGCATGGAAGGGAGGGAATGTGTCTAATTTCAGATAGACACAAAGGCATTATATCTGCTGTGAGAAACCCTAACAATGACTGGGCATGAGTACACCACAAATTTTGCTTACGACATGTAGCAAGTAATTTTAATGACAAGTATAATAATAGTATGTTGAAGAGCTTGATGTATAGTGCAGGATCCAAATTTCAAGTTTAAAAGTTTAATGACTGTATGGCCGAACTTCAAACAGAAAACCCTAATTTCTTACTATATTTTACTTCCATAGATCCTAAGCAATGGACATAGTCACATGATGGTGATCATCGTTATGGATGGCTAACCACAAACGTGGCTGAAGGTACGAATGTTGTTCTGAAAGAAGCCAAAAAGCTACCTATTACTGCACCAGTCCAAGCAACATTCTACCGAACTATCGCTTATTTCATTGCTCGTCGTGTGGAAATAGAGACTGCTCTTGAATCTAGAGAGTGCTTCACAGGGTAAATTATCCACATCTATATTATCCCACATGTTCATACTAACTATGGAGGTATTCTAAGTAATTATCGTATATGTCATAGGTATGCGGTTAAAAAATTAACTCGTTGGGAACAACGTGCAACTAAACATTCCATTAAGATATTTGACCATTGGACAGGGTTGTGTGACGTCACCACATCAATTAACCTAATAACACTGAATGGTGGAACCACACATTGAATAAAGTTAAGTGAAAGAACATGCACATGAAATAAGTGGTAGAGTTATGGAATCCCATGTTCTCACGATCTGGCTGCGTGAAAGATCATTGGGTTAGACTACTTGTACTACATTGAAGATTATTGTGAAATTCCCACTTATTTGGCATGTTATTCGTCTCAATTCGAGCCCATCCCTGATAAAAAATGTTGGCCTGATCCTAACTTCCCCATTATTTATCTGGATGAATCACGAGTTAGAAAAGTTGGTAGACCGTGTACTTCTCGCATGCAAAATGAGATGGATTGGAAGAAACATTACAAGACATGTTGCACAATTTGTAGACAAGAAGAACATAATAGATGGAATTGTCCCAATCGAGCTCGCGATACGACTTAATCATTGGATTTAGTTTTTTATTTCTTGGCTCGTTCTTGTAACTTTTTTTTTTTAACTGTAAACAGTGAATGGTGTATTCCTTATTGATTATAACTGTCTTTATTGAGTGTAATCATATTGATTTGTAGTAAATATTTAAGTTAAATTCAATATCATTTTTATGAGATCAGATGGACGATGATGTTAGCATAGGGCCATACAACGGCTCAGTTTTGTACTTATAGTGCAATCATAGATCCAAAGTTGTTTCGGAAAACAAGCACGTTGATGCTATGCATTGTCGACAATGGGAGGCTGTTATTTGAAGGTAGAAAGACCCAGACCCTCGTATATCGAATTATCTACGAGCCGCAGGATTCCATGGAGTCTCATGTATCAAATTTATACAACTAGACTGACATCTAATAGCAACATTAGTTGAACGATGGCGACAAGAGACACACACTTTCCACAAGTTGCATGGAGAGTGTACGATTACACTTCAAGATGTAGCTATCCAATTTAGACTCTCGATTAATGGAAGACCATTGATCGGGTCATTAAATTATGACTGGGAATAACTTTGTGTCATCTCTTTAGGCGTAACAACGAATGATGCCGTTCTTTAGAGAGGTCGTCTTAGCCTACCATGGTTAGCTGATCAATTCAATAACTTTACCCATCTACTAGATAATGCAGATGAAGAGGAACTTCAACGATATGCTTGTACATATATTTTCACATTGATTGGAAGATTGGTATTTGCTGACAAATTTAACAGCAGAGTGCACCTAATGTATCTTCCTCTCTTAGTAGATTTTGATGTTATTGGAACGTACAGTTGGGGGATTGGATTTATTGCATGGTTATATAGGCAACTATGCAAGGGTGCAGTTATAGATGGCAAAGACATTGCAGGCTCACTTCTATTGCTGCAGATTTAGGCGTGGGATCGATTTCTACTTTTAGCGCCTTGACGACTCTACCGATATGAAAACAACTTGGGTGACAGGCCACTTACAGTATGGTAAACATTTTTACCTCCTTATTGTTGTCATCATTATGAAATACTAATAGCTAAAATCTAACATGTGATTGTTGTAGATAGAATGACAACCATACTATAATTAGAGCACTGACACATGTTCTACTGCAATATAGATACATATTGGATAGACATATGCCTAGCCAAGTGATAATATATTCATTCATATATTATATATTAATAATGTTTCAATCTTTTGGTTCATTCATATTTTGACACATATGCATGCAGATTATTTGGGAGCCATATAATTATCTCATTCAACTATTGTCGCCATATTGTCTCGATGGTAATGAGATATGGACATCTAGATGTCCAATCATATGTATTTTTGTTTGAAGTGGCATCACCCAGATCGTGTGATGCGTCAAATTTAGGATGTTGCAACAAATTCCTCAACCTTGCAATACAGACGCTTGACTCCATTCAGACGATCTAAGAGGTAGGCATGAACGAGACTAGATTGCATATTTGGCTCCTCAAATTTCAATTTGGGAAAATCGTCAAAATTTGGTTATTAATGGACCTCTTATTAATAACAGTGTAGATACTGGGCCTGGATATATTGAATGGTATTCCATTGTGAGCAGGCGATATATAACGAAAGTAGGAGCTTCCTATCACTTATTGGTATGAGTTTATTATTTACTAGGATTGTTTAATTTTATTTCTTCATTGCATACCAAAATAAAATTTAAAGTCATTAACTTGTTATTCAATTCTTTTTCAAGTCGATTTACCAAATTTGACATTATCTACTTTAAGGTTCTTGGGTAGACTCACCTCTATATATCGAGTGCGACATTTGAATGGTGATGTTCCAATGGAAGAACAAGGTGATCCAATAAGATATTAGGATGTTTCTATTTGACCTAATGCTCAGAATGAATATCCAACAACCCCACTTGATCATTTTACATATACTTCTATGATGCCCTCTCTCTCAACATTTAAATTTTTTCCAACAATCCTTAATAAGTACGAAAGCCCATGCTTTAAGACCTAGCACGTGTATCCCGGTTTAGTGAATGCTCTAGCGAGTTTGCCTAAAGACTCCATAGGAAGCAACCCTCACTTCTACATTCACATAGGTGAGTCTATCAAGAGTTCTCCTGTAGCTAGATACCACACTTATCATCAAGTATAGATCTCATTAAGAACTGAGTTCAACCTTTCTTATGCTTCAGGATATCATGCTCAGACTATAAGTCATAGGAATGGAACTCTGTGTTTGGTTTAGCATGATTCACTATATATCACTCGTGATCAGTTATTACCTGTTGAACTTGTTTCCTGGGATCTCCAGTCTACAGGTTGAGTTTTTCTCATCGTGATTCATCTTTCTATAGGCATGAGTCCCATCCTTTCTTAGGTTCTGAAAAACTTTTCTCTGGCCAGTCCTTTCATAAAAGGATCTACCAAATTTTCATCAGTTCGTATGTGATCCACTCTAACTGCACCATTAGTGAGAAACACTCTAATGATACTGTGCTTACGACGTATTTGTCGTCTCTTTCCGTTGTAGTAACGGTTATGAACTTTTGCGATTGCTGCAGTACTATCACAATGGATCTATATGGTTGGTACCGACTTTTCCCATAAAGGAATCTCTAATAGCAGACTTCTAAGCCAGCCTGCTTCTTTACTAGCTGTTGCTAATGCTATCATTTCTAACTCCATCATAGAATGGGCTAAAATAGTCTGTTTCTTGGACTTCCAAGAGACAACTCTGCCTGCTATATTAAAGATATAGCCACTTGTAGCCTTTGAATCATTCGAAAGAGAAATCCAGTCAGCATCGCTTAAACCTTCCAGGATAGCGGAAAACTTTTGATAATGTAATCCTAGGTTTTGGGTTTTCTTCAAATATCTCATTACTCTTTCTATAGCATTCCAATGCTTTTTACTAGGTTTGCTCGTAAACCTGCAAAGTAATCCTACAATATAAGCTATGCCTGGCCTAGTGCAGTCAGCAACGTATCTAAGACTACCTAGGATGCTCGCATACTCAGATTGATTAACACTATCACCAGTGTTCTTGAACAGCTTGACACTAGGGTCATAAGAAGTATAGGCTAGTTTACAATCAAAGTAATTATATTTCTTTAGAATCTTTTCTATATAGTGAGATTGATCTAAAGAAATTCCCTTTTTAGACCTATTCACTTTTATGCCTAAGATTACACTAACTTCTCCAAGTCTTTCATGTCGAAGTTTGCACTCAATATTGATTTCAAATCATTTATGACGTGCAAGTTTGACCCAAAGATCAATAAATCATCTACATATAGACACAAAATAGTGCAGAGATTATTATCAAACTTATAGTAGATGCATTTGTCACTTTCATTAACCTTGAAACCTTTAGATAGGATAAGGTCGTCAATTTTTTCATGCCATTGCTTAGGAGCTTGTTTTAGTCCGCAGAGAGATTTGTCCAATTTACACACCTTATTTTCTTGACCATGGACTACAAAACCCTCAGGTTGTTCTATGTAAATCTCTTCTTCAAGTTCACCGTTTAGGAAAGCAGTCTTTAGATCCATCTTATGTACTACAAGGTTATAAAGGACAGCGAGAGAGAATAGAACACGGATTGAGGTAATTCTAGTGACAGGGGAGAAGGTGTCAAAGAAATCTACGTTTTCTCTTTGTCTAACGCCCTTTGCTACTAACCTAGCTTTAAATTTGTCGACAGTTCCATCAGGTCTAAGTTTCCTCCTTAAGATCCATTTGCACCCTATTGCCTTACAACCTGGGGGTAGATCTACCAAGTGCCAAGTTCTATTTGACTCAAGTGAGTTCATCTCATCATTAATGGCTTCTTGCCATAGGTTGGCATCTCAGATCTTTAGGATCTTCTTCTACATTGTACATTGTAGGTCAGGAAGTCATTTTCGAAATCTTTGGCGATTCTAGCTCTTTTGCTTCTTCTGGGTTTTGGGTCGGTTTCATCTCAAGGGTTAGGATTTCTAACAGGGTCAGACCATGTGATTCAGAGCCCCACTATTCCTTGATTTATAAGGAAATCTATCTTCAAAGAAGTCGGCATCATTTGACTTAATGATCACTTGGTTCACTAGATCATAGAACTTATAGGCTTTACTATTTAAGGCATAACCTATAAAGACACACTCGTAAGCTCTACTAGCCAACTTTCTCCTTTTTGGGTCTGGAATCCTTACAAAGACTAGACAACCCCATGTTTTAAAGTAGGACAAGTTTGGTTTCTTATTCTTGAGAATTTCGTTAGATGAAGTTTTGATTTTAGTCTTTGGGATTCTATTTAGGACATAACACATGGTAAGGATGATTTCACTCCACCAATAAGACGCGGCTTCTGAACTAAGTAAAATAGCAACTACTAGCTCAACAAAAGTTTTATTTTTCCTTTCGGCTTTTCCGTTCATTTCAAGAGAATAAGGTGCGGTCTTTTCGTGTATTATTCCATGTGAGTTAAAGAACTTAAAACTGTCCGAGTTGTACTTGGTTCCCCTATCACTACGAAGTCTTTTAACCTTTCTATTAAACTGATTCTCTATTTCAGAAACAAAAAAGTTTGAAGGCATCAAAAGCATCACTTTTGTTTTTTAGAAAGTATACAAAAGTAAAATCAAAGCAGTCGTCAATAAAGGTAATGAAATATATTTTATTGTTCCTAGACAATATGCCATCAAATTCACATACATCATAATGAATCAAATCTAGAGGCTCAGAATTCCTAAGTACAGATTTATGCAGAGTTTTAGTAATTTTAGCCTGACTACAATACTCGCATTTATCAAAATCATTCGTGGATAACTTAGGTATCATTTCCAGCCTAATCATGTTACTAATTAAATTCTTATTCACGTGACAGAGTCTAACTTGCCAAACATTCATAGAACACAGTTTATACACAGAAGATTTCATTTTATTAAGGTCTAAATTTAATTTGAACATTCCTTCAGTTGCATACCCTTTCCCTACAAATACATTATTTTTGGTAAGGATATATAGGCCTGCCCTTATAGTTTGAGTAAACCCGACTTTTTTTAGGAGATAGCTCGAAACAAAGTTCTTTCTTATCTTCGAAGTGTGCAGGACGTCCTTGAACGTGAGGGTCTTCCTAGAGGTAAACTTTAGTTTCACCTCTCAGTTCCAGCAACTTTCATGGAGTGGTGATCTCCCAACAGAATATTTTTATCCTTAGTTTCAGTATAAGTTTTAAATAGACTAAGGTTGTGACAGATATACCGTGTAGTGTCAGTGTTTATCCACCACCCTTCACAACCACCGATCACATTTACTTTTGTGATCATGACGACTAACGGTTCTTTTGTCAGGTTTGCCTGACCAGCTAGACGACGCCCATTCCTACAGTTCCTAGCCATGTGCTCAGGTTTATTACAATTAAAGCAGAGGAACTGTACCATTTCTCTTGAAGAGGGCTCCTGTTTTTTCTGTTGGTTCTGGTTGCTGGAGCCACAATTCTGACCTTTCCTCTTTGTCCACTTAGATTTTTAGTCAGGTTTTACGATGGATGAGGCGGGTTTCCCAAGTACTGCGTTCACCGCCTCCCTCTGGTCCTACTTTCGAGCTTCTTCCTCAATCCTTAACTAGGTGATAAGACTCTCTAAGAAGAACTCCTTGGTCTTATGCCTCAAAGTGTTCTTAAAGTCCTTCGACAAAAAGGGTAGTTTATCAATAATAACAACAACTTGAAATTGTTCGTCTAGAGGCATACCTTCAGTAATTATCTCATGGGCTATCTTCTGTAGTTCATGGGATTGGGCCTCCACGGATTTGTCATCCGTCATCTGGAACTTAAGATAACGGCTAGCAACATATTTCTTCGACCCGGCCTCCTCGATGTCATACTTCTTTTGTAAGACATCTCAAACCTCCTTCGATGTCTTCATTGTACTATAGTAGTCATACAGATCATCAGTCAAACCATTTCAAATAAAATTCTTACAAAGAAAGTCTTTCTTCTCCCAATCAGCAACTTCTTTTATCTTTTTTTCATTTGGTTCTTCTAAATGGACGATCGGCTTATCTTTGGTACAAGTTTCGACAACTTTCTTAATGGTGAAAAAGAACAGCATCTTTTGCTTCCTCCGTTTGAAGTTCGCTCCTCCGAATCGGAATTGATGGTTGAGGTCAAATATCATAACGTTATTGTTGCTAGTGAGGGTCGTTGATGATGTGGCGGGATACGTCTTAAAATTATTGGAAACGGCAAGACCCTTAAAACGATGAACAACAAATGGTCAAGGTACAACGGTCAAGCAAGAAACAAAAACCTGCAAAACAAAAACTCGTTATAGGCTGAGTCGCGGAGCTCGCTCTCTTTAAGACGTTTTGCGGCTCTGCCCAAGTACGCAAGAAGTTGAACAATTGGTCACGTCGTCCCCAGGATAAAACTGCCAAAGAAACCCGATGCAAGAATGTACTGTTACCGACCCGAAACATATACCCTTTCTAACCCACTGCTAGGAAAATGAAATGGAGAGGTTAGGAGAGGAAAAGAGTAAATGATGAAATTCGTATTTTTGAAGTGTTGAAGGCCACATTTTATAGGCCGTTAGCGTGGAACGTGTTGGGTTTTATGTCCTAAACTCGTTGGTATGGTAAATAATGGAGCTATTCTGAAAATTCAATAAAGGTGTTATTGAATAGATCTATTGCTTGAATAGAAATATGATAAATACTAAAAGTCCATTGACTATTAGATGAGTATTAACTTTATGTAGAGATATAAAGGTGGATCAGATTCGAGTAAATAGTGAAAATGATTCTATATAGTACATGGATAAAGTTGGTAACTTATTACTGGTAACACTATTGGATATGCCTGCTCTGTAGTTGTTACAAGAGTTGTAAGTTGTGCTTACAACGAAATGATTCAATTCGTTCATATTGGACATGAGAAATGGGGGGTTCTTATGCAAAAAGAGTTGTACAGATTGGACACGAAATAGTCATTCTTACTTTATAAGCTGTTACTGTTTAGGCTGACTATTTCAAAGCAGATGACCTAGGAACTTGACTCTTAATCCTGAGCTAACTATGTACTCCTGTTTTTCGGATTGCCTTAGATTTGCATAGGTGAGGGTTGGTCATAACAACGCGACTCAATCATGACTACATTTCCATTGGTAAGACTAGATAGTAGCTGGGGACATAGGATGCAAGAGGGAAATTCACTCCTACCACTATTTAGGGATAGTAGATAGGTTGTTCTCTTAAGTGCTGATTCTGGGCTTGAAACAAGGGATCCCACCTTCATTGTATGAGATGGACTTGGTTTTTGTGATTTGAATCACAAACAATTGTTCATTAGGGATCAATGGGGACTTAAGGAACAAGAGATAATTTTGGGGTAAAACAGGATTTGACCAGCTTGATTACGAACACCTGTAGAGGGTTAACTTACTAATCATGGTTATATCGAGTGGATATATATATCTACAGTGAAGGGAGTTCAACTATGGGCTTTAGTGGATTGACCCATTAATTAACGAATGGGTTTAGATCGGCCTAATGAGTTTAGCGATTAATCTCGGATCGTTGAGCCCATGAACTTAGGTTCTGAGGGTCCCCTACTAGCTCAGAAATGGCATTAGTCTAGTAGAGTGATAGTTAATTTTGAACACGTTCATATTAGAATCTAAACGGAATTGGAAAAAATATATTTAAATATGATTATTATATGGAGATGAATCTTGTATAAAAATTAATTTAATATTGTATATTAATTATTATAATTATTTAAATTGTTTAATACATTATTAATTTTATTGGAAATTAATTTATGAAATTATTTGTAAAATTAATAATTATTTTAGAAATAAAATATGATTTTAAAATCAATTTTGGATTTTTGAAAATTGAAAAATTACACAAACTTGAAAATTGGGTTTTTCAAATTCATCTTCAACTTGCTCACTAGCTTACAAGGAACCCACCACCTCTTCTTTGGCTTACTCCAAGCATGAGCTGCATCCTATACAACAATCTCTTTGCATGATAGTCTCCAATATATTGAAGAGTTGGAGTGAAGAAAAGAATGATGAACCGATTGAATTTTTGCTGAAAAATTCAGATGAAGAAGGTGTTCTTCAATGGGTCAGTTCAATGAGCTTTCTCCATATTTTCTTTGATTCCAACTTATTTTGAGTCCCACAACTCAATCTAGAGCACCAAGAGGATAGTAGGGAAGATCTTGTGGTGGTCTACACAAAGATTCAGAGGATTTAGCAGCTAAAAATAGAGATTTCGATGGTTCGGCCAAGGTATGTAACCCTTAAACTCTGTTTTAGCATGTTTCTTTTCAATCAAAATTAATGAATTAGAATGCTTATGGATCTTGATTTCTTCCACTGCGTACTAGTGTTGATCCAATAGAATGATAGGGAGCGAAAGAGGTGGAGAGCCTCAGAACGTGCATGGACGAAACGGACTTGTGCGGACGAATCAGACTTGCGCGAATGGGAGGACTTTCCTTTTGTTTTGTTTTTTTTTTCTGGTTTTAAAAAAAATATAAAAAATAATAATATTGTTATTCAAATTAATAATCACACATGCACCTCACCACTCGAGACAGCATGCATGTGGGATGTCCACACAAACCCACATTTTTCTATTTCCTCACTCCATTCAAAACATGGGTACCCCTTAGGACCCAAACCCAAAACTCAAGATTGGAGTATATAAGGGAGGCTTCCAAATCAAAATTTTTCGGATTCTCCAACCAAAGGTTGGTTCCCTCTTATTTTTGAAAGTTAAATTTTCACCCAACAAAAACAAAATAAATATTAAGTTTGGTATTGGGGATGAGAACCACTATAAAATAATTAAAACTTTTAAAATGTTTTAATTAGTTTAAATAGGGTTTAATCAAACTAATTAAAACTTTTTACTAATGTGAGCCGAATTAAACAATTTAACAAACTTCTTGCTAACAAGTAATTTAAACAATAAATTTATACAAATAGTTTTACTTTGAATTAAACAAGAAATTAACCATCACACTTTAAGACACGATTTTTAAATCTAACAAAAGGATTAGTAAATGATATATAAATTTAAGAACTACCAATAAAAATAAACATATATGAGTAATTAAATTTAAGAACAAAAATTGCAAATAATTTCAAGCAATAAAATTTAATAACAAATTAATTGTAAAATTAAATAGTTCAAGGATAGAAAAATTGACACCGATAATTTTATAGTGGTTCAGCACAACCGGCCTAAATCCACTTCCAAGCTCTTCTTGGGTTTGTCACTCAAACTTGACTCTTTCCACGGCTTAGAGTCAAACTGTTACAACGTTCTTTTTTCCAGTGCAAGAACAAATCCGATCCTTTTCACAGTTAAAGGTCAAACCGTTACAACTCTTTTTCTGGGATCAAGAGCAACCTTATACTGGATTTGAAATGAAACACATTATAAGGAAAACTCTCTCAAAGAGTAGATTTACAAATGAAAGTTCTCAATGAATCAATCCTCACAACTAAATTAACAAGGGAGGTTGGATTAACAACTGATGATGATACACTGATATTACAAGGGAGGTTGGATTAACAACTGATGATGATACACTCTTTACACAACTTCTGATACAACTCTTTTCACAACTGTTGTTGTCGGGAAAAGACTATATGGCCAATATATATATCACTTTCTTTTAAAACCCAACAAAAAAATAAAACTTTATAATGTGTCCAACTAGCTGTTAGACACAAACATAAAATAATATTAAATTTATTTTTTTTTTAAAATTCATTTTCATTTTAAAATCAATCAAAAAATCAAAAGTCCACCATATGTCACTTCTCTATTGCTCCAATTGATCCACTTTGATGAAAAAATTTTGCTACGTCATCTTGGGATTTTTTTTGTTAAGCTTGTTTTGGTCATATCTTCTTTGTTTGAACTCCTTGAGCGATTCAAATTGCATTGGAACCGTTGTTCCAACTCTACGCAATAGACACTTCAAAACACTAAAATCATTAATGAATAAAAGCAGGTTTGTTATTATCAACATATTAATTAATTAATTAATTTGAGATTAAGGATCAAAAAGTTAACAATATCCCCTTTTTTATGATGACAAATTACTCAAGAAAAATGAAATCTAAAGTGGTGTGTGATATAAAATATGAACTTGAAACACAATCAACATACATACACAAATTCAATTCACTTGAAAACAAGGATGTTTTCATTTTTCCTATTATCTCTCCCCCTTTTGGAATCAATAAAAAAAGACAATTAATAAAAAAAAAAAAAAAAAAGACAAGAAAGCTTCCTCTAAAAACACAAGCACATTCATTGTATTTTTTTCTCCTATTGACGTATCTTCTAAAAAAAATATATCATAAGTAACTGATAGCTCTCAAAAAGAGCTATTATTCCTAGTTTAATTCAGACTCGTTATTGTATTTTACGTGTTTATTTTCCTATTTTGTAGGTATCGAGTAACCAAGAGGTAGAATTAATCATTTGGTGAAAAATGAGGTTAATTTGAAGTAATTAGAAATTAATTTGAGCATTTGGGCTTTAAAGGAATCAAAATGACCAAAATGCCCCTACTGGAGCATCACGATGCTCATAATTGGCTTAAGCGTGACGCTCGTTCAACGCTTGAAGACAGAAGTTTGGATTGCAAGGGAGCGTTGCAACGCTGCCCCAAGCGTCACAATGCTCTAAAGTTGAATCATCGCCAGTGTTCCAACGCATCTCAAACGTTTGAACTTCAATGCTGAAAGGCAGAAGCATCAGTGTTGCAACACTTCTTTAGAGCGTTGTGACGCTGTGACGATTGACGGACAAGCAACGCGTAAGTGAGCGTTGGACTTCTTGCCTGACGCTTCGTTTTGGACTTCTTGGACTATGCGCAAGTGAGCGTTGGACTATGCGTTGGACTACATACACTGCATTGATCTCTATATATACTTCTCCTCGGCCTTAGGTCAAATTATGCCGAATTTGGAAGGCCAAATCGATGGAGACCGAAGTAAAAATTCGTCCTCCTTCCTTTTCCTTAAATTTTCAGTATCTTTAGTAATTTATCGAGTAGATGCCAAATTGTAGCTTTTCATCCTCCATGAGAAGATAAGATTTTGGTTTCTTAGTTTAGGGATTCAGAGGATCTCGATGTAACTTTGTGAGATTTTAATTTAATGATGTATACAAACTTGTTTATGGGTTTTGATCCGAACTTATGTTTATGAATTGCATGATTTTAATTGTTTGATTGACGCCTAATAGTTTTGTCGTGTGATTCTAATGCTTTGAGATTACCTTGTAATATCTGACACATATTTATAGGTTAATCCCATTGGAAGTAATAGGTTAGTTAGGCAAAAAGGATTGCTCCTAACAACCTAGAGAAAAAATGTATTGATTGTTTAATTAGACGTTGAAAGTTAAACACTCGTCTTAGCATAATCCTTAGAACTTAATGCGATTCGTTAATTTGTATGGAGCGAATTCGGTTTCTGTGCATTTTGATTAATTAGATAATTAGGACCATTGGTTGGGATTCCAATCAATTGAGCTAAGCATAAACAAGAAGTTTAAGTCATAAATTCGGTCGATGATCTAAATTACATTGGGTAAATCCACTCCTCTAAGCTAAGACATCTCAATTAATTGTGCTTCTATCTTTATTTTTCTCGCATTTTATTTTCATGCACTTTCAATTATCAATCTACACCAACCCTCCTCCCATTTATCCCTTTAACTGAAAACGAGCTTTGATGAACTAATCTTCTGCGCTTCCCTGAGATTTGATCCTGGACTAGCCATTTGTACTACTAGTTAGTATAGCCGACCCACTAGCAATATTTTAAATTCAAGAGGCTTAAAAAAGAATAAACCAAGCTCAAGCTAATTCTATTTAAATCCAATTTCACAAATTTCTTCCACTTTTGAAATCAATTGAACACTTCCCTTGATAAGGGACAAAAAGATATTTAGCACAATGTTCAACTTGAGAGCAGAAATATCAAATAAGATTTCAAAACATATTTTTAACTCTCTAGATAATTACTTCTCTAAAAGCATAAACAATATGCATGAGACGGGCACACAATAATGAAACACTATAGAGAATCAATATCATCAAATATATCAAATTTACATGTGAATTAAGAGAAAAACTCCCCTTAGAAATATGCACTCTCCTTCTAAAAGAAATCAATAAATTCCAAGGATATAAAATCATTCAAGTAATTCATGCAATTGAGTTACCAAAATATCAAATATTATAAAATAAATACTAATCGTTGAAAATCAAATAATGATGCCAAATAAAAGCAACACCAATTAGCAAATCAATATTATCAAATAAGTATAAGCATGGTAGCATAACAAATATATTTATACTGATCTTGAACAAAATGCTAATAGGGATCAAGAAAGTAAATCAATTCAAATACTCCCCTTATGAAGAGGAATTTAACAACCCTTCCAAACAACATGCTCAAAATTAATTTTCATAGAGATACCAAGAGTATTTATCTCAACAAATCAAAAAATAAATATTACCAAATATGCAATTTTCTTTGTTGGATTCAAGCAAGCCTTTTCGTTGCTTCAATTTGAATTAATTTCTCATTTGAAGTCTAAGCAACAATTTCTTCTTGAATCACACCTACAAACAAAGCTCAATCAAAGGATTTTGGTACCAATTTCTTGGGTCCTTCATTGTTAGTAAGCAAGGATTTTGGAACCCATTGCAAATTATTTCCAAAATTACTAGCATTTATTTTTGACAAATAATAAGCATTGAATTTATGACAAATTTTGCCACATAAATAGCAAATAACGCTGGGTAAGAATTTCTTTTTAACTAATTGATTTTTCACGATATTTTTTCTTAAAGATATTCGTTTTTGGAGTATTTTGAATTTGAAACAATTTGATCTAATATGATCTTTAACTCCACAAAAGTGACATGTAGGCACAAATTTTATTTTCACATTCATATTTCTAGGATTTATATGTCTAGGCACAAATTTAGAACTATGCACACATTTTGATTTTTCATGAACATGTTTATGCATGTACTTTAATTTTTCATGCACATGTCTACCTTTGTCAAGCGTATGCACAAATTTAGATTTAACAAATTTAGCCACATTTGGTAAAACATCTTGGGACATTGAAGGGGTGCCTTTAACAAAAGTAGTCTAAGAACTAGACAAAGAATTTTCATTCACATAGTTTAACCCCTTTTTGTCATTACAAGGTTTACCCAAATCAATTATTTTATCCAATGTTTGTGCACCTATAGTCAATGTCTTTAAAGATTCTTTTGCAATTTCAAGTTCTTTAGTAGCAAGTAATTCTTTTTCTTTAAGCTTGTATAAAAGATTATTTTTATCATATTCAATAAATTTAATTTGATCCACAAAAGGAATTTTCTCTTTTTCTAATGCTATATTGCTAGTTTCCAAATCAATAATTCTATTTTTCAAACTAGCAAGTTCATCATTTAATTCCAAAAAGAAAGATTCCAATTTCTCATTTTTATTTCTCAAATCATTCAATTCAACTTTCAATTCACATGACAAAGATTTGCGCTCATCATTCTCTTTTTCAAGAAAAGTAATTTTATTATTCAAGTCAATTTTCTCATCACAACAAGAATTATGCAACAATGTGTTATTGGCTCTATTCTTTAAACAAGAATTTTCGTCTATCAAAGATTTATTCTCAATAGACAATGCCTTGAACTTCTTTAATAATTTCAAATATCTAGAGCTAACTTTTTCTAAATCAAGTTGAATATCTTCAAAAGCATCATACAACTCATAGTAAGAAATGGATTTATAGATTACCTCATTTTGATCGCTCTCATCTCAGAATTGTTATCCGAATGAGCCATCAAACATAAAGAGGATTGAATACCTTTTCCCTTTTTCTCTTCATGAAACTTTTCTTGATTTTGAGAATTATAATTCTCCTTCACATCAAATAGACCATTAGTGCTACAAGGAAAATTTTCTACACTATACGTATTATCAAGAAAGTTTCAAATATCATATGCATAATCAAAATGTAAAATTTTATCACATTGTCTATCCAATGCACAAGATATTTATAGCTTTGGCGTTAAAAGTGAGCAACTCATTATTCAATTTGAAATTTGAAAAATCATGCTCAAATCCATAGCAAGCATAAATGTTTTCATTTTGTTTTTCCAAACATCATATCTATTCTCATCAAAGAATGGAGTCTATCAATAGAATCACTATTTAAAGTTTCCATAGCTCTAACAATTAAGCTTTTCAAATATATTTTTTAAAATATTAAAAAGATACTTTAATATCAAAATAATTTTTGAAAATGAGCAATCTCTTTAATATCACTGTTGGAGTAAATAACTCAATCAATAAGTATCGAATGAAATAGCTTTTGATTAAAAGAAATAATTGAAATCAGGAGCGACCTCGCTCTGGTACCAATTGTAGGAGTGAGAAACTCAAACAATGGATATCAATCAAAAATAGTTTATGAAAATGTTTATCACAAACAAGAGAGCAACCGACTTTGATACCAATTGTAGGATCGGTATGACAACCTTAAAGAGGGTAAATAAGGTTTAATCAAACTAATTAAAACACTTTACTAATGTGAGCCCAATTAAACAAATTAACAAACTTTTTGTTAACAAGTAATTTAAACAATAAATTTATACAAATAGTCTCACTTTGAATTAAACAATACTAACCATCACACTTTTAAAGCACAATATTTAAATCTAATAAAAGGATTGGTAAATGATATATAAATTTAAGAACTACCAATCAAAATAAACATATATGAACAATTAAATTCAAGAACAAAAATTGCAAATAATTTCAAGCGATAAAATTTAATAACAAATTAATTGCAAAATTAAATAGTTGAGGGATAGAGAAATTGACACCGAGAATTTTATAATAGTTCGGCACAACCGACCTACATCTACTTTCCAAGCTCCTTTTGTGTTTGTCACTCAAACTTGACTCTTTCCATGACTTAGAGTCGAGCCGTTACAACATTCTTTTTTGGGACGCAAGAACAAACTTGATTCTTTCCACAATTGAGAATCAAACCGTTAAAACTCTTTTTTCCGATCAAGAGCAACTCTTACAATGGATTTGAAATGAAGCACAATATGAGGAAAACTCTCTCAAAAAGTAGACTTACAAATTAAAGCTTTCAATGAATCAATCCTTACAACTTAAAATATCTCTCTCAAGAAGAGGATGAAAAGAGAAAATTGAAGCTTGGAGAGAGCAAGTACTTTTGGAGAGGATTGAAAATTATGAAATTTGTTCTAAACATTCGAAGAAGAATACGAGTTTAAATAAAGAGGAAAATTTGTTGGAAACCACATTTAATTTGGACTATTGGATCTTGGAAAAGAAAATTAAATGATGGTGATTAACTCAACTAGTAGTTTGACATAAACATAATATAATATAATAGTATATGTATATTTTTAAATCATTTTGTTTTAAAATTCAACAAAAAGTAAAATTTCATCATGTGTCCACTAGCCGTTAAATAAAACATAAAATAATATTAAATTTATTTTCTTTTTAAATTCATTTTTATTTTAAAATCAATCCAAAAATCAAAAGTCCACCATGTGTCTGTTGTTCCAAGTGACACCTTTCAATTGGTCCACTTTGATGAAAAAGAAATTGTTACGTCATCAACTCAGGATTTTTCGGTTAAACTTGTTTTAGCTATATATTATTCGTTTGAACTCTGATTTGAGCGATTTAAATTGCGTTGAAACCATTGTTCCGAGCTCTACGCAATAGATACTTCAAAACACTCAAATCGTTAATGAATAAAAGCAGATTTATTATCATCAAAATATGATTGAATTAATTAATTAAAATTAATTAATTTGAGATTATGGACCAGAAAGCCAATAATACTAATGATTTAATTGATGTAAAAAAGAATTATTCCCAAAATCAAGGAAAAGTCCATGTAGTAGGGAAAGATAAATGTGATAGATCCTCATTGTGCTTAATGGCTCATTCGGAGAACGATTCTAGAGATGACAAAAATGAGGTAAATCATAAAATCTCTTCTTATGACGAATTATTTGATGGATTTGAAAGTATTTGAAAAGATTAGCTCTAGATATGTGAAATTATGAAAGAATTATAGAGCATTATCTCTTGAAAATAAATCTTTGATAGATGAAAATTCTTGTTTAAAGAATAGAGCTTATAACTCTTTGTTGCATGATAAGTGTTGTAATGAGAAATTTGCATTGAATGATAGAAGTACTCTTCTTGAAAAGAAAATGATGATAATAAATCTTTATCTTGTGAATTGAAACTTGAAGTGAATCACTTGAGAAATGAAAATGAGAAAATTAGATCTTCTTTAGAGTTGAAAGATGAAATTGCTAGCTTGAAAGATAAAATTCTTGACTTTAAAAATAGCAATAAATGTTTAGAAAAAGATAAGTTGTCTCTTGTTGACAAAATTAAATTTCTTGAATGTGATATTCATGAGAAAATGATCTTTTACATATGCTTAAAGAGAACGAATTGTTTGCTAATAAAGAACTTCAAATTGCAAAAGAGTCCATAAATAAATTGGCTAGTGGTGCACAAAAATTAAATAAAATTATTGACATGAGTAAATCTTCTCATGATAAAAAGGGGATTAAGCTATATAAATAGAAGTTGTTCATTTACTTTTAAAAGTACTACTTTTGTTAAAGGCATCCCTTATATGTCTCAATATGTTTTGCCTAATGTATCTAATTTTGAGCCAAAGTATAAAAAAGGTAAACGTATTCATGAAAATTCAAAGTTTGTGCATAAACAATTTCATGCTAGACCAAATTGTGCTTGTAATGTGAACTTTGTGAATAAGCTTGAAAAATCAAAGTTAGGCCTAAACATTCACTTGCTAAAACTCATTGCATGAATGATGCTAAACTCGTGTATAATCATAAAAAGGCTAGAGATATCCATGTAAAACCAAAACTTGTACCTACTTGTCATTTTTGTGGAGTTAAAGGTCATATTAGACCAAATTGTTTTCAACTGAAAAATGCTCCAAGGAAAAAAATTTTGAGAAAAATATTGTGAAAAATCAATTAGTTAAAAGAAATTCTTACCTAATGTTATATGTTTTTCTTGTGAAAAAATTGGTCATAAATATCATACTTGTTATTTGCCAAAAATGAATGATAGTAATTTTGGAACTAATTTGAAATGGGTTCCAAAGTCTTTGTTCACTAACAATGAAAGACCCAAGAAATTGGTACCAAAATCTCTTGGTTGAGCTTTACTTGTAGGTTGATTCAAGAAGCAATTGTTGCTTAGTCTTCAAATGAGGAATTAATTCAAATGGACGAAACTAGTATAGCTTGCTTGAATCCAACAAAGAAAAATTGCACATTTGGTAAACTCTTAGTTTTTTTTTTTAATTATTGAGATATTTATTCTTTTGGTATCTTTATGGAAATTATATTTCTTATATGACTTTGAAAAAAAGTATGAAATTGATTTCTTGCATTGGTTATTCACGACAAGAAATCTGGGCTTTGATCGGTAGGAAAAACCAAAAACAGATGTACAATATCAGTTTCTAAAAAAAAAAAAAGAATACGGATCTTTGAAGTTGGTTTTAAATTGACATTGTAGGGGTACCTATAAAATCAGTTTAAAACCAACACTGCAGTTGACCCTCTTTTTAGAATCCCAAGACAATTTTTTAATCTTGATTTTTTCCCCTCCCTCCCCATTTTCGTTTTCCTCTCAAATTTATTTATACTTTAATTTAGGTTTTATTTTATTAAAAAAAGAAGGTCTCCCACTCCTCCTTCTTTTTCCCTCGCTCTCTTCCTCCCTCTCTCTTTTCCTCCCTCACATTACCCGTACAACACCCTTCCCCTTTGCGTGTTGTTGCAGCTCGACCGACACACTCACGACCTGTATCAATTGACAGCAATACAACAACCACCAGCGAGATATGACGACGGTGCTTGTCTGATGACACGTGCAGTACATTCAACTATCTTCACGTCCGATGCAACCTACAACCACGAACGGCGTTTACGAAGACCAACCCACGACGTTGTGATATCTAACCATGAAGCAGCTACCCACTCAACATAAGGCATACCAACATTAGCATTTTCCCCTACTCAGTGTGTTTTGACACTTACCCATTGAATTTCAACAACAGATTTGAAATACCCACTTCCTAATGCCTCCAAATATGTAAGATTGAGTGAGTTCAGACACCAACAAACGAGGTTTTGGGCCGCTTTGGGTCTGATCCAGTGGGTATATCACTCTAAATCCCTTTTTGAAATATTTTAAGGTTTTTTATATTGGTCTCTAATGTTTGGAAGCTTTTAATTGGAGATTTGGAACGGTTTCATGGTTATTTGAACACCTTTCAGCATGGACCCAAGCCTATTTTGGTGAGTGTTAAGCGTTATAGCTATGTTTAGAGCCTTTGGAACCAAGTTTAGATAGTGTAAATTAGCTTCTAACTCTTCGTTTTTCCTTGTTTGTAGTTTAGGCTTGATTTGAGGTGTTCGGATTGAGGTTTAAGGTCACTTTTGATAAGTTTACTCATTCTAAATACTATTTTAGATTTCAACCAAGGTTGTGAACTCAATTTTAACCTTTGGAATTGTATTTCATTATCTCAGGAATGACTACATTTTTTTTTTTTTTTTTTTTTTACTACAATTTTCACCTTGTTTGTAATTTTATTTTTTTGGCGGTTAATGACTCTAAATTTCTTTTCGATCTAGCTTAAAGTCCTTTAGATTTTTCTCTAATGATTGGAAGCTTGTATTCATAATTTTGAATCATATTCAGAATCGTTCAAACACTTTTCAACAAGTGCCCAAGCCTCTTTTGATGAGTTTTAGATTGAAATCCCATTTAAAGTTATCCCAATTAAATTTAGTTGCTATTTTAACTCTTGGATATTCTTTGTTTGTAGTCTAGGTTTGATTTGAAGCGTTTGGATTGAGGTTTCAGGTCGTTGTAGGTAAGATTATTCATTCTGAACACTATTCGAGTTTTCGATTAACGTTTTGAACTAAGTTCTATCTAACCTTGGGAACTTGAATTTATACTTTTAGGAGTGTCTTAATGAAGTGTATGGTGAGGATGGCATATTTCTCTCAAAATGTAGTGTAGGGTGATGGTGGGGATTTATGTTGTAATTATGTATATTCATCTCATATTCAACCATCAATTTTCATGGACCAAATCCATGTGCATGTTTGGTATTCCCATTTTATCTTCAGATTTGGTGGTATTCAACTTCTTTTTTACGTGATGTTTCATTGAGTTATAATTTTGGTCTAATATTGTGTATTTTTTCAATTTGTTTATTCTTTTTTTTTTTTCTTTATAGTTTATGGTTTCAGACGTATCCTTAAAAATGTACATTCGTATGTGTACATCCCCAAATTTAAGATTGATTATTTTGAATTTGAAGCACCCACATTGAGGTCTTGATTGTCGACTTTTCGAGGTATTGATGTAATTCCTTGTTTTGGTTCAATATTAGAGGAGTTTTATGTGAAACCATTTTTTTCATTTGATTCATGTATTCATTGGACTTAATTTTTAAGAAGTCTTCCATCGCATCTTAGTTTTATTTTGTGAATTTGGGCAAAGCATTCTATGACAAGGTTAAATTTAGTTGGAAAATAAACAGTAATATTGTAATGTTCCAATTAACTACAAAAGGTTCGAGCATTTGGTGTTATTTTACAAGTGATCATTGGGTTTATTATAAAGAGTTGAGTATAGTCTTGTTTACTTTATTTGCAATACTACAGCTTATTGAATGGCATGACTGTATTCCATTTCCCATTAGCCAAAAAGTGGAAAACAAAAGGGGGGAAATTGATTTTAATGTTTATTTACGTGCATGCGTTATTTTTGTAGTGATTCATTCGGTGCGAATACCATTTTGGCTAGGTGTTTTTGTATGGGGCTTAGGTGATTTCTTGGACAAACGTATTGGGAGAGGAATTGCTTTTTGTGAGCACGAAGGTAAATTATATGTTAGTGATAGATAGTTCCATTGTATATGTGTTGTCTGTGTTTGAAAGTTTGCTTGACTAAATATTAATTTGAGACCCTGTTTCACAAAGGTAAATTATATGTTGGTGAAACAAACTTTGCAGGTATATTTGTCATCATTATTATAGCAGTTCCTTTACTCTAATATGTACAATAAGCATGTGAATCTGTCATTGACTTGACCCCCTTGTGATTATGAGTTATTTTCTCATACATCAGTTTTAAGATTTTATAATATATTTTTAAACATGTGTAAAATTTAATATTGGTTAGCTTGAGTTCATAAACATGTCCAAGATTCATATATATTATTTTGCATGGATGTTCCTTGTGTTGATTTTAATAGGTAAAACACACGGAAATGCTATTATGTGACTTGGAGGATATGAGCATGTTGTGGAGTTGTTTGAATATACGTATGGTTAATATTGAAGAGCATGTTATCGTTTATGTGGTTTTATATAAAGCATGTTTAGAGGAACATCAATGACCTTGTTTTTAGAAAGTGTAAGATGCTACTTTGTGAGTTTGTGTAAAGAGGAAGTCAAGTGGGTGTGGGGGGCCTTGGGTGAATTTTGGTTATTTTGAATATTTGGAATTTGAAACTGTTTTAAATTTAAGTTGATTCTTAATTTGTTTTTTCTTTTTTAGTTGAAAACTTGTAATAGGTATTAGTTTAGTTTGCTTTAGTTGTCATTGAATGTAGTTGGTTAGTTTTGATCAAGTTTTGTTGGATTTATTTTATGAAGTGTTAAATATTCGTATTTTGGTAATTTTGATAGTTCTTTGATGTACATGAGTGAATGACTAATTTCTCTCTTGACTGTCAGACTTAGTTTCAATCTTCATCTATGCGGCTATCAATTCTCAAGGTAGAAAGATATACATTTTCTATCTTTGCAAAACTCATGTCTACTTTTGAACTTTTTAGGACTTAGAAATTGGGTCTATATTTTTCTTATGGGTTGTCTTCCATTTATTCAACTATTGAGCTTTCTTGTTTTGCAAATGCAATAAATGAGTAAAGATTTGGTATCGCAATCTTTTTATGCTTTTCCTTAGGGAACTCTAGATCCAACACATTATGTATTTGAGCTTTGTGGGTTTTTTTTTCTTTATTTATATCTCAAATAGAGACATTTTTTTTCTTCTTTAGATGTCAAACTATAGTTTTGATCTTTCAAAAATTTATATCTTGTGAAAGGTGGTTAGTTGTAGGTTTGGACTAATTCGAACCCTCTAAAGTAGACAACCAGCTCTCTCGAACTTATCGAGCTCTATGTATATCAATATCAATGTAACTTGCTGATAGGTTACTTAGTTAAACAATTTATCATTTTCTTTGTTGTGAATTAGTTAGTTTTTGTTTATTGTTATATACATACAAGCAATTAAGATTTTATTTTGTGCATGCACAGGTAAACGAGAAATACTATTCATTTGCACATGTGCAAGCAATATATATATATATAATGAAAAAACGATGAAAAACATATAATATCGAATAATTACTGACAAAAAGTAGGTGAAACCCGACATTGAAGATAATGTTCAATGTCAGTTCGAAATCGACATTGAAAACAGTATTCAATGTCGGTTGAAAACTGACATTGAAGATAACTGGCATTGACATCTTGGTCATCTATAATGTCGTTTTGAAACCGACATTAAAGACAACAGACATGAAAGACCTTTTATAGTACGATCTTTAATGTTAGTTGCCGATCGACATTGTACCCCTATAATGTCAATTTTAAACCAACATTAAAGCTTAGTTTTGTAGTAGTGATTAGATTTAATGCCATGAGAAATTATTGTATATTTATCTATGGGCCATTTGTCTTTATTGCTTATATTTTGACATTTTGGTCAATTAGTTGCTCTATCCTTGTATTTTTCTCGAAAATAAGTTTTGAGCAAGAATTTTGAGTCTTGCAAGATATTATCATTCTTTTGATGATTAATATATGTTGTTTATACTCTTGGATGAAATTGATTAGAGTTTTTATTAAATGTCTTTTAAGCATGAAGTTATACATATTCTATTACTTACATTGTTGAAGAATTGGTAAATTATTTTCCATATGGAGAATTATGTACTTTTATATATGAATTTCATATTTGAATGAAATTGATTTTCTCTTATTGCTATATTGTTTTGTGTCCCTTTTATGTATATTGGTAATTGGATATTATTTGACCCCATAGTAACAACAAATAGTGGGCCTTGTCGACCATCTATGAATTGATCGGATTAACCAACCAAAGTTATTTTGAGTAAAAATTTGTTTTGAAAATTTATTTGATATTTCTACCATCAAGTTGAATTATGTGCTAAATGTCTTTTTGTCCCTTATTAAGAGGGAATGCTCAATTGATTTCAAAAGGGGGAAATTTGTGAAATTGGTCATAGCTAGAATCACTGCAAAAAAAAGAAAAAAAAAAAAAAAAGCCTATTTCGACCATCTTTTATTCAAGAATATAAAAAACCTTTGAAAAATGTTACATTAATTAGAGGGATTTAAAAGCCTTTGAAAAATATTTAGTCTTTATCAAAGATTTTTGACAACTCTTTGAGAAAAATATTATATTTATCATAGGACATTAAAGAAAACCTATGAAAATTATCTCTTTCATCAAAGGTTATTGAAAACCTTTGAGAAAGATATTATATTCACCAGAGGAGTTTAAAAAACCTTTGAAAATTATCTACTCTTTATCGAATGTTATTGAAAACCTTTGAGAAAGATATTATATTTATCAAATTCTTTTAAAAAAACCTTTGAAAATTATCCACACTTTATTGAAGATTATTGAAAAGCATTAAAAAAGATATTATATTTGTCAAAGAAAATTAAAAAAAAAAAAAACCTCTGAAAATTATCTAATCTTTATCGAAGGTTATTGAAAATCTTTGAAAAAGATATTATATTTGTCAAAGGAAATTAAAAAAAATCTCCGAAAATTATCTACTATTTATTGAAGATTATTGAAAACCTTTGAAAAATATATTATATTTATTAAAAGAGTTTAAAAAATATTTGAAAATTATCTACTCTTTATCCAAGGTTATTGACAACCTTTGAGAAAAATGTTATATTTATCAAATGAGTTTAAAAAACCTTTAAAACTCATCTACTTTTTATTATTGAAAACATTTGAAAATGATATTATATTTATAAAAGAACATTAAAAAGCTTTGAAAATTATCTACTTTTTATTATTGAAAACCTTTGAAAAATATCTACTATTTATCGAAAGTTATCGAAAACCTTTAATAATATCTACTATTTATTGAAAATTATCAAAAACTTTTGAAAAATATCTACTATTTATCGAAAATTATCAAAAATATATTATATTTATAAAGAATATTAAGAATCTTTGAAAAATATATTATTTTTTTTATCAAAGAAGTTTAAAAAACCATTGAAAATTATCACTCTTTTATGGAATGTTATTAAAAAAATTTTAAAAATATATTATTTTTTTTCAAAAAAGTTTAAATAACCTTTGAAAATATGTTATCCTCTATTGAAGGTAATTAATTAAATTTTTGAAAGTAATATCTATTTTTAATATCTATATATATATTTTGGAGTTGATATTTATATTTTCAATTGATAAGAAAAAGACTGAAAATCAGGTGAAAGAAATATTTCTTTTATTTAATTTCGGTGAGAGAAAGCCCAATTGAAAGGCCCAAGAAAATGGTCTGAGCCCCAATTTAAGAGTCCAGCTCGTGGAATCGTCTTCTTCGCCAAGAATAAACCAGAAGGAACTTTTTATTTCCAGAAGTTTCTAAAATATGTTCTCTGCTCTCCTATTTAAATGTTTCAACACCCCACTGGAAAGCCATCCTTAGGAGTTAGCGGCAAACAATACACCATTTCAACCAATCTTTGTCAATTAAATCCATTTCTATTCTCTGTTTCTTAACAAATATCCTCTGCTTCGAACTTGAACAACCATGGCTCTGATTCCAAGCATTTTCGGTGGCCGCCGGAGCAACGTCTTCGACCCCTTTTCATTGGACGTTTGGGATCCCTTCGAAGGATTCCCATTTTCAAGCTCATTGGCCAACCTCCCTTCCTCTGCTCGTGAGACCTCTGCTTTTGCCAACACTCGCATCGACTGGAAAGAAACCCCAGAAGCCCACATCTTCAAGGCCGATCTTCCTGGAATCAAAAAGGAAGAAGTCAAAGTTGAAGTGGAAGAGGGCCAAGTGCTGCAAATCAGTGGGGAGAGAAGCAAAGAGCAAGAGGAGAAGAACGACAAATGGCATAGAATCGAACGAAGCAGTGGGAGGTTCATGAGGAGATTCAGGCTGCCCGAGAATGCTAAGGTTGAGGAAGTGAAGGCCAACATGGAGAATGGAGTGTTGACTGTGACAGTGCCTAAAATGGTAGAGAAGAAGCCAGAAATCAAGTCAATTGACATCTCCGGCTAGACATCAACACATCGTTCCTTCTGAGTTCTGCGCTTTGCATTCTACCTAATGTTCGTTAAATAAATTGTGGAAGAATGAGCTTTGTTGGTGTGTTCTGCAATGTTTATAACTTTGTATACATGAAAAGTATTTGGCATTTCTTAAGCTTCTGTTCTTCTTCCAACATATGAGTTTCTGTTCTTCCTCGAACATATTACATAGTAAATGTTTCATCCAATTACAGTTCTCTCTCTGTTTCAATTATGAATTGGAGAATTATACGTTACATATGAATTTCTTTCATCTATTAAAGTTAAGATTTTTGCTAATTATATATAATATCAGTATCAGTGTACTAGATACAAAAAATTTGAAGTCTAAGTGATATTTTAAAATTCTAGGTACTTAATAATACACACAAAATATCAAACGACCCACGAAATAGAATTTATTTAAACATAATAGAATAGAGTATAATTGAGCATATCTATTATCTATCTAGAGATTGCAATGGACTTGTAATTTTGGATGCAATCTATTGAATAAATTGGCATAAAAGGAAGGCAATCAAGAATTTTCTAGAATAGTTAGTGTTGTTATATATATTTTACACTCCCTTTCAACATTAACTGATTTGGATCGTTCAATCATCTTGAGTTGTTAAAATTTTGCATGTTTATTTGTTAGTAGTCTTTTTGTAAATATATAATAAAGTCACTGTATGATTTGCTTCTTGGTACAAATCCTTCATTAGTTGCTTTATCCACATATTCTCTTGTGTTGCCATGATTGTTGCTCTATACTCTACTTTCTGTGGTAGATAATGCAACTGTTGGTTGTATCTTGCTATACCAAGAAATTGTTCCATTACTAAGTTTGAACACATAAACAGTAGTTGATCGTTGTGTATCGTGATCTCTAGCATAATCAGCATCGTAGAAGCTTTCTAACTTGCAATCTTCCCATTTCTTGTATAAAAGGCCATATTCACTTGTTCCTTTTAGATATCTTAAAATTCTGCGAACTGATTCAAGATGAGCCTTCTTCGAATTCTGTATGTAACTACTCACAACTCCGACGGAATATGAGATATCAGGTCTATTAGATACACTAAATTGTAAGTTTTAGTGCTACACTAAACATAAATTTCAAGTCATCAATAAATTTTTCAGAAATCTATTAGATACAAAAATAAAAGTGTAAGGTTTATTATACCAAAATTGAAAGTTTAAGGATTCATACATCTTTAAAGTTGATCCTTACTAAAAAAAAAAAAAAAGGTTAACTCCCTTCATCTGCTAAAAAATAACTTAAACATCATAATATACCTATGGTAGACAAGTATCACATTCGTGTGCAACTCTTTTTCTTTTGTAAATCACGTCATTCTAGGATCGCCTCATCCTCAATTGCCTCATTCCAAGTCATATATTTCCTAAACTTTAAATACACCATCAGTGGTACGTGAAGATCATGTGAGTTTTTCTTGGCCAAATATTTTTATCAATAATCGGTGTCGCCTGTGGACACATGTGTAATGTCTTACAAAAGTAAGCTTTTAATGCCCTTAAATCATCAATGTTTATTGGTTCTATAACATGTTTTGAGACAAGTAAACATATAAATCCTATTCCTATAAAAAAGACCCTAAGGTGTTGATCAAAAGCATGCAGTAAGAATCAACAAAAGTTGTTGCAGAAATAAGACGTGCAAAAAAAAAAAAGATGCTACAACATTGTGTAAATTCGGAGTAACAACATGGTTGGATGTTTTCATACTCTGAACTGACATATGGCCTCACCATATTCTAACATGTCGCCTAAGCAACTAAGCAACTGAGCATGTCTAAATCACTTATAGGCTGAAAAGACTTAAAAGGAAAAACCATGTTGTAGCATTGATAAAACTTTGAAGCTATAGTATGATGGAGTTCTTATGCTCTGAACTAACAAATTAATCATTATTACCTTGAGATGTCAGTTTATCATTTGAGCACATCAAATCGAATGAATGTGGCAAAAGTGCATGAAGCTGCCAAATCACCTACATGTTGTACCATCTTCATATAGGGAATCAACATTATCCTGAAGCACTGTCAAATCAATTTGAGCATATCAAATCATCTAAGAGCTATAGAGGTATGGGAAGTTGTCTAATCATTGAATCCTGCAGAGGTAAGGGGAGCTACTGTCACATTTGTCTGTCACAGTTTGCAACATCGAGACTTGTAGAAATATAAAATTGGATACCAAGTGGATCCCTTATATTTCTCAATAAAAGAACCCAAGCTTAGGAGAGAAGTACAAGGAAAAAAAATTCTCAAATAAGGAGAGTCTTGTGCGAAACCCTTTGGAATTTCTGGACGGAGTCGAAGTTGCAACATCGTAGACAAGCAGACTAAACTCTACCTTTTATTCTTTTGTCTATTAAAGTTATTTTTCATTACGACTATATGTGACTAATTTTCTAGTGTAAGGTTTGACTAGAACCTGCAAATCTTTTTGCTTCAAAGGTTTTTTACTTTAAATTATTTGTCTCCATCTGGCCAATCGAGATTAAATAGTAGCACATGAACCTTGGAAAAAAGTAAAAATGTGAGAAATATTTAAAGCAACTGAGCATGAAATAATACATAAGTTCTTATTAGTAATAGTAAGAATACTCATAAGATATTGAGCAAATGAGTATAAACATATCAAGTTAGCATGGATGACCTCCAACTAACTTGATGTCCTATGCCGCATTGGAAAGTGGTTATAGTAGGTTTTCTCGCTTAAAGATTGCATTGTTATTTAAGAACAAGTCGATTAATTATAATGTTAGAGAGATGGAAACATATAACCATGTGATGTTTATATATTAATTAATTAATTAACTATATATTAAATTAAATTAAATATATGGTTATTTAATTAATGTGAACTAATTAAATAAGGGATTATTTAATTAATTAGCATCTAGGGTGAAAAATGAAATACTTAGAGAAGTGGTAAGCTCTTCTCCATATAAATTCATTCTATTAGCCCATTTTGGACAAACATTCATTTGTGCAAGAATATACTCTAGGTTCCAAGATAATTCCTCTCTAAACTCTCTGCACAATTTCTATACCTCTTTCTCTTCCAAGTGTTGGAGACCACTCATCCAACTCTTGGAATCTTAGAGAATAACAAAGTTAGTTGGTGATCGTTGAGAAAATATTCGTGTGAAAAAACAAGAGAAATTTTGACAAGTTTGGGAATCTACAAAAGTAAGAATTATTCATCCATTTTGTTTCTCCCTTAAAATGCATACTTATTATGATGTTTATCTATTTTGTTTTAGTTTGCTGTATTTTATTTCTTTAAAATCGAATTTTGAAATGCAAGGCGTTCTCACGTTTTTGGTCGAGATTTGATCCCTACAAAAATATCACTAATGTGAATATAATATAAATAATTAACATTCAATTCCATAATAATATTATACATCACAATTTTTTTCATCTCTCCACCGTCACAAATATTGCAAAAGACACCTAAATTACAAAAATCCTAATTTAGGGAATTTATTTAACACCCATTGATACAAGTTGATACAAAGAGGGGCAAATGCAGAAGGAAGAACAATAATGTGTAGCGAGAGATGTCAATCAACTTGATCTCAGGTTTTTTCTCTTCCATTTTAGTTGAAATTAAGAGTGTGAAGTGATCAAGGAAGGAATGTAAGCTTCGTTTGTTGAATATCGATGAGATGGTGTTAACGCACTCTCGATATTTATATAGGATGGATCATACAAATTCGAAATGCTTCCAGACTTTTTTGGTCTTTCCCTTACTTCCCTTTTTGACTTTTCCAAATGCTAGCGTATTACCTTTCTTTCCTAACTTTCTTCAACCTCCTACAGTAATTGGATTTTTTATTCTAATTTCCAAATTGACTGTTGAAATGGGCTGAGGAGATTGTAGAAGCTTCTGGAATCATCTTGTTCTCCTGGAAGAAGAAACCAGAAGGAAGATTTTTATTTAAATGTTTCAACTTCTCACTCCCAGCAGACAAATCAACATATCAAACGACTTCATCAGTTAATTCCGTTTCTATACTCTGCTCCCTCTCTATTTCTTAATAAAAACAACCTCTGCATTAAACTTGAACAACCATGGCTCTGATTTCAAGCATTTTTGGTGGCCACCGGAGCAACGTCTTCGACCCCTTTTCATTGGACGTTTGGGACCCCTTCGAAGGCTTCCCATTTTCAACTTCACTAGCCAACCTCCCTTCCTCTGCTCGTGAGACCTCTGCTTTTGCCAACGCTCGTATCGACTGGAAAGAAACCCCGGAAGCCCACATCTTCAAGGCCGATCTTCCTGGAATCAAAAAGGAAGAAGTTAAAGTTGAAGTGGAAGAAGGCAGGGTGTTGCAAATTAGTGGTGAGAGGAGCAAAGAGCAGGAAGAGAAGAACGACAAATGGCATAGAATCGAACGGAGCAGTGGGAAATTCTTGAGGAGATTCAGGCTGCCGGAGAATGCTAAAGTTGAGGAGGTGAAGGCCAACATGGACAATGGAGTGCTGACTGTGACAGTGCCCAAAATGGAAGAGAAGAAGCCTGAAATGAAGTCCATTGACATCTCTGGTTAAAGTTGTGTTCAGTGAAAGGTTGAGAATGTAATTTAAAATGAAGTCCATTGACATCTTTTTTTTAAAAAAAATATTACATTAATATTGCAATATGTAAAAATTAATTTAAATATTTTTTTGGGTACTAATTTAAATGTTTTAAACAGTTGTTATATTAAAAAAATATGTGTGGACATTAAAATTTCATAAAGAAAACATACGTGGGAGTTTCTATACCAAATCAGCCCATTTTCGGCAGAAGAAAAAAAAAGGTTAGATTTTTTGTTGCAGGCTTACATCCTAAACATGAGAAGTGAAACATTTAAGGTAAAAAGCACTAAGGTGTCCTTTGTTTCAAGGTTTTAAACATGTTTGCCAATAAATTAATAATTTATTTTCCTTGCAACTCGCAATTTAAAATATTGAAAACAATTAATAATTTATGGATATAATTCAAGGCGGCAAACAATCACATCAAAATGAGCCAATCAAATGAAGCTAAATCCTTTTTCTTTTTCTTATATATATATTTATATATATTGTTCCACTTTTCATCAATACAAAGTAGTACAGCACAAAACTATCAATATGCAACAAAAGATTAGAAGGGAAAAAGACTTGGAAACAATGACGGAAGGAACAGAGTGCAATCTAGCTAGGCCACACTATAGGTATTATTATCTGGTGAAAGCTCTATGTTAAGACTAGGAATAAAGAGCTGAGCAGCATATCTATGAAGAAACTGAGAGATTTGAAGATCTGAAAAGAATTAAAATGTAAATTTGATCATAGATCAGCAAATAAATTGTAGTTTTTGGAGTCTACTGCTATGAGCCTTAAAGCTGCAACCGCTGCTGCTAAAGACATACAGCTAAAGAAACAAACATTAAACCAATGCCAAAGCTTATGTAGAGAAGTGAGTTTGGTCTTCTTTGCCACAAGGTACATATGGTTTGCAAGTATAAATGTAAGTGGGAATGTGCTGACTGCTCCTGTAAGGCTCATGAAGTCTCCAAGGAAAGGTAACATAGCTGAGACCAGTGTGGTTATGGCCAGGTACCCTCCTTTCACACCTATTCTGAATGACAAATTTTTTACATTCAGTGCACTTCCTGTGATCCAGTACCTTGTGTCCAAATACTCGTACATTGGGCTGGCAAATATCTGAATGCAAAATATAAAGACCATCAAGTTAAAACGGATTGAGAACCTCATATACTCGATCAAGAAAAAAGAGGCACAGTATAGTTAGAAGAGAAGATTGATGAGAATTACATGCAGAGCGATGACTGTTTGAAGGAAAGCGGGTATATTTGCTATTGCCTTCACCCAAATTGGACCATTTACGCTGTTGAGTAAATAAGTCGAGGTGGAAGATCCATATGCCCAGTATCCGATAAAAGTAACGGCATACATGGGCAAGACTCCAACGGTGAACTGGAAGTAGAGAGCCTTTAGCATGTTCTTGACTACAGGCTGCCTCACCGTTGCCTGTGAGCAATGAAGGTTTGAAGAAGATAAGTTCGGAAGCATATATATCTTAAGTTTAAACATAGATGGTATATAAGTGATGAAAAGATGTGAAAGGAAACACTAAAGGCTGCTCGGGAGCTTGCCCTTTGCCTACTATTTAGGTGGTGAAAATTTTATAGTTTATACATATAGAGTTTAATGGAGAACTGGATAAGAAATGGAGAAAATTCTAGCACGTAAATAATAATTGTTGATAGATTTTTTTTTTTTCACAAGAAGATGAGAGAAAAATTCCAAAATAGTTTGTAAAATGTTTCTCGCATCAATAAGGAATGAGGAAAAACGGCACTAAATTAGAAAAAAATGTAAAAGAATGCAATTGAAAAAATAAAACGGTAAAATTAAAATAAGTTAGAAAACTCAAAACAACAAAACAAAAAAAAACAAAAAAAAAAAAAAAAAAAAAAAAGGTAAGTTGTAAAATGTACGAGAATTAGGTTGGAAAAAAAATATTGAGAAAAAAATAAATAAGAAAACGTAAAAATCTATAGCAAATATGAAAAAAGTCCACTTTGTAAATTACAAAAAAAAAAAAATAAAAAAAAATAAAAAAAATAAAAAAATAAAAGTAAGAGGATGAAGTTGTAAAAATAATGTAAATTCTTAGTATAAATTTGGGAGAATGGAGAACAATACTAGAGCTGGAGAGAGTTTAGAAACTAATGAGAAAGAAGTCGAGACTTGATTGAGAGATGAGGGTGAAATGAAAAATAAAAGTTTTAGAAGATAATTATGAGGGTTTTTATATTGAAGGGCAAAATAGTCATTTTATATTTCGACAATCTTATTAATCTTTAAAAACAACACCAAAAAGGAAAATTCTTATAAATAGAAAATTTATCCAATCATAATTTGTCATGTGATAAATATTTTATTTCATTTTTGAAATATTTTAATTCATTTTTTGGTATGAGTGATTAGAGAAAAAACAGGGTGATGGGTGTATTTTGGAATACATCCCGCTATTACCCTTTAAAACTTTATTTTAAACCTTTGACATTTTGATACAGAATATCTAATAACGTTCCTAATACTTTTCTTTCTCATTGTAATTAGATGGAATATATTCATTGATTTAATAATTGGAAGGAAAAGAAATTCACAACTTGATTATATCATTTTTTTTTTATATACTTTTCCTTCCCTAGGATATTATAACATTCTCCAACAATGTAGATTCATTCGAATTTTTATTCATTTCCAAATTCAGGATGTTTACGAACTTTCCATCCCAATTGCCATTAGTTGCAATGATAAGAAAATGGTAATAAAGCAATACCTAATCCTATGTCCCTCACTTTTGTTACATAGTAATATCAATCAAAACAATTCAATTTTTTATAATTTTTCCTACCATTGCTTAACTTTCTTCAAATACTTCCTATTTACTTCCTTAGTAGAGGAGTTAATATTTTTGGCCTTCGATCTTAATACATGTAACATCCCACACTTATTTATTTATTTATTAATAATGTAAATTTTTTCCCTTTTCAGTAATTATCCTTAGTTGAAGGGCATGTTTGGAATTCTAAATTTAAAGTATAAATGCGAGAATTTAAGTGTTGACGTGGAATTTATTCAAAAATTATTCAATTTGAAAAGTTATGGCAGGAATTAATTATTTTAGAAAAAGGGAAAGAATTAAATAGTATAAAGTGGGTTAAGGAAATGATTTTTATACTATGTTCCTTTTATTATTATTATTATTATTATTATTTTATATTATTATTATCATTATTATTATTAGTAGTATTAGTATTTTTTTAAAAAATAAAAAGGACCGCTTCACCTTCTCCCTCACTCACGCGAGCCCCCACTCTATTTTCTGCTTCCTCGCCACCGTTCGTGGGTTCCGACTGGCCAGATTCCGCTGGTCAGACACGCTCTCAGTCCGCCCAGATTCGAGCTGCCGCACGTCCGCCGCTCAGATCCGAGCCGAGTCTCTCCTCCTTCGTCCACCGCGTCGTTGCCGGTTGCCTTCAGCGCCGCCAGCCCTGTTCGTCGCCAGGACCCCTTTAGAACCTGTCTCTTATACACATCTAGATGTGTATAAGAGACAGGACCTGAATCAGAGTATGTTCTGGCACGAATTCTGAATTGTTTACATACACACCTAAGTACTTGATCGTTAGTATGTGATAGTATGTGTTTTCATATGTCGATGTCTGATCTGCTGGTGTTGAGGCATACTTGCATGTTATGGATTTATGATGTAAGTTATACATGGATGATGTATAATATGTTATTAAGAAATATGTGCTGTCTCTTATACACATCTAGATGTGTATAAGAGACAGATGATATGTATTAGGGGACTTAATTCAGGGGTTATTTGGTTGGAGATCATTAGCTTGGATTGAAAATCGAAATTGGATTTCGAGATAAGTAATCTTACTACTGGAACTGCCCACGGGCCAGGCTTTAGTTGTATGCTAGCATGATAAGTGTATGTTATGGTAAATATTAGCATATTGATTGACGGAATGACCTGAATCAGAGTATGTTCTGGCACGAATTCTGAATTGTTTACATACACACCTAAGTACTTGATCGTTAGTATGTGATAGTATGTGTTTTGATATGTCGATGTCTGATCTGCTGGTGTTGAGGCATACTTGCATGTTATGGATTTATGATGTAAGTTAGGCATGGATGATATATAATATGTTGTTAAGAAATATGGGTATGTGATGTCGCCATGGTATTAAGGATTGTTATGTATGCTTTAGAACTGTACAATGTTGAATCTTAGCACGTTAAGACTGTGTGAATATCCTCATTGATTAGTTAGATGCTCACCAATTTGTGTTTCCTTCGGGATTCATCAGTTTGTGTTTCCTTCGGGATTCACCAATTTTGTGTTTCCTTCGGGATTCACCAGTTTTGTGTTTCTTTCGGGATTCATCAGTTTTGTGTTTCCTTCGGGATTCACCAGTTTTTTGTTTCCTTCGGGATTCACCAGTTTTGTGTTTCCTTCCAGATTCACTAGTTTGTGTTTCCTTCGGGATTCACCAGTTTTGTGTTTCCTTCGGGAATTCACCAGTTTTGTGTTTCCTTCGGGATTCACCAGTTTTGTGTTTCCTTCGGGATTCACCAGTTTTGTGTTTCCTTCGGGATTCACCAGTTTTGTGGGCATACTTAACTACAATAGGATAGGACTCAGTCTCTTATATGTTACATGTATTTATGTGCCATATGTGGGTATCTAGAGGACATAGATGCCTAGCTTGACCCCAGTGGTGGGGTTACTTACTGAGTATTTTATACTCACTCTTTCTTATGTTGATGTTTCAGGTAAGGGTAGAGATGCACCGGCGATGGCGCAGCGGAATTCATGATCGAGCCCACTGGGACTAGTTTTTACGCTTCCGCTCATGAGATTTAGAGTTCTTTTCATAGTTTCCCTTAATGTTTAGTTTTGTGTTGAAACTATTATTAAGATGTTTTCATACTGTACTTGATTAACCTTATGATTTATGAGTACCCTATTATTGTTTTAACAATTGCATTTAATAAATGTCTTTTTGAATTCTCTTGTTTTAATTGCATTTATTTCAAATGACTGAACGTCGTTTTAAATCTTATGTATGCATTTATTTTAGTAATGGCCTTACCTAGTCCTAGGGGTCGGGTTGTTACAATACATTTTAGGCTTGGATTATTTTTCGGTCTATTGTTCTCTAAATACTGAAGAAAATATCTTTAGCAAGAAATACTCAACCGATCTACTTTGTGGAATTCTATAAATTAATTAGGATTCGAGTGTTGTATTTTATCATATGGATATTGGTCATGCTTTAAACTCATTGTTCCCAACTAATAGGAAAGATTCTATAGGAAGCAGTTGACCTTGTAGAAGAGCTCATCAATGAAACAGAGATGTGAATCTCGAAATTGGAAGATGAAGAGGAAAAAGAAATACTTAACTAATGATTTTTTTCTTATTCTCAACAATTCAGTCCCCTATTTTTTACACAATTATCCACTCTCAAGTAAGTAATCATGAATTTTGGTTGTCAATAGTTTCTAAATTATCAAGCAAATCTTTTAAATGAAAAAAAAAAAAGATTTAGAGTGTGAAGTTTTGGACCGTTTGGTAACCTTTTTTTTTTTTTTTTTTTTTTTTTTTTTTTTTTTTTTTTTTGCCAAACTTAAGCTATATTCCTCCCTCATTCTTACAACAATTTGCATCTTTTGAATTCTTAGCCAAATTTTAAAAATAAAAACAAGGTCTTAAAAGTTTAGTTTTTTTTTTTTTCAAAATATGGCTTGATTTTTTAAACTATTTGTAAAAAGTATACAATAAAGGAAAAAAATTTGAAGTGAACTCTTTAGGTTAATTTTCAAAAACAAAAAACATAAAAGCCAAAATTAGTTACCAAAATGAGACCTTAATAATTCAAAAATTTTAATTTGGATAAAATTTATTTTTAATACAAAGAAATTATTGGTTGGTATGATTTTAAAAACGTGTACTTTTTAATAAATTCATTATATGAACTTTGGGTGCATTTTTGAAATCTATTAATTACTAATTAATTATATAAGAAAATGATTTTTTATTTTCCCCTAACATGAAAACGTTTTACTTTTCAAAATGGAAATTTAAAGAAGGGCAAAAATAACATATTTTAATTTTCCTTTAGAAAAATATCAAACCAACTTTCCTGTTGTAAAAATGACAAACGAATTGAAAAAAAAAAAAAAAGAGATCTTAATACCTTATTAAGAAAGATTGATAACTACACTAAATTAAATTAAATTAAAAGCAACGATAATAGATGCCAAATCTCACCATCAACCGATTATCAAACTCTTCATAGACACATTGTTCCAAAGCTATTCCATACACCGACGATAATAGATTAATTATATTCAACACTATATTTTATGTTTATAAATGAACTTAAAATAAAGATAATGATGATTTCCAGTTTTAAAATAAGAATAATTAATTATAAAAAAAAAAAAAAAAAAAACTAGATATATTCTCCTAAAACCAATACAATATGAGAGTTGAAAATAGAAGATTGTTTTACAAATTTGGAAAATTTTCAAATCAATGAACAAAATATCTTCTTCGAAAGAGAAACTTAGTTTCTATGTGGGGCAGACCAATTTGTTAGGAACGACAGCAATGATATGATATTGTCCAATTTGGGTATAAACCCTCATGGTTTTGTATTTGGAACCACTCCAAAAGGCCTCATACTATTGAAGCTAATTGTCCTTATAAACCCATGATCATCCCCTTACCGATGTGGGACTTTGATTGCATCACCGGGAGAGAAGTGTAGTGTTTGTTACGAAATCGACAATTAAAGAATACAAAAAAACGTAAAAAGAAATAGAGAAGATCGAAACATTGATTTATGTGGTTCACTAACAATGTGTTAGCTACGTCCGCGAAACAGAGGGAGAACAATATTATTAAATGAAATGTTATAGAAAATACAAAATCTACCAAATAATGCCTATATGGTTAGAGAGTTTATATAGTGCACTTCTCTATACCCTAAATGGAGAAGGAAAATATTTAAATAATTAAATATATCAAATATCAATTCTAATTAGGTGTAGGATTCAAGGCATTCCAAAAATCTCCATCTTGACTTGAAATCTCCTAAACCAATTTTGATTAGGATTTAAGGCATTCCAACAAATCTCCACCATAACTTGAATTCTTTCATAAATAACAGATGTACCAAATGCAACATAAAACACATTGCTAGATGTACTCAGACTTCTCCCCCATGCCTCAAAACAACAAACCTGGACCAAAATCAAAAAATCCATAAATGTACCAAATGTAACATAAATATATTACCGAACGTACTTAGACTTCTCCCTCAAACTCAATGTGGTAGAATGATGAACAACTTGAGTTTGTGAAGAAAAACTTCTGATTCAAATTAGCAGATTTGGACAGGAAACAGAAAACCATAGATGTACCAAATGAAACATAAGTATGTTACCAAACGTACTCAGACTTCTCCCTCAAACTTAAGATGGTAGAATGACGAACAACTTGAGTTTGCGAAGAAAAAACTTATGAATCAAATCAGCAGATCTGGACTAGAAACAAAAAACTACAAATGTACCAAATGCAACATAAATATGTTGCCAAATGAAACAAATTATTTTTATCAATGATTTAAAAAATCAAGTCAAATTTTGAAAACTAAAAAAAGTAGTTTTTTACATCTTTTTTCTTTCTTTTTTTTTTTTTTTTAGAATTTGGCTAAGAATTCAAGCATTGTACTTAAGAAAGATGCAAAGCATTATAAGAGATGAAGAGGAAATATACTTAATTTTCACAAATAAAAAAAATAAAAACGAAATAGTTACCAAATGGAGCTTAAACAATTAGCTCTGATACACTCATGATATAACCATGATTGCAGGAAAACAATATTGCCTTTGTAACAATTTTTTAAAATCCTATTTATCATCGTGGTCAAGATTCTATCAAGAAATTCTAAAAAGTTGAAGGTTGATAGTTTGAATGGACTAGTGAAAAAAGTTAAAATTTTTGTTTTAAACTGATATCAATCTTGATTGAGATGCATACTTCATTTGAATGTTCTATTAGAGTTGAATTTTTTTTCATTTAGTTCCTATAGTTTCTATAATAATCTCCACTTCAAACTAATTTCTATCTCTAACTTGGTATTAATTCTGGATATCAAGTTCAAATTATATAAGTTGAGTTAGTTGTTCATAGTTTTTAGTCTTGAACTATATGTGGAGACATACAAGAATCAATGTTCAAGATACATCCTAAAGTGTCTATAGTATAGGGATAAGGTTGGATACCTTATCTTGGTGACATTATGGATGCGACTACCTTTGTATTTGATATAAACACAATGATCTAATGCATTCTTATAAGTGACATACAAGTGGGGATATCCTATGCAATGAGTTTGCATAAGATCAGACTATGAAATAGTAAGCACTAGATGTAACACCGTTGACTAGTTAGGTTTCTATTTCAATAGGATGACTTATGCAACTTAGTCTTAATCCTGAGTGTATTGTGAACTCCTGTTCACGAGAGATTGTCCTATGATTTGTATGGATGAGAGTGACCAGTTTTTTGACTCAATAAGCCTACCATTTTGGGGACAAGACCGAATCAGAAGCTAGGAACATAATAATACAAGATGGAATTCACTCTTTCCCGACTTTAGGGTAAGTAGATGAGTGTTTTCTCTTAAGTGGTGTCTCTGGGACTTGAATAAAGGGCCCTACCCTCTCACTGGCCCGAGAAGGGTTTTTATTTAATGGTTGGACTATAAATAGGTTGTTCATTAGAGGAGCACTAGTACTTAAGGATATAGAGGAACCTAAGGTAAAATGGTAATTAGATCCGATTGGTATTATGAACACTCGTGAAGGACTAACTTGTTGTTTTTGGTCTATAGCCGTGGACACAGTGAGCATAGTGCAGCTGTGGGTCTTTAGTGGAGTGTACTCACAATTAACGAATATTGATTAATTTGGTCAATGAGTTTAACCAACTAATCTCATATCATTGGAGCTTCTGATCTGTAAGTCCATAAAGTCCCATTGTTAGCTCACTAAAGGATATTAATGAGAAATGATTTGAATTGTTCAAATCAATTGAGGAAATTGTATATTAATATGATTAATATATAATTTATTATAGATGTAATCTATAACTCAAAATTATGTAAGAGAAATATATTTGAATGAGATTCAAATATTAGATTTATGTGAATTGGATTCCTAAAGAGATGTATACATATATATGTGTGATATCTGTATGTTAATTAACTCTATATTAGATATGATTTAACACAATTACTTGTATGGTAAATTAATTGATTAAGAAATGATAGAGAGGTGGAAGTATATAAACATGTGATGTTTATATATTAATTAATTAATTATATATTAAATTACATTTAATATTTAATTATTTAATTAATGTGCTAATTAATTAAATAAGGTGTTATTTAATTAAATGACATAAAAAGTAAAAAGGAAATTAGTTAGATAAAGGGCAAACCCTTCCCCATATATAATCATCTTATTAGCCCATTTAGGGCAAGAATTGATTCGATGAAATCAAAACCCTAGCCTCCACAAATTAATTCTTCTCTATACTCCCTCTACAATCTCTCTACCTCTTCCTTTTCCTCTTCCAAGGGTTGGAGACCACTCATCCAACTCTTGGAATTCCTAGAGAATAACAAGGCATTCTTCTGGTAGTGTTGGTGATCGTTGAGAATACGTTCGTGTAGAGACCAAGAGGAATTTTGAGAGGCTCGGGAGTCTACAAAAGTAAGAACCATTCTTCCCTTTTGCTATTCCTTCATAAAGCATACTGTAAAATTTAATGTATGTTGTTTATCCTATTACTATTCTGCTTAGTTACTGTTATTTTATTTCTTTAAAATGGAAAAACCGAATGCAAGGTGATCCTTATGCTTTCGCTCGAGATTCGATTCCATTCAATTGGTATCAGAGCCAATTTTTTTGCATTTTATTTTTCACATTTTGGAAACAAAATCAGTTTAGAAAGGTGGGATTTAAATCTGCATTTTGAATGAAAGGTTTGCAAAATTGGATGTTTACATTTTTTTGGCACTTAGTTTATATTTTAATGAGATTAAAATGTAAGGGCCTGTTATTTTTGGCATTTATATTTTTCTATCGAGTCCGTAAGTCCGTGTCGATTGATGAGCAAGTGCTGTTGAAGAGATCGGTGAAAGACGGAGCCAAAATGGAGTTGAAACAAGACGGATTTGAAGCTTGTGGTCAAGGTGCCGACCTAAGCACCACAGTGCTATGGTCGACGCTATGACTTTTCAAGTGCCTTGCCGTGGTGCCTTGCTGCAGCACTCTAGATGGGAAAAATCCTGATGAAGGCGTAGATCATTTGCGATTTTGCCCTAGTTTTGTTTATTTTAATTAATTAGGATAATATAAGATAGTTATATTAATTTAAATAATTTTAGGGTGCAAAAGTTTGATCTAATTTTTGCTATTTAATTTATTATGCATTTGATATATGTTTAAATTAATGTTTGAATTTATATTACATAATGTATGTCATATAGATTCAAAGCCCCACCTTAGGATAAACATATTCATGCATTATGATTAAATTTAAGTATTATATTTTATGGATGCATAATTTTACTTGCATGCCCATACATCATAATATAAGTGTTGCATTATTTTGATGTATGATTTATTAAACATGTTCATGCATCATACAAAGTTATAAATGTTATAATGTATGATGGAATGATGAATATGTATGTTTATTTTTCGTGGATAGAAAATACTGATGTTATATTTTTCCAATGAAAATGAACCTTGCATTGAGCATGGCATCACTTAGATAAATATAAGTGTTATATTTTATTGACGTCATTAGATGCAAACTATAGGTTTTAATACGACAATAAAATATAAGTATTATATGTTTAATGAGATAGATTAAAATATATAATCAAGAGTTGCATACAAACATGGGTCCAAATTAATTTTAAATTGTTTAAAATTAAATCACCTATACCTATATTGGAAGTATTTTTTAATGAGATTAGAAATAGGTTAATCTTTTAATTTGTTTTTAATATGATTAAAATGAATTCCATTAAATTATTAAATTTATAAAATAATTTCCCCTAAAGAACCTTTGTCTAAGGAACGTTCTATCTAAGTAGAGGTATTCAAGCTGACGAAAACAGAACACCTCCACTTAGGAATCGACCAGGAAGGTGAATTGGGCAAAAATTTTATAAGCATGTAATAGGTGATTGATTTTATTAAACAGTTTAATAAATGAAATCAAGTATTGTTAAAGTAATCAATATAAATGTTATATTGAGCAAATTAAGGACTTAGATAGATTCATTAGCTGGAGTTTAACTAAATATAATAAAACCCTAAAAGAGTAAAATACTTTAGTGGGAGAAAAATGGTATATGAGATATATCAATTCTTAGCTCTCATGTCCCTAAGAGTTCAAACCGTGAGATCCATGCTCGGCTTCATGTTGTCTTGAGCATGGTCTACCTTCGGAAAGTGTTTGCATAGGTCAATACCAAGGTGAATAGGGAAAGTATTCATAGTAAGTGGGAGAATGATGTGTGTCAATGTATCCTATGGTCTCCTTCATTAGGTTGCACGGTGAGAGTATTATGGTCCACCTGTGTGTCATCCTAGAGTGACCATCCCTTCGGAGGGCCTGATCATAGGATTGGAACAACGTAAACATTAGTAATGGATAGGGTGTCTTAAATTGATCTTCAATAGTTGTCTTTCTCTTCGGTAGTCTGTTAAAGCGTACCTCTGGGATTCGAAAATGGTAGGGTCACACTTATGAGATGAATTAAGCTAGTTAATGAATGGTTGACCGAACAACGACAACTATAGGTTTAGAAGTTATTCTGGTTAGTAATTAGCTAAGATTGTCTCAATTCAAGGGAGGGGTAACTGACTACCCTTTGGTGGTTGTTACCCTAAACATCTGAAGTATCGTTGTAAAAACTAAATCAACAGTTTATTTAGGGTTATTTGATTACTTGTTTTTGCTAAATTGATTGGATGCTTGTTTTTTAAAGGGTTAAGACAAATATAACTAATATGATCAATTATTCATTATTCGTTTCAGCGTGTCTTCCACAATCATTTCCTTGCTTAAGAACAAAAAATTAATTGAAGAAAATTATGCGACGTGGAAATTTAACTTGAATACGATTTTAGTTATAGATGATCTATGGTTCGATTAACAGAGGAGTGTCCTTCAATCCTCGCTTGCAACGCATCTTAAGCAATAAAGGATGCTTATGACCACTGGGTGAAGGCCAATAACAAGGCCCCAGTCCACATCTTAGCAAGTTGATCTGACGTTCTTATCAAGAAACACGAGACCAATAGAAGGAGAGGTAAATGTTGCCCATTCCAAGAAGTTCCACAAGGGTTCATCCTCTGGAACTAAGTCTATTCCATTATTTTCTGGTTATAAGAAGATCCAGAAAAAGAAAGGAGAGAAGGGGATGACTCCTACTATTGGGAAAGGCAAGGGCATGGCTAAGGTGGCTGACAAGGGCCAATGCTTTCACTGCAATGTGGATGGTCACTGGAAATGTAATTTCCCCAAGTACCTCACCGAGAAGAAGAAAGAGAAGGAAGGTAAGTATGATTTACTGGTCCTAGAAACTTGTTTAGTAGAATATAAGCATAATGGTTGGATACTTGATTCGGGAGCCAGTAATTACATTTGTTCTTACCTTTGTAGACTTTTGAGCCTTTCGAGGAGAGTGAAATGATGCTCAAGGTTGGAACGGGAGATGCCATTTTAGCTTGTGTAGTGGGAGCTGCTTAGTTGTTTTTTTGGAAATAGATACTTGTTTTTGAAAAACTAATATATAGTTCCTAAAATTAAGAGGAACCTTGTTCTTTTTCTTGTTTAGTTAAACAATCATATTCTGTTTCGTTTTTAATTAATGAAGCGTTCATTATGAAAAATGGTGTCACGATTTGTTCAGCTAAATTAGAAGACAACTTATATGTGTTAAGACCAACTGAATAAAAAATACTTTTGAATCATGAGATATTTAAAACTACGAATATTCAAACTAAAAGGCAAAGAATTTCTCCAAGTAACAATAATATCTATCTTTGGCATTTGAAATTAGGTCACATAAATTTCAATAGAATTGGGAGACTAGTAAGGAATGGACTTCTAAGTGAGTTAGTGAACAAACTTTAATTATAGAGGACCTTTGAGTGGAAGTGGATCATCCAAACTCCATTGTGAATGAACACATACATTTACAGTCATACAGAACAGATTATACATTATAAACTAAATTACAACATGTTTCTTGAAATAAAAACAAAAAGATAAAAAAAACTATACCTTTGAAGAACCTTTCTTCAAGTATATCCCTCGATCAAACACAAACGCAACGAGTAAGACGATCTCCCTCGAACGGCAATGAGCAGTAACTTGATCCTCGAACAAACCAAACACAACCACAAGATTACCTTGGTATTCTCGGTGTGAGAATTCAGGAGTGGTGGACTCTGGCTTATTTTGGTTTTGAGGGAAGATTTAGAGTCGAGGAAGAGATACAATCGAGTAAACGATAACACGGTCGTGTAGAAGATGAAGTCTATCGCATAGACTAGATACTCAATCATTTAGATAAGAAAGCTATCATATAGTCTCTGAATCTATCATGTAGTAACTCAATTGCTAGTAATGTGAGACCTGTGAAATTTTGAAATCAAATTTCATTTTATCCCAAAATTGCCATAAAACCGTGCAACTACCCACTAAGGGTGGTTATTGTGAAAAAGATTTTTAATTATCAAATAATTAAAAAATATAAATAAATATGATAACTAACTTATCATATTATATTTATAACCTATAGTTTTAATATTGCATCATATACAATATATAAACCATAATTATTTTTCTTTATTTTATGACATTTAATATAAATCACATTTATATTAAATTTAATAACTATGAATCTAATTCATAGAAATTATATTTGAACCATATTCAAATATTAGTTTCTCTAGTCAAACAATAATGTATCAAATACATTATATCAATTATATCATATATAATTGAATTAATTTAATTATATCATATATAATCAAATTCCCTCTTTTTAATTTGAACATTTCAAATTAATCCCAAAATCTTATTCTCAACTTGAATCCATTGAGCTTCCAAGAGGACCTTATGGACCTGTAGCTTGAAGCTCCAACGGTACGTGAATAACTAACTAAACTCTTTAATCACATTATCCACCATCCATTAGCTGTCGAACACTCCACTAAAGATCGATAGCTGCACGCTACGCACTACATATATATTTTTGTGTCCATTGGATATAACCAATCAACAGTACGATGACCCTTCACAAATCACTCGTAAATACAATTGGGTCAAATTACCATTTTGCCCCTATAGTTACATCTAACTCCTTAAGTACTACTGATTCTTCTAATGAATAATAGATCATAGTCCCACTATGACTAAACCCCTCTCCGGCCAAGAAAGGGTGTGACGTCACATTGTTCAAGACCCGAAATCAACTTTTAAGGGAGAAATTTATCTACTTACCCTTGCTTCGGGGAGGAGTGAATTTCATCTTGTGTACCTGAGTTCTTAGCTCCTCAATCAGACGAATCTCCAAAATGGTAGGCTTGTTGACTTGGCGATTTGGCCACTCTCACCCATGCAAATCAAATGACTGCTCTCATAGGCAGGAATTCACAACTCGCCAAGATTAAGGTCATGTTACCTATGGTCATCCTAGTGAAATGAAAGTCTCAATTATGAACGGTGTTATATAACGAGACTAAACATTTTGTGGTCCGATCTTATACAAACTCCTTTGTATAGAATATCCTTGCTCACATGTTTAATACACGAATGATTAGAATCAGATCATTTGTAGCACTTTACAATATTTATAACACCTACAACGCGGGCCATACTCATAGTGTCACTAGGATAAGGTATCCAGCCTTATCCATATACTACAGACCATTTAGGTTAACACTTAAAGCATCTTATATGTCTCCACATACATGTTTAAGTTACAACGATAACCATGGATCTTAGTTTATTGGTTTGTGGTTAATGCAATTAAAGTATCAAATATTTCATAAACTGAAGTGAATAAAATATCATATATTATAAATCACAAAATGTTTGTTCATATAAGTGTTTACAAACTATAGGACCCTATGAGATTTAGGGCATCAACCCTAACAATCTTCCACTTGTCTTAAAGATAGTGGGGTGTACAAGATAATTGTTAGGTTTTTAATGAATGTATATTTTCTATGTTAATTCCCCCAAATTTGTGTTGATTATTTGCTTTAATTGCCTTAATTGCAAATTTTGTAGGATTAAACGATCCCTAAAGAATGTTGGAGTCATTACAAGAAAATTGTGTTAAAATGATAAATAGCATCGAATAAAGACTATCGAGTATTCAACCATCTTTCATCGAGCCATCGAGTTTTGTCTAATTCATTTTCCATTGAATTAAAGCAATTAAGTAAAGAACATCCCGAGTATCGAGGATCAAGTATTGACCACCGAGTGTCAAAGAGCGAGTATTAAACTATTAAAACACGATGCATTCATTCTTCTTTCTGGATTTTGACGCAATTCATCTTCGCTTTCGCGACGTTTTTCTGCTAGTATAAATGAGTTCAGTTCTTCAGTAGAGACAGAGAGAGAGATATCATTTTTGTAGAAAATCCATCATTCTCTTGAGAGAAAAAACTTAGAAGAAGAAAAACCCATTTTTTTAAAGAGAGATTTTGATTTCCAAGAGCGATTCTTGTAATTTTCAATGAGATTGAGTCGATTTGTACTCAAACTTGTATCAATATGCAACTATCAATGGAATGCTTAAAGAACTTCAACCTCCATGAGTAGGTAAGTCTTTTCCTTGGGGTACTATGTAATTAGGCATTTTTTTGAGACTTTTCTTGAATTTTCTTTCATGTAATTACTCTCTTTTGAATGTTCTTGCTGAGATTTAGAATAAAATTGATTAAGATTGAATTGACGAATCAAGATTAATCAATTTTTGTATGCAAAAATTACATGGTTCTATAACAAAATTGTAACGGTAGTTGCAAGAATTAGTAGTCTTGATAGAAAATGTAGACTTCGTTTCCTCTTTTCTTTAAAGAATTTATTAATTTAGAACATTCATGTAATCAATCTTGAATTTTCAGTCTTTTGATTTCAAGATTGGAGTAGTTAAGAAAACCTATGAGTTCAATGCAATTTAGAGATTAGTTATGAAACATCTTTAGGAAGTAATTAAGACCTAGATTAGAGTTAATTGTGAAATTAGCAAATTAGGGCATTAGGAATTTATTCTTAATGAACTTTTGAATAAACTACTTGCATGATTTCTTATTAAGTCAATGATTGAATTGCCTAGTTATATAAAATCCCCAAGATTTCATTTCCACTGAATTTTATATCACAATCTCTTCCTTATTTCTCTCATCAATAAATTTCTTATATCAATTCTTGTCTTTTGCTTAGTTAGTTTCTTTTAGTTCTTAAAACAAACAAATCCCTATTTAATCTTTTGCATTTAGGAATTTAAATAGCCAATTATTTGTGGTTCTCTTGGGATTGACCTCTTACTTCCACTATTACTACGTGTTAATTCTAGTTGTAGTTAGAGTTTAAATAAATTTCATTTGTTTTAGGTAGATAAAATTAACGACACCTACTTTACGCCGAACAATAATCAAATTACAAGTACACAAAACAATAAACTAGGGCACAAGCGTCCAGTACAAAATCTCCTACTGGCCCTAGTCCAACCGTGGTCTGTTCTATAGACTCATACTCTGTAGATGACTCTCAAACACTATAGCCATGAGCGCCTTCGTAAACGGATCAACAACGTTGTGTTCCGAAGCTATGTTCATGACAATCACGTCCCTTCAATGCACAATCTCTTGAATGAGATGTATTTTCGCTCAATGTGCTTGTCGCGCTTATGACTCTGAGGCTCACGGGAATTCGCCATAGCAACACTATTATCACAATAAAGGGTGATAGGCCTAGACATGTCTAGAACAACTTCCAGATCAGTCAGGAATTCCCTGAGCCAAACGGCTTCCTTAGCAGCTTTACAAGCCGCTACATACTCGACCTCCATGGTGGAGTCCGCGATGCACCCCTACTTGGTGCTTCGCCATACTACAGCCCCTTCGTTAAGAGTGAAGACTGATCCTACAGTGGATTTCCTAGAATCTCTATCAGTCTGAAAATCAGAGTCCGTGTATCCTATAAGGATCAAATCCTTATAATCATATCCAAGCATGTAGTTCCTTGTTCTTTGAAGATACTTGAGGATATTCTTAATGGCTGTTCAATGACTAGGTCCTGGATTAGACTGATATCTACTAACTATCCCCACGGTATAGTAAATGTCAAGTCTAGTACATAACATCGCATACATCAAATTGCCTACAGCAGATGCATAGGGGACCTGTCTCATTTTCTCAACCTCTTGAGGTATCTTAGACACTGTTCCTTAGACAAAGTAACTTAATGCCTTAAAGGCAATAGGCCCCTCTTGAAATTCTGCATACTTGATCAACATCTTGTTAATGTACGATGCTAGAGACAGTGCTAGCATTTTGTTCTTTTGATCCCGAAAGATATGAATCCCAAGAAATAACTGAGCCTCTCCCAAATCTTTCATTTGGAATTGGGTCGCTAGCCAGTTTTTAACTGAAGTAAAAAAGCCTACGCCATTCCCAACGAGTAGGATATCATCTACGTATAACACTAGAAAAACTATTGAACTGTTGATGATTTTCTTGTAGACACAAGGCTCATCAATATTTTAGTTAAAGCCATAAGATTTGACCGCAGTATCAAATCTTATGCTTCAAGATTGAGATGCTTGTTGTAGTCCATAAATGGACCGATTTAGCTTGCAAACCTTTTGCTCTTGATCTTGGGCGATGAATCCCTCAGGTTGCACCATATAAATGGTCTTCTCAAGATTGCCATTCAGAAAAGTAGTCTTGACATCCATTTTCCATAGCTCATAGTCATAATATGAGGCAATGGATAGGAGGATGTGGATAGACTTCAGCATGGCAACAGGCGAGAAAGTCTCCTCATAGTCGACTCCCTTTACCTGGGTATAACCCTTTGCCACAAGTCTAGCCTTGAAGGTTTGTATCTTCCCATCAACACCCCATTTCCTAGTACATCCAATTACAACCTATAGGTTTAACCCCATCTGGTTGATCTACAAGTTCTCAAATTGAGTTGAAGTACATAGACTCCATTTCGAGATCCATGGCTTTGACCCATTCATCTCTGTCAACATCCTCTATTACCATCTTGTAAGACAACGGATCCTCAACTTGGCCATCAGCTACCATAGCTAGGATATCAATTAATTCCATATAGCGAATAGGTGGGTTCGCAAACCTCCCATTACGTCAAGGTTCCTTTAACACATGAGGTGTATTTGAATCACATCGAATGGGAGCATGACCACCATAATATACGAGGCATAGCTACCTTGCTCTTTCGAGTGTTAACGTTCACTGCTATTGATGATAGGATCTCGTACTTCCACACCTAAATCTAAATAACTCAAATTTATAACTATGTTAATGTTAAACTAAAGATAAAGTTAAGTTAAGGAACATCTACCTGAAATGCTTGGGAAAATCCATGGAGCGAGTCCTTCACAACATAATTTTTATTTCCCCTCACACTCTCCTTGTATAAACCAACTTTGTCGTCCAGTGCGGTCTTCAGGGCGTCGAGTGTCCTCTGCCAAATAATTGTACCCCAATCAAGATTGTTGTAGTAATCTATGTCTTCAACGTCATCAAATAGAGTACCATCGACAACATTCTTTTGCTTGTTTTTACCTATCATTGCAACCTCTGTGTAATATACTAGGGTAATTTTCACAGCATCATTGTCATTTTCAAATACCAATTTTTTGTATTCTTCTTCAAGTAAATTTAAGTGGAATGCGTCTAAGATCGACCGATTACCAAAGTACCTCGTAAAAAGCTCTTGTGAGGACTTCTCACTCCTTACAACTTGCGTAGGAAACCGCCACAAACCAGTGATCAATAAAAAATCGTCCTTCGAAAATGTGACGACCTTTCCTCTGAAAAAGAAACTAATCGAGTCCACTCCTGACTTCTTCACTTCCCTCAATAACATATGGTGGATTAGTGGGATGTTGAATCCAAGTTCAATGTCTACAAAGCGACCAAAAACTGTTTTCTTGAACATCTCTAATTACCGTCTGGTAAGCTTCTGCTTTACAATCTTGTTGGCATTGGCAATGTGGGCCAGTCAAGTTACTTGCCCAGGAAACCTATCAACTTCACGAATTTTCAAATATTTTGATATCTTAAATTACTCATGCATTGTATGAACATTAAATTTACCAGTTAATAGGTGCGTACTAAAAAATCACTAATAAAACATAAGATTAAAGTATCACTCTTGCCCATCTCGCTTTTGCTCAAATCGCTCTATCCCATCTCGCTTTCGCCCGTCTCGCTCTAGCCCATCTTACTCTCGCAAAACTTGTCCACTACCTTGTCTGACTCTAACTATATCTTCTTCATCCCTAACCAATGCAGAATACATCGAAACCCAAAATAAAAAACAGACGCGATCGATTAAACCCCGAAACCAGTTATGAACGTGACAATCGATCAAACGAGACCAACCTAAACAGATGCAACACAATATGGAAGACAAAAATTAAATTCACTTACCCAGTAGATAACTTCGATTACGGCAGTAGAGAACTTCGATTACGGCAAGACGATGGTTTTGTAGAGCGAGGTTGAACGACACTTGCACGATAATTTTGAGTGGAGTGGGACGACCGTTGAGTTTGAGTGCACTCGTATAGACTAGAGAAACATTTTTGTAATCTCATATCGTGATGACGTAAGCAGAGGGTCAATTGACATTATTTTTTTAAAATGGGTCATTTGACATTTTGGACCCAAAAATTGGGTCACCTATACAAAATTTCCCTAAATTACTTGCTACCAAAAAATTTGTTAATTTGTTTAATTAGGCTCACAATAGTAAAAAGTTTTAATTAGTTTGATTAGATCCTATTCACTCATTTAGAGGTGTTATACGGTGAAAGAAGAAAGAGAGAAGAATGGGAGTCATAAATAAAGATTATTGGAAATTATGAGAGAGAGGAGAGAGATAATGTAATTATTAGAAAATTGCAATCTTTTTTCTAAATATTCTTTTAAAAGTACCACATTTTCATAAATATTTTAAAAAATTAAAATATAATTTCAATTTTACCCTCCAACTAGTAATATTAGAAATGTATATATTTAACAATATTTTAGAATGAAGAACAAGTGGCAAAAGCAAAGAGAACAAAATTAAACCATTGATGCTAAGAATCTTAGGCCCCATTTCATAACTTAATTGAAAGAAAAACAAAACTAACATCTTAAATCACATTTGATTCCATAATAATATCATACATTGCAGAAGACACGTAAATTAGAAAATCCAATTTAGAGAATTTATTTAACACCCATTGATACAAGTTGACACGAACATGGGCAGTTGCAGAAGGAAGAACAATAATGTGTAACCAGAAATGTCAATTGACTTGATCTCAGACTTTTTCTCTTCCATTTTAGTTGAAAGTCAGAGTGTAAAGTGATTAAGGAAGAATGTAAGTTTTGTTTGTTGAATATTGATGAGATGGGATTGAAGCACTCTCGTCATTTATATAGGATGGATCATATAAATTTCAGATGTTTACAGGCTTTTTTGGTCATTTCCTTTATTCCCTTTTTGACTTTTCCAAATGTGAGCATATTACCTTCCTTTCCTAACCTTCTCCAACCTCGTGGATTAATTTGATTTTTTATTCTAATTTCAAAATTGACTGTTGAAATGGGTTAAACCGTCCAAAATTAACACTAAAACCCTCCTTTTGTAAAAATTACATGTAAAAATATTTATGATATATATGACCAAAAAGAGGATTTTTTTTTATATAAAAATATTTCTTTTATTTAATTTGGATGAAAGAAAGCCCAATTGAAAGGCCCAAGAAAATGGTATGACTGAACCCCAATTGAAGAGTCCAAATGGGTCGAGAACATGGTAGAAGAAGCTCGTGGAATCGTCTTCTTCGCCAAGAATAAACCAGAAGCAACTTTTTCTTTCCAGAAATTTCTAAAATATGTTCTCTGCCCACTTATTTAAATGTTTCAACTCCCCACTAGGAAGCCATCCTTGGGAGTTAGCAGCAAACAATACACCATTTCAAGCAAACTTTGTCAATTAAATCCATTTCTTCTCTCTTGTTATCCTCTGCTTTGAACTTGAACGACCATGGCTCTGATTCCAAGCATTTTCGGTGGCCGCCGGAGCAACGTCTTCGACCCCTTTTCATTGGACGTTTGGGATCCCTTCGAAGGATTCCCATTTTCAAGCTCATTGGCCAACCTCCCTTCCTCTGCTCGTGAGACCTCTGCTTTTGCCAACACTCGCATCGACTGGAAAGAAACCCCAGAAGCCCACATCTTCAAGGCCGATCTTCCTGGAATCAAAAAGGAAGAAGTCAAAGTTGAAGTGGAAGAGGGCCAAGTGCTGCAAATCAGTGGGGAGAGAAGCAAAGAGCAAGAGGAGAAGAACGACAAATGGCATAGAATCGAACGAAGCAGTGGGAAGTTCTCGAGGAGATTCAGGCTGCCGGAGAATGCTAAAGTTGAGGAGGTGAAGGCCAACATGGAGAATGGAGTGCTGACTGTGACAGTGCCCAAAATGGTGGAGAAGAAGCCAGAAATCAAGTCGATCGACATCTCTGGCTAGACATCACCACGTTGTTCTTTCTGAGTTCTGCACTCTGCTTTCTGCTTATCTTTGTTAAATAAATGGTGGAATAATGAGTTTTATTGGTATATTTTGCAATGTTTATAATTTTGTATACATGAAAAGTCTTTGACTGTATTTTATGAGAATGAATATAATCTAACGTTGTTTCTTAAGTTTCTGTTCTTCCTCCAACATATTACTCAGCAAATGTTTCATCAAATTACAGTTAGCTCCATGTTTCGATTACAAATTGGAGAATTATACGTTACATATGAATTACTTTCTTCTATCAAAGTTGAGATTTTTGCTAATTGAATAAATTAGGACCAAATTGAAAAGCAAATTGGTAAGATACTTGAAGAAAACTAAATACAAAATTTAATATAATATCAATATCAGTGTGTCAGATACAAAAAATGTGAAGTCTCAGTCTGGTACTTAATAATACATACAAATTTCAATCGACCCACGAAATAGAATTTATTTAAACAATTGTTCAAAATAGAATAGAATATGATTGAACATCTCTATTATCTATCTAGAGATTGCAATGGACTTGATTTCAGGCTTCATGTCTTCAATTTTGGGCACGAAGAGAAACAATTTCTTTTGAAGAAAGAAATTTTTATTTAAAAATACAAGGATGAATATTTAAAAATTAGTCTTTTTACTTTCAAGATATTCACTTTTCTATATTAGTTTTTTAGCTTTCCTTGAAGTCAAAGTAAAACAACTTTTCTAGATTATTTTTGGATCCTACGAATATTTAGATTATCCTTATCTAAAGAAATTCTTAAATTTCTTGAATATAAGAGAAATCTAAGATATTTTTAGATCTTTTCTTTTGATATATTTATTTTACCTATTATAATATGCACTTGGAAAATAATCTAATTTTACATTTTTATGTCATATATTAAATAAAATTGAAGAATTTTTTAGACTAGTTAATGTTATATATTTTACACCCCTTTTAATACTAATATATTTGTTGTATAGAGTTGAGTTGAGTTGGTAATTATTGTCTGTGTTTGGTGTGCATAGTTTAGTTGAATTGAGTTATAAAATCTTTGGGTGCAGAGTTGAGTTGAGGTATTCGATGTAGTTTTTATAAATGAGATTAATTCTTTTTTTCGTTTTTTTCTTCTTTTTTTTGTTTTTCTATTGTTGATTAATTTTCAACTATACACATATTTTCTCAAAACTTTTATGACATAAACTGGAAAAACTCTTTTCAATCTACAAAACATAACAGATTCTTTTCAACGTATCCTTTTCAAAAAACTGTAAAAACTTTAATTCTCTTCAATCTGTAAAATATACCACCAAAATACATGTCATATTGCTACTCAATTACTTATGAATTGGTATATTGTATGTATGTATATTGAATCTTGTTAACTTAACATTATTATAAAAAAAATTAACATGTTGTACACATAAACGTTGAACAACTGGATAACTTAGCAGTTTATATTTATGGATTATATATGTCGAAAAAAATTGTGCATAGAATAATTACCTTTCATTTCATAATGATTGTGAAAATGTGATAGTATAGTACAATTACATTCTTCTGAACATCACAAAAATTATATGAAATGACCAAACATGTGGCCATTCCAAAAAACAAGTTGACAAAATATATGATTTTGGGCTGAAATATTAGGTGGTTAGTCTAGTGCGTCTGAGCAATTAGGCATATGCAGTACAATAACTATCTCTCTTTCGGTAAAGCGAGGAAGAGGTCCGTCTTTTTTATGTTCGTGCCAATTATATCAATTAGGTCACATTTATCATCCTCAGTCAGTCTTTCAATACCAAATAGGGCATGAACTACCTCTTTTCGACGTCCAAATTCTAGCTTATATTTCTCGGTTTGCCATGCAACGAGTCTATCCATATGCATTGACTGCATATCGGTGGTTAACCGCATGATGTCGATCATTTTATTCTGGAATATCTATCGTTTCCTCTTACTCCCTTTGGATGGCTCCATTGATACTCTTGCTCTGCCCGTGGAGATATCTGGTACATCTACTCTCCTTGTAGACATATCTACTTGATCTTCTTCCATTGCATCCTCAGGCAGTTAGGTTAGTTCATTATCTGAGGTAGGGTATTCCTGTGATCCTAGCTGAATCTCGTCCTCCATTTATCGGAATAAATTGACGGCATCACCATTGGGGGCTCGTAGGACTGCTCGGTTGCCCTGTCCTTCCCAAATAAATTTGATAGTTCATCGTAATAGGGGAAAGGCTTGTTCCACAGTCCCTTCGCGTTAGGGTGACTTTACATTGGTATATAGAAACAATATTAGAAATTATATGAAAATAGGTGTGGTGTACATTGTTAATTTTTTTTAAAGAAAACTTACCTGAACCTAGATGTCGAAGATCAACCTTCCACCTGAATGCACTTAAACTCCTCTTTCCATCCGAACCTTGATTGATTTAACATCTCCGTTACTGTTGAATATTGTTTCTTCAAACTTCTAATCTTGCATTCGATGGTATTTTGGTTTAGGCCACATTCGGGCAACTTCTCTTCCATCATTCGCTCCGAGTGTTGTAGATATTCCGACCGAAAGATCCCCTTGTTGGACTTCCAACCTGACTCCACCAAAGAAATTAGGGCTTTCACCAACCTAGCATCCTTGGCTTTCATCCATGTGTGTTTCAATCTTTTTCCATCACTTGCCATTCTCAATTATGCATGTATATGTCATAAAGACATTATTCAAAATTAAATAGCTTCGTGTTGTATTTAAGAAAAAAACATGAAGTCACATAGTCGGATTACAAATATTCACAACATAAATGAATTACAAAAATATTGTTCAACAAGTAGATAAGATGTTCGAATATGTTTTTTTTTCAGAAACACAATCATGATCGTTGCCACTGGGAAAATATTTCGATAGCCAAATCATCTCTAAATTGGTTCATTCATATGATGTCTCAATAAATTCAATATTCTCCCCCTCCATGACAGCAGATGCAGAATTCTCGTCCAACGACTCATCAAGTAAAGCACCTATCCCCATCTTCTTTGTGATTAAGTTGTGAATCAGGCAACACGTAGTTATCATTTGACATTGGACCTATACCGGGTAGAAGGATTTTCCCCTAAGAATTGCCCATCATTCGTTCAATATTCCGAATGCCCCCTCAATAACATTTCTTGCTTATGAATGCTTCATGTTGAAAAATTCTCTCGGTGTTGTTGAAGCATTGCTCGCACCACGCTAGCCTGAGAGATGGTAGTGTTTCTCTCTATACGAAGCCAAATATCCTTCAGCATTGGAGTAGCCAACATGATGCAGATAATAGTATCTTGTACCATTTTGGGACTATAATACATGTCTATTTATGCAATAACTCAAGGTTGCTTATGTACATGAATGATTTTTATAACCTTTTAAAAAAAGTCTTCAAGTTGTTTGTGATCTGTTTGAGGGAAAAGTGAAGAAAGGTCTTCAAAGGTGTGGTTTCTTGAAACCTTTTCTTTAGCATGCTGTAATTTAGAATTAAATGCATATCTTGTTTATTTGTTTATTGTACACCTTGTATTAAATGAAAATGGAATTTGGTCGATCCGCTTCCACTCAAGGTTCTCTCCCATTAGAGTTCCTTCAATTGGTATCAGACCCATGTTGTAGGTTTCCATTCGTTTTATTGAATTATTTACAATAACGTAGGTTTTATAATCTATATTTTGTTTCATACGATGAATGGTTATAGATGTATTTTGTTTATGGATGTTTCATGATATAATGCTATGTTTAGGGCTTTTTTTTATTTACAAATTTGGTTTGTAAAGGCCCCTGCGTTTTTGGGCAATAATCTTGCAACTGAGTCTGTAATTTGTAAGTTTGAGTCGCTCGTGCTGTTCCCAAGAAGCTTCAAAGAAGGGTTTCAGTGCACAGTTTCGATGGAGAAGTTGGAGCAGAAATTCGAAATCGTGTAGCTACAGCTATTCGATCATATAGCTCTTGCTATGCAATCATGTAGCTTTTGTTACGCGATCGTGTAGCATTTGCTAAACGATCGTATAGCTAATGGTACATCGAGTAGAGTTTGCTACATGATCGTGTAGAATTTTCTACAAGATCACATAGTTGCTTGGTATGCGATAGAGCAATCGTTCCTACATTATCGGATAGTTGCCTACTACACAATCGTGCACTCTCTGTTGCTTATCGCATAGTTGCCTACTACACTATCATGTACTCTCCTACGTGGTGCGTTGAAGCTACGCGATGAAGTTTGCAATGGTCTTAGGCATGTGACCATAGGAAAGATGCGATAGCCTCAAGGTGAGCTATGTGTTGGCCAAGGTTGGGCAATGAACTGTCTAAAGGAGGCATGCGGCCAAGTAATTACATTGGCTTGGAAGTTGAGCCTTGCCTTGATCGCATGGTTGCTTGCTACACATTCACTGCAAGGTGGTTCATTGAAGGGCGGTTCAATTCGAGTGGTTCAAGGGTCTGTTCACTTGTTTCAAACCGGTTGACTCAATTTTTTTTTTTTTTTTTTTTTTATAGTTAGCCTTTTATGTTTTTTTTTAGAGGTCCTATCCTGGTCCATCAACTATTAACGTAAATATACATGCGATGTATGTTTAATATTATATGTCATAATGTATGTCATATAGTTCTAAAACCCACCAAAGGTTATGCCTTTATATTCTTGCGTCATTTTATATTATAAATGTTATGATATATGAATATGCATGATTTAAATTACATGAAGCACGCTCATGCATCATATAGTATAAATGTTATAGTATATGTATGCATGCATTATAGCATATCCATGCATCATTTATATTATAATTATTATAATATATGTTTGAATGAATGTATGGAAAGTATGCTATAGCATGATTCATGACTTTGTTAAATAATTGTTATATATTAGTAATGAATGAAAATTGTATGAAGCATGACATTACCTTAGCTTAATTTATAAATGTTATAATTAACTAAAGTATGCCTAGCATGCAATGATTGTTTTTAATTGTTTCATATATTTATAATTGTTATAACTAAATGAAATTAGAATTAAAAATCAATAATTAAGAGTTTCATGCAAACCTTAGACTATAATCTTGTTTAAAATTGTTCTAAAATATGATTGAGATAGATCTAAGATCACATTTTTAATGAGATTAGAAATATAAGTTTAATCTTTTAATTGGTTTAATAGGATTAAATTGATTCTTAATAAAAGATTAAATATGTAAAAAATGTATCTATAAGGGACCTTTTGGCTAAGGCGGGTTCTGGCTAGGCTGGGGTACTTAAGTCGATGGAAACATCGCACCCCTACCTGAGAACCTACCTGGAAAGGTGAATTAGATAGATTGTTACATGCAAGCAACTTTGATCAAAGTCTATTAAAGAGTTTAATGAGACTTCAATCAAAATTGTTTAATCATTAAAGACAATAGTTGTGTTTTAGCAAATTAAACAAACACTTAGATAAAATCAGTAGCCGGATTTTCTTAAGTTAATTAACCCTAGGTAGAACACTCAGTGGAGGAAAATGGGGTATATGATACTTCATTTTAACCTCTTCACATTTCTCCCTAAACGTTCACATCTGAGATCTACTCTCGGCCTCAAGACACCATGGGAGCGGGATGTGTGACAACAAATCCCTCGGTCATTCTCATTAGGGTAAATAAAGTTTCATGCATCGCCACGTGGCATCGTAGGTGTCTCCCTAAAGAATGGTTGTATTGCATGACGTTTTATTTGATCTCCAAAAATGGATAGAGTTGCTTTAGTTTCGTGTCCCAATTGGTTTTTCCCTACGGTTGGCTCATTGGGGCGACATTCTAAAACCTAAAATAAGGGGTTACGCTTACACAGAATTGTTAAGGATGTTAACAAATTCTAGAACGAACAATGGTGACTATTAGTTACAGTGACAAGGAATTGTATAAGAGGTTATGCTTACATAGAATTGTATAAGATCGGAACACGAGATGATTCGTCTCTTTATATAATGTCGTTGATAATTGAGACTAACATTTCTCCATAATGACCATAGGTGACATGACTTTAATCCTGAGTGTTTTGGGAACTCCTGCCTATGAGGGCGGTCCTTTGATTAGTATGGGTGAGAGTGGCCAGATTGCCAACTCAACAAGCCTACCTTTTTGGGGATACGTCTAATTGGGGAGCTGGGAACTCAGTTACATAAGATGAAATTCACTCCTTCCCCGAAACAGGGGTAAGTAGATGGATTTCTCCTTTAAGGGCTGATTCCGAGTCTAGAACATAGTGGCCACATCCTTTCTTTGGAAGAGAGAACCCGGTCATAGTAGGACTATGACTTATTGTTCATTAGAGCAATCAGTGGTACTTAAGGAGTTAAATGTAACTATAAGGGAAAAACGGTAAATTGGCCCAACTATACTTACAAGCGATCTATAAAGAGTTATTGCACTGTTGATTGGTCAATATGGACACAGAAATATATCTGTAGTGAGAAGAGTGTAGCTGTCGGTCTTTAATGGAGTTTAACGGATTGTGGATCCTATGACTAAAGAGTTTAGTCAGCTATTCATGTACCGTGAGCTTCAAGCTATAAGTCCATAAGGTCTCCTTTGTAGCTCAATGGATTCAAGTTGAGGATCAGATTTTGGGGTTGATTTGAAACGTTCAAATTAACAAGAGAAAATTCAATTATATGTGATATAATTGGTGTGATGTATGAGATACATCAAGTGGAGGAATTACTGTAAACATGATTTACATTAAGTGCCATAAAATAAAATAAAATAAAGAACTATGGTTTGTATGTTTCATGAGATGAAATATCAAAACTATAGGTTATAAATATAATACGGTAAGTTGGTTATCATATTTATTTATAATATATTAATTATATGATAATTAATTCTTTTTCTCTAATAACCAATTGAATAGGAATTAATTCTTTTTCTCTAATAACCAATTGAATGGGAGGTTATTGGAAGTTGTTTGGTAACTATGAGATAAAAGAAAAATTGTTTAGCATGTTGTGCATGACCTGTTAGTTTTCGTTTAGATTGTAATTGTTTTATGATCAATTCGAATGGAATTTGGAACGATCCCTTTTGCTGCTCATGGAAATTCTCATGTTTGATTTCTTTCAATTGGTATCAAAGCTAGGTTATTCTGATATTCCAAATCCCATTGTTGTTTTAAACTTGTTTTACAGTCGTGGTGGGTTTTAAGTGTTCTGCATTGCATTTAAGAGTTAAATGCATTTATGGATGTGTTCATGAATGTTTACGGGATGGTTTCCTCTGGTTAAAGCTTTCTTTAAGATTACAAAGTGTTAATTTGTAAGGGCCCCTGCATTTTTGGGCATAACTAACAAGCAATCGAGTCTGTATTCAAAGCGTTTGAAGTTTGTTAAGTTGTTCGTGATGAAGTTTCGAAGCACGAAGATGCAGTTCTCATCGAGGAAGAAGACCAAAGTTGGTCGTATCATGTAGCCGAAGGTAAACGATCGTTGAGATTTGGCTAAACAATCATGTAGAAAAGTTCTGCCCGATTGTGTAGTATTTACTAAACGATCGTTTAGCTAATACTAAACGATGCGGTAAAGGGTTTACTCTATCGCGTAGCATTGGTTGCTCGATCGCGTAGACGCTGGAGGTAAACGATCGTGCAGAGTTTTGACACTCATCGTTTAATAAAAGGCGCATGCACTAAACAATCGTGTAGCTCGACATGCCTCATCACATAGCCACTGACTACATGATCACTCGATATATGATACCCTGACGCTTGTTCAGCGATCGTTTAGACGATTATGCTTCACCATATCGTTGTCATTTAGTTGATCACTTAAGGCTTGCATAGCATGATGCGTGCTACACGATCGTGTGACCTCATGCTTTATCGCATAGTCAAAGGTACACGATCGTTGTTAAACGATCATTTATGCTCAAACGATTGTGTAAAGAGTTTACTCTATCATGTAGACGATCACAAGGTTTTGGTACACGATCAAGGAGACGCGTTTCTTCGCCCGGACAGTTCAAGACCTGGTTCGCCTGTTTGAATGGGAGACTCATTGTGTTTTGTAATAGTTAGCTTTGTTTTTTTTTTTTTTTTTTTTATAAGATTTGAGGCTAATTTTCCCGATTCATCAACTTTTACTTAATGTACATGAGATGTATGTTGTTTATATGCCATAGTGTATGGCATATAGATTTAAAACCCACCTTAGGTTATGCATTTTATTCATGAGTCATATATCTAAGTGTTATAATATGGTTAATTGGCATGATGAAATTACAAGAAAGCAAGCGCATGGATCATAAAATATAAGAGTTATATTTATGCATGCATTAAGCATATTCATGCATCATCTTTATATTATAAGAGCTATAGTATAAGGGTGAATGGAAACATGTATGCTTTGTTCGTTGCTTTGTTATATAAGTGTTATATAAAAGTAGCAATGAATGAACGATGCATGGAGCATGACACTTAGGCTTATTTACAAGAGTTATGAATGCCTTATATGTGTAGCTTCACATTGTCAATGGTTTTGGTTGTTTCCTGTTATAAGCGTTATAATGGAAATTAGAATTAAAATCAATAAAAAAGAGTTGCATGCAAACGTAGGCAAACTCATGTTTTAATAGGATTTTAAAATTGGATTGAGATAGACCTAAGTTCAAGGTTCTAATGAAATTAGATACCTAAGTTTAATATTTTTTAATCGGTTTAATAGGATTTAATTGATTGGCATAAAAGATTAAATTTGTATTAAATCTATCTATAAGGGACCTTTTGTCTCAAGCGGGATCTGTCTAGGCTAGGGTATTTAAGCTGAAGGAAATGAAACACCCCTACATGGGAACCTACCTGGAAAGGTGAATTAGATAGATTTTCTGCAAGCATGTGACAGTTGATCAAAGACTTCGTTAAAGAGTTTAATGAATGATGATCAAAAGTTGTTCAACTTTCCAAAGCAAGCGTTGCTTTTGGGCAAACCTAAAAATTCACTTAGTTAAATTTATTAGCCGTGTTTTTTCTAAGTAAATTAAACCCTAGGTTATAAAATACTCAGTCAGAGGAAGAGATATATATGATATGTCAATGATTCCACTCACGTTTCTCCCTGAATGTTCATGTTATGAGATTCGTGCTTGGCCTCGTGGTGCCCTGGGAGCATCCCCTTTTGGATGGTGTTTGCATGAGTCAGTATCATTGTGAACCCCGAATCCTAATTTCTCTACTTGAGTATATTCCCTATTGAGATTAGTGTGATGAGTAGGTTGATGTAGAAACTAGTGTGAATGGTAGAGAAAAGAGTGGAAAATTAGAAGAAAAGAGGAAATTTGCAAGGTTGACTTTTGGGGAAAATTTGGAAAAATTTGACTAAGTATAGAAATTGGTAGGTTGATGCATTGGAAGAGTGGTTGGGGATGGCATGCGGCTGAAGGAAGAAAAATGGAGATGATGCGTTCGAAGGCACACGGGTAGGCGATGCATGCATGGAAAGATAACCATGCGTCGAGCAGCCTCGGTCAGAGCCTAGGCCATGTGTCGAGCAGCCTCGGCTAGTGCCCAGGCCATGCGTCGAGCAGCCTCGGCCAGCACCCATGCCATGCATCGAGCAGCCTCGGTCGGACGCCCTGTTAATGCGTCGAGCGGACACGTCTGTGCGTTGAGCGTATTGTCGAGCGGATACGCCCGTGCGTTGAGCGTACTGCCGAGCGGCCACGCCCGTGCGTTAAGCGCACTGCCAAGCGGCAACACTGTGCGTCAAAGTGTCCTATCATGCAGTCGAGCGAGCGAGCGATGGCCAGCAAGCGCAACACGCTTATGCGTCTAAGCAACATGCCCATGCGCTTAAGCACCCGGCCAAGCATCAAGGCGCCACGCGCAGCCCCTGTGGCCAAGCACGCCCATGCGTCGAAGTAGCATGCCCATGTGCCTAAGCACCCGACCAAGCATCAAGGCACCGCACGGAGGCCATACGGCCAAGCACGCCTATGCGTTGAGTGACCGGCCCATGCAGCGCGCCTATGCATTGGTGGCCAGCACCATGCGCCTATGCTAAGCAAGCCATGCGAGTGAGCCATGCATCAAGGATGGACGGTCACCCTATGTGTTGGTGATGGTTATCTCCTTGCAATGGCTAAGTTGGATTGTAAATGATAGTGAATTGGCTTGCTATGCGTTAAGTAGAGGCTATGCATTGCTTATGGATTAGGCGTTGAGCAACCAAAAGTTGGACGCATACAAGGATGAAATAATCAGGATAACATCATCAAAACCATGTATCTTCTTGGGAGGAAAGCATTAAGCCTTAAGAATTTGAGGAGGTGGCATCAGATTGGAGGCTCATGCACTGGCAACATGAGAATAAGACACTTAGCTTGTGATGATCACGTTGATTAGGTGAGAAGGAGACACTTGGCCATGCAGCCAAGTAGGTGGTGTCAACTCTGGAGAAGGTTTGGACACCTATAAATAGAGCCATGAGACTTCATTTTTAGATCACAATTAAAAAATAACGTAAAAAGAGTTCGAGAGTGGAGCAAACCTTGCGTTGGAGCCAAATCCATGCGTTAGTCATAAAGGACACATTGGACAGTGAGGTCTGAAGAGGACGCATCAACTTAAGACGAGGAGTTCTCCCAATTTACTTGTGCGTTTGGAGTGATTCAAAAGCCACCTGAAAGCTATAAAAGTCTACTTTTTAGGGTAGGGCTGTTTGAAGAAAATCTCGAAGGAATTGGGCTGGAAACTGAGAAGAAGACAGAAGGGTCAGGCTGTCGGATCAGTTTGGGCCAGTCTTGAAGATTCTGTGATTCCGACCAAACCACGAAGATTTGTATCTCAAATTTTAGGGTAAGCTTTCTGAGACATTTTAGAACATGTTCATAGAAGGAAGTATCTCAAAATAAGGTTTAGAACTATGTGTAATTTGAGCTGAAATTTGAATCTGAATTCTAGGGGTGGAAAGGGAGCCCGAGGTAGAAAAGGGAGCTACTAGAGTGAAAAGCTCCTAAGCTACTAGACTAAAACAATTGCTTAAAATGTTTGATTACAAGTGTTATAGAAAGCATGTTTTAAAGAAGATTATTCTCATGCCAGCTAGTTTTACAAAGTGATTTCCAAGCAAACCATGAGTTATGTTTTAAACGCATGCATGTGTGAGAAATTGTTGAAAAGCGATTTATATGTGTTAAATATACTCAACATGCGTTAGTACCTTTAAAGCCATGCTTTGTATGTGTTATACTTTACATGCTTTAAAGAGAGAAAGTCATTTATGACTAGTTTTACTTAAAACACGATATCAAAGGACATTTTGAGAAGGTATCTGCCCAACTAGATACTGAAGGACATTTGAGAAGGTATCTATTGGTACTGAAGGACATCTGAGAAGGTACCAAACTAACCATATACTGAAGGACGTTTGAGAAGGTATCTGAACAGTAACACCTTAGGTATGACAATACTTAGTATGGCCACATGCACGTAGGTAGAGTCAGAGATTGAGCAAAAGGGTTCTCTCTTGACTAGCAGTTGGTGTTGGGATTGAGTAAAAGCTTATATTTCAATTAAACTCTTTATTGAGATTTTGCATGAGAATCAATTATCTTTCTTAAGTCACTCATTGGGCGCAAGCTCACCCCATTTTTCAAATGTTCCCCACCCCCCACCCACAGGTAGTGGTAAAATCCTCTAAAGATAGCTCTGCATCTGCTCTGCCATTAAAAGATAACGAGATTTGTAACCCATCTGTTAGGTGGTTACTGTTAATATAGTACACATGTTACTGTTGTTCATATAGGGTAGGCCTTTCTCATGGGGAATTCTCCTTGGTTGGGTTGCTAGGGTTTGTGAGTTTTGGGACTTGTGAATCTAGTATTGTAACAACTCTAAATATGTTATACTTCTAAATTAATAAATTTTGGCCTAAAGAAATTCCGCTATATATAAGTTATATTTTGGTATCAGAGTTATTCTGCAAGAGTTATTAGGCAGTAAGTGTCAGCCAAAGGGTTGATAACTGCTGCAGTCACGCCCTTCTCTAGGCTAAGAGGGTGGTCTGGGGGCGGGGTGTGACAATCATGGTGGATAGAGAGAGTGTTTATAGTAAGTGGGTAAAGGATGTGTGTCAACATGTCCTGTGGTCTCTTTCATTGGTTTGCACCATGAGATCTTCTTGCACTGCCTCGTGGTGCCCTGGGAGCGTCCTCTTTGGATGGCTTTTGTGCGATTGGTCAATATCAAGGTGAACTCCAGAAATTGATAGGATCACTCTAGTTTTTTCCCCAATCGAATTTTTTTCCTTTAGATTGGCTGTTTGGGGGTGAACTCTAGGGCCTAAAATGAAGGGTCACACTTGGAAAATTGTTAAGCAAGTTAATGATTTCTTGACCAAATCAATGAGGGCTAGTCGTTATAGGAGCAAGACTTGTTCTAGCATTAATGATTGATTGAGAATGTCTCAATTCAGAGGAGGGATAAATTGACTACCTCTCGACAGCTTTTGTCCTAAACCTTTGAAGCGTTATTGTGAAATTAGATGTCATACGGTATTCATTTTAGTGTTGTTAAACCGTATTCGATGATGTTTTTTTCAACGAGTATTTACTAAAATCTAATGTAGATCAATATGTTTGCTTTTTAGCAACATGAATGATTTTCTGTTAGTTACCACTTTTAATTTGACCAATTACATACATTGGCAAGAGTCTGTTAAAACATATTTTGTGGTAAAGAACCTCGAGTTTGTCATGGTTGAGAAGTATCCTCAAGTCCTGATCCTTGTTTTACCGTGAAGTGTTCGTAATGCATATGAGGTGTAGATGAAGGTTAACTCATTGGCCCAACTTCACATTTTAGTTAGTATACCAGATGCATTAGCCAAAAGGGTTGACAACATGGTCATTGCACATGAGATCATGGACTCGTTGCAAGAATTGTTTGAACGTCAGTTCTTACTTTTTGAGCAAAAAGGGATGCATGAAAAAGAAACTAGTAGTATCAGTTCCCAAGATAACCTCCAATTAGAGAAAGCAAGTGTTACTGACTTTGATGAAGTTCATCGACGAGAATTGTTCTCTAAAATGGAACTTGGAGCTTATTTAGGTTCTGATACTGATCTCACTACTCTCCAAAAGACAGACAGTAAATGTGATTTATTTGTCTTGGAGACATATTTGGTAGAGAATGATTATTCTACCTGGATACTTGATTCAGGTGCTACTAACCATGTTAATTCTTCCTACCAAGGATTTAGTTCCTAGCAAACATTGCAAGAAAGAGAGTTAACTCTTCAAATTATTACTGGTGAAGTTGTTTCAGTTGTTGCATTAGGCAGGCTGAAGTTATTTTTGGACAAGAAATGTTATCTATTACTGGATAATGTTTTTGTAGTTCCTCATATGAAAAGGAACTTAATCTCGGTTTCTTATCTCATTGAACAAGGTTATATTGTCTTCTTTTCTGAGAGTAAAGTGTTTATTTTCAAGAATAGTATGGAGATTGGTTTTGGTTCAGTGGAAAATAACTTATATATACTACGGTCGTTAGTCATAAAAGCCTTACTTAATAGTGAAATGTTCAGTACAGTGACAACTGTAAAAAGACCAAAGGTTTCTCCTAAGGAAAACACCCATCTTTTGCATCTAAGGTTAGGTCACATCAACTTCAATAGGATTGAGAAGTTGGTGAAATGTGGACTTCTAAAGAGTTTAGAAGAAAACTCCTTACTAGTATGTGAATCATGCTTTGAAGGCAAGATGACCAAACGACCTTCTACTGGAAAAGGTTATAGAGACATGGAAACCTTGAAACTTATACATTCAGACCTCTATGGTCTGTTGAGTGTTCGAACTCGAGGTGGGTATGAATATTTCATCTCATTCATAGATGGTTATTCAAGATACGTGTATCTATACCTAATGCAACATAAGTCTGAAACTCTTGACAAGTTCAAGGAGTATAAGGCTGAAGTTGAAAACTTGTTAGGTAAGAAGATAAAAACAATACGAGCTGATCGTCATGGAGAGTATATGGACCTCGAATTCCAGAACTATATGATAGAACATCGAATCACGTCCCAACTCTCAGCCCGAGGTACACCTCAGTAGAATGGTGTATCAAAAATGAGAAATAGAACCTTGTTGGACATGGTTCGGTCTATGATGAGTTATGCTCATCTTCCAAACTCGTTTTGGGGATTTACAGTGGAGACTGCATGTTACATTTTGATCAATGTTCCCTTAAAAAGTTTTTTTGAAACACTTTTGAGCTGTGGAGAGGCCGTAAAGGTAGTTTTTGCCACTTCAAGATTTGGGGATGTGTGGTCCACGTGCTTGTGACTAACCCAAAGAAATTGGAACCGCGTTCGAAAGTTTTCCTCTTTGTATGGTACCCTAGGAAAACGAGGGGTGGATACTTCTATGATCCGAGTGAGAACAAAGTGTTTATGTCGACAAATGCTATCTTTTTGGAAGAAGACCACATCCAGGATCATAAACCACGATGTAAGCTTGTTTTACGTGATATTTCTAGTGAGAATACTGAGGGTTCAACAAGAGTTGTTGAACAGATTGATAGATCAACTAGAGTTATTGATGTCGGTTCATCTAGTCAACCATCTCAAGAGTTGAGACTGCCTCGATGTAGTGGGAGGGTTATGAACCCACCGGATCACTACATGGGTTTGACTGAAGCCCAAAACATCATGTCTGATGATGGAGTCAAGGATCCATTGTCTTATAAGCAAGCAATGGAGGATGTTTACAAAGATGAGTTGATTAAAGCCATGAACCAGGAAATAGAGTCTATGTACTTCAATAATGCCTGGGAACTTAGGGATCAGCTTGATAGGGTAAAACCTATAGGGTGTAAGTGGTTCTACAAGTGAAAACGAGGTGTAGATGGAAAGGTGCAGACCTTTAAGGCTAGACTCATGGCAAAGGGTTATACCCAGGTCGAGGTAGTGAACTATAAGGAAACTTTCTCACCTGTTGTCATGTTGAAGTCTATCAGGATACTCCTGTCCATAGCAACATTTTATGATTATGAGATATGGAAAATAGATGTCAAGATTGCCTTTCTGAATGGTAATCTTGAGGAGACCATCTACATGCCTCAACCAAAGGGGTTCATAGTTCTAGATCAAGAGCAAAGAATTTGCAAGCTTAATAGGTCCATTGGGCTAAAACAAGCATCTCGATCGTGGGACATTAAATTTGATAGTGTGATCAAATCGTTTGGCTTTTGATTAGAACTTGATGAGCCTTGTCTTTACAAGAAAATCATCAACAACTCGGTAGCTTTCCTGGTACTATATGTGGATGATATCCTACTCATTGAGAATGATGCAGGTTTTCTAGCTGACATTAAAAAGTGGATAGCCACCCAATTCCAAATGAAAGATTTGGAAGAGACAGAGTATGTTTTAGGGATCCAGATTATTCGGAATCGTAAGAACAAGAGGTTAGCCTTGTCTCAGGCATCTTACATTGATCAAATGTTGATCAGGTACAGGATGCAGAATTCCAAGAAGGGTTTATTACCCTTCAGGCATGGAATTTTTTTTTGTCTTAGGATCAATGTCCTAAAACACCTCAAGAGGTTGAGGAGATGAGACGGATTCCCTATGCTTCGGTTGTTGGAAGCTTAATGTATGCAATGTTATGTACTAGACGTGATATTTGCTATGCAGTAGGGATTCGGTCGTTATCAGTTCAATCTAGGATTAGATCACTGGACGATGGTCAAAACGATTCTCAAGTATCTTCAGAGAACGAGAGACTATATGCTCATGTATGGAGATGAGGATCTGATCCTTACAGGATACACAGACTCTGACTTTTAACTTGATAAAAATTCTTGGAAATAGACAATAGGGTCAATGTTTACTCTGAATGGAGGGATTGTAGTTTGGTGAAGCATCAAACAAAAATGCATCGCAGACTCCACTATAGAAGCCAAATACGTAGCCGCTTGTAAAGCTACTAAAGAGGTTGTTTGGCTAAGGAAATTCCTTACAGATTTGAAAGTTGTTCCAAATATGTCTTTGTCAATCACTCTCTATCGTGATAACAGCGGGGCTGTAGCAAATTCTAAGGAACCTCTGAGTTATCGTAAAGGAAAGCATATCGAACAGAAATGTCATTTTATCAGGGAGATTGTACATTGATTCGGGAAAAATATATAATGCATGTTCTTATGCTATGCATTTATCTCCATGCGTCGATGGTCATATGTTAGACTTAGAAATATAAAATATGCATTCAAGCGTGCATGCGATGACCATGCGTTCCTGTCAAAAGTTTTCTCGCTTTCTCGCCAAGTATAATGAGAACACAAGTTTCTCGGGGTGATCCAAGGTCGAACACAGGAACTTGTAACTCAATAATATTTGTGAAGTAATGCATTTGAGGTGAAGAACAAAAGTAAAAGACAGAAATTGGAGGAATTATGCGCTACTTCTACTCCTAACTAAACAGATTGAGCAATGGAAGTTTATCTATGAGAATTGGTAGAGATGCGACAACTTGTTAACGCGTAATAATATGCATGATGAAATAGAATTGTGGAGGGGATAAGTTCACCATGGCATTAAGTTTGGTCGCAAGGGTAATCCCAGCTCGCCACACGAACGCATCGCACACCTTTCGGTGGTCAGTCTCATGCTTATATCTCTATAACGCATGGTTGCGTTGAGCATAAGGTTATTCCTATCTCTAGGAACATTGCTTACTTTGTTTAGTGAGTTCCACTCCTTACCCTCTCGGGCAGTGGTTATAGCTACTTAGCTCATAGACAAGCATTGTGATAGCCTCGCACTAAGCAAAGAGGCTCGTTATACTTACACAACGTACACCTCTCGCTGGGTTGCTACATGCGTCATATCTCTATGTCGCATGATTTAATATGCGATAACTCTTGCAATCTACACTTAACTCTCTGCAATGGAAGTAAAGATGATAAAGAATAAGATGATGATGAAGACGATGTTGAAGGAACTAAAGAAATGCATTGATTAAAAAATGTATCAATGTCTTAAGCCAAAATGTAATACAATACAAACATAAGAAAGAAGATGGAGGGCTAGATATAGGTAATCTCTTGTTTCCATCAGATATCCGACAAGGCTGCCGATGGTGTCATGGAAGAGTGGTGGAGTAGTCTCTCTCGAGCTCTATCTCCGGTGAAACTCCGATCGTCACTCAGAATGGGCTGTGAAGGTGAAGAATCCTCAAAGAAAATCTTGCTCATGCTTTCATCTGTGATCACAAGGATCTGCCTTAGGACAGAAGCTCGGATGCCTTGAATTTGGGCTCTGAAGCTTTATTTATAGAGATCAAGCACCGACAGCATTGGTGGTCCCGCTTTAAATCATTGCCACTTTCGGCGCGGTAGGTGAAATGTCAACATTATCTTATCCTTTTGATACTCTCAAGGTATGCGTTCATGCTTATTTTTCCGAGACGCATTCCACCCACCTTGCGATCACCTTTTTATCATGGTTATTACCCTGTAGCCGCAACATCCATGCGATGAACGCATGCGATCAATCTTGTGATGGTCTAACATGCGATCAAATTTGCGATGGTTTGGCATCAACACATGCGATCAACTTTGCGATGGTCTGGCTTTAGCGCATGTGATTGATTCCTGCGATAGCTACAAAAATAGATATTTTGACACCGTATAACACATGATATAAGGTTAGCAAGAATTTTTAGTCCTGATCGTCGCAAGCTCATTTTTCACATAAATTCTTATTATTATCAATGCATATTCTGCTTGTTAGCCCTCATAATTCTAAGTAAAAGGCTACAATAGCTTGCATTTCTACCAGCTATCATGCATCGCGGTGATGTGATAGTCATGAAGAACGCGTCGGAGCATAATGTTGCTAATTCGTTTACAAAGGCCCTCACAGCTAAAGTGTTCGAGGGTCATATGGAGAGTCTGGGTCTACGAACATGCAACATCTTGTCTAGGGCAAGTGAAAGATGATACTGGGTATAGAGTATGCCCTAATTTATTGTATATTGTACTGTTTTTCATGTATTGTACATTAGTCTCCCGAGGTATTAGAACAAATGGGAGATTGTTGAGATTGGTGTCTTAATTCTCTTGGAGTCTCGTAGTTTGTAAACATTATACACATTATTATTAATAAAATAAGAGTTCTTTTATTTGCATTTGTTCATATCCAATAAACAAAGATTTGTGGTTATGTTATGTAAACTTAAGCATGTATATGAGATATACAAGTGATCATGTCTTAAGTAATAACCTAAAAGGTTTGTAGTATAAGGATAAAGGAGGAATTCCTTATCCTGGTGACACTACGGATACGGCTCACTTTGTAGAGGTTTACAAGTGTTGTAAACTACTATAGATGGTTTGATCCTGACCATTCATATGGAGACATGCGAGCGAGGGTGTCCTATATAAAGAGTTTGTATAAAACCAGACCACAAGATGATTCGTCTCTTTATATAATGTCGTTGATAATTGAGACTAACATTTCTCTATAATGACCATAGGTGACATGACCTTAATCCTAAGTGTTTTGGGAATTCCTACCTATGGGGGCGGTCCTTTGATTAGTATGGATGAGAATGACCAGATTGTCAACTCAATAAACTACCTTTTTGGGGATTTGTCTAATTGGGGAGTTGGGAACTCAGTTATACAAGATAAAATTCACTTCTTCCTCGAAGTAAAGGTAAGTAGATAGATTGCTCCTTTAAGGGCTGATTCTGGGCCATGAACATAGTGGCCACATCCTCTCTTTAGAAGAGAGGACCCAGTCGTAGTAGGACTATGACTTATTGTTCATTAGAGGAATCAGTGGTACCTAAGGAGTTAGATGTAATTACAGGGGCAAAACGATAAATTGGTCCAGCTGTACTTACGAGCGATCTGTGAAGGGTTATCGCACTGTTGATTGGTTAATATGGACACAAAAAATATATTTGTAGTGAGAAGAGTGCAACTGTCGATCTTTAATAGAGTGCCCAATAGTTCACGGATGATGGATCTCGTGACTAAAGAGTTTAGTTAGTTGTCCACGTACTGTTGGAGCTTCAAGCTACAAGTCCATAAGGTCCCCTTGGTAGCTCAATGGATTCAAGTTGAGAATCAAATTTTGGGGTTGATTTGAAGTGTTGAAATTAACAAGAGGAAATTCAATTATATGTGATATAATTGGTGTGATGTATGAGATACATATAGTGGAGGAATTAATGTAAATATGATTTACATTAAGTACCATAAAATAAAAAAAAGAACTATGGTTTGTATGTTTCATGAGATGAAATATCAAAACTATAGGTTATAAATATAATATGGTAAGTTGGTTATCATATTTATTTATAATATATTAATTATATGATAAATTCTTTTTCTCTAATAACCGATTGAGTGGGAGGTTATTGACAATTTTATGGTAACCATGAGATAAAAGGAATTTTTTTTTCCCTAAATTTAGTAGTTGCCTCATTCTAAAATTTCTCATGGAGACAAGTTATCAAGTGAAAGAGTTTCACTAAGCGATAGCTGATGAGAGATTATACGATCGTGTAGAGTTGACTATACGATAGTCACCCAACTGATCATACCTACACGATCGAGTGGCGAAGTCTATACAATAGGTTGTCGTTTACTAAACGATCGAGCAAATCGTCTATACGATAGACATCATCTTATCTCCCACTTGCTCGATTGTCTACTCGATTGTAGACCTCCAGTCTCTTCCTCACGCCAAGATCATACAGAGCCTGCAACTTCTGGATTCTCACACCGAGAATACCAAGGTAATCATTATGGTGGTGTCCTCACTCAATTCGTGAATCGAGTTGGACTTGATTGGGTTCGTGGAGGCTGTGTTCATTGTTTGTGCTGTTGGCAGTAGTCTATTTGTTGCGTTCATGTTACTGTGGATGCATTGGATATTGATCGAGGAATTCTTGAAGGATAGTTCTTCAAAGGTATGCATCCTCTATCCCTTGTATCATCGCTTAGCATGCTGTAATTTCTATTTGTGCATGACCTGTTGGTTTCTGTTTAGACTGTAATTGTTTTGTGTTCCATTCTAATGGAATTTGGAACGATCCTTTCCACTGTTCATGGAAATCCTTGTGTTTTATTTTCCTTCAATATTCTATCTCAAGTGTTAAGGGAACCTCAACGTAGTGGAAGGGACTCACTTATTCATTATATGAGTTTAACTAAAATCCTAGCTATGGTAGCTGATGGCGAAGTTGAGGATCCATTGTCTTCCAAGAAAGGCAATGAAGGATATTGACAGAGATGAATGGATCAAAGAAATGGATCTCGAAATGGAGTCAATGTACTTCAATTCCGTATGGGATCTTGTAGATCAACCTGATGAGGTTAACCTATAGGTTGTAAATAGATCTACAAGAGAAAATGAGGTGCTGATGGGAAGGTGCAAACCTTCAAGGCTAGACTGATGGCAAAGGGTTATACCCAGGTTTAAAGAGTTGACTATGATGAGACTTTCTCGCCTGTTGCCATGCTTAAGTTTATCCGGATCCTCCTATCCATTGCTTTATATTATGACTATGAGATTTGGCAGATGGATGTCAAGATTGTTTTTCTGAATGACAATCTTGAGGAGACCATTTATATGGTACAACCTGAAGGATTCATAACCCAAGGTCAAGAACAAAAGGTTTGCAAGCTTAATTGGTCCATTTATAGACTGAAGCAAGCTTCTCGAGCTTGGAACATAAGGATTGATACTGTGATCAAATCTTATGGCTTTGATCAAAACGTTGATGAGACTTGTGTCTACAAGAAGATCATCAACAATTCGGTAGTTTTTCTAGTGTTATATGTAGATGATATTCTACTCATTAGGAATGATGTAGGTTTAATGACTACAGTTAAGAACTGCCTAACAACCCAATCCCAAATGAAAGATTTCGAAGAGGCTCAGTTGTTCTAGGTATTCAGATCTTTAGAGATGGAAAGAACAAAATGCTAGCTTTGTCTTAGATATCATATATTGACAAGATGCTTGTCAATATTCGATGCAGAACTCCAAGAGGAGTTTATTACCTTTTAGGCACGGAGTTACATTGTCTAAGAAATAGTGTTCTAAGACACTTCAAGAGGTTGAAGAGATGAGACATATCCCATATGCATCTGCTGTGGGCAGCTTGATGTATGCAATGTTATGTACTAAACCTGACATCTGCTATGCAGTGGGGATAATCAGTAGATATCAATCTAATCCAGGATTATATCAATAGACAACCGTTAAAAACATTCTCAAGTATCTTCGGAGAACGAAAGACTACATACTTGTGTATGGTTCCAAGGATTTGATCCTTACATGATACACGAACTCTGATTTTCAGATTGATAAGGATTCTAGGAAATCCACATTAGGATCAGTATTCACTCTTAATGAAAGGGCAGTAGTATGGCGAAGCACCAAGCAAGGGTGCATCACTGACTCTACCATGGAGGCTGAGTATGTAGTGACTTGTGAAGCTGTTAAGGAATCCGTTTGGCTCAGAAAATTCTTGACTGATTTGGAAGTTTTTTCAGACATGTCAAAGCCCATCACACTTTATTATGATAATAGTCGTGCTGTGGCTAATTCCTGAGAGCCTAGAAGTCACAAGCACAACAAGCATATAAAGCGAAAGTATCATCTCATCTGAGAGATTATGCATCGAGTGGACGTGATTGTCACGTAGATAGCTTCGGAGCACAACGTTGCTGATCCGTTTACAAAAGCCCTCACGGCTACAGTGTTTGAGGGTCATTGGTCTATGGGATAGGCCATGTCTAGACTAGGGCAAGTAGGAGATTTGTACTGGGCGCGTGTTATGCCCTAGTTTATTATTTGTGTACTTTGTATTTTTGTTGGTTAAAAGGAAAGATGATGGGGTTATTGCACGCAATCATGTGTTGTACATGTTTAAGCTATGCGTTTATGCCCATGCGTCGGAGGTCATGCGTTGGAATGAAAATGTGTTAATCTAGTATGCAATGACCATGCGTTCTTGTCACAAGTTTTCTTGCCTTCTTGCCAAGTATAACGAAAATGCAGGTTTCTCGGATAATCCGAGGTCGAACATAGGGACTTATCACTCTATAATGCTTGTGAAGCAATGCGTTTGAGGCAATGAATAAAAGTAAAAAGAAGAAGTTTAATGGATTTACACACTACTCCTACTCCTAACTAAACAGATTGAGCAATAGGAGACTTGCGATGAGAATTGGTAGATACATAACAACCGTTAATGCATAGTAATGTTTATTATCTTAAATCACTCGAGTAATCCCAGTTCGTCACACTAACGCATCGCACACCTCTCGGTGATCAGCCACATGACTATATCTCTATAGTGAATGGTTGCCTTGAGCATAAGATTGTGCCTATCTCTAGGAACAATGCATACTTTGCTTTAGTTCATTTCACCTCTTACCTTCTCAGGCAGTTAGACGCAACTAATTAACTTATAGACAAGCATTGCAACAACCTATAGACAAGCATTGCTACAGCCTTTCACCAAGAATCATATTCCATAACGCACACCTCTCGGTGGGTTGCTATATGCGTCTATCTCTAGGCTACACGATTAAGTATGCGATCGTTTTTTATAAATAAACGATGAAGGTAAATGATAATAAAGATAAAGATGATGAAGAAGATGGCATTGAAGGAATCAAGATATGCATTGATTACAAAATGTCTTAATATTTTAAGCTAAAATGTAATACAATATAGAGATCAGAGGAGAAATGAAAGACTCTGCGTCAAGGCTGCTGGTGGTACCATGGATGAATGGTGGAGATGTCTCTCTCGAGCTCTATCTCTGGCAAAAGCTCCGGTCATCACTTGGTCTGGT
>NC_052355.1:24361187-24508687 GCF_009727055.1 Benincasa hispida | reverse complement strand
GACATGGTTGTTGTTGTTGTTGAATTAGGATTGTGGAAAGTGATGGATATTGATACGATCTGGGATTTTGTTTGCTGCTTCGATGCTCTGTCACCGTTGGGTCTGAGGGGATTTAAAGAGGAAGAAACAGAACAGAGGAGTTGCTTCGTGGGTTTTCTGGTGATCTTTTCCTCTCTTTCTTTCTGATTTCCATAAGCTTCTACCAACTTCTCGATGGATTTGGAAGAAACTCTGCAGAATAATGGAGGCCAAATCATTGGACCTCAACCATAACCGTAGGCTTCTTTTTTAATCCAATTTCCAATTGGTCGAGAAGAATTTGGAATTTTCTACAATTTTTATGGCCCATTCAATTATTCTTAAAAATAAGTTTCTACCGCTAAATAATTCTTATTTAATAATGAATACAATTTAATTCAATCATAAAATATTTTAGTTGAGTAATCAAATTTTTTCCGTCATCAGATTTTTTAACATCTTTAAAGATTGTTTCTTTCTAATGGACATCTGAATGTTTTTTTTTCATCCCTGAAGAATTGCTTCTTATAGACCATGATCTAATCTTCCGCCCAAATTTACATTCCCTAATCTCAATTCAGAATCCTATTCTCTAACCGTATTTGGATGCGGAACCCTAAGTCCACCCTACTATAAATAAGGGGTCATAGGCACACTCAAAGTTAAGTTCTTCTCCCCATTTTTAGCTTTCTTTGACCATTTGCTGAATACTGACTTAAGTGTCGAAGGTTATGTGACAGAAACCACATCAGTGTTATCCTTTCTTGTCTTGCAAGTCGTCTTCCTTCTCCAAAATTATAAATTCACTATTGAAAGTACGTGAAAGTTAGATGAGTTTTTTTATCTAAATTTTGCCATCAACAATAATATATGACTTTTTTTACAATCAACAACAATATATGACATTTTTCATTTCACTTAGACAACACACAAATGAATCTATCATTCTGCATTTCATCCATCTACACAATTTAATACATTACCATTCTCGCAATAAAAAAATAACATTTCATTCCATCTGAGTAACCAAACTCTGGTAACAAATCAACTACACAATTGCCATAAAAACTAAAATGAAAAATTTTCAATTAGAAAATTGTTTAAGAGAGTAAAAGTATAAAAAAAGCTAGATACTCACAATTATGATCACTATAATCACCACGCACTGAAATGAAGTTTGTCACATATGATTGATGATTTGTTCATTCAACTAGTGTCTTGTCGAGTTGTTTTTGTGGAAGATTTCTTAGTGTAAAACTACCAAAAATAAAATAGTATTATCATTATAATTATGTATGAAAAATTAATACAACGTATATGTAAGAATAGTTAAGAAGGTGGACTATATAAGAGCTTTAATAGGGATCTTTGTATTATGTAAGAGCTATACTATGTATTCTTCATTTTAATGGGAATATAATTTTTCATTTTCTCTTAATATATTGATCAATTTCTAAGTTCAAAATAAACTTGAATATTCGTGAACACAACTATATATATATATATATATATATATATTTTTTTTAATTTAAGGATCAAAGGTTATAATTTTCACCATACAAATTTGTTGAATAAAAAATGAATGAATTATATGAAAAATGATTGGAGATCAAAATAATGATTCTATAAAATTTCAAAATCCAATCTGTACTTTTCTAAAAGTATATAACTAGTAATTGATATTTTAGACGGTAATTAAGGTTATTCAATAAAATAATTCCCAAGAATATAAATGATTTGTAAAGGCTAGTGATAGCTAGAGAACACTTTTTCCTTCCTTATTTCGGATATATTGTAATTGTATTGATCATATTGAAAAGAGAAACTCTATCAAACTCTATTATTTTTCTTTTTCATAACGAATTATATCTCTTATATAGATTTTCTATATGAAATATAGATCTCCTTGTGTTTTCCCCTAATTTTATTGGTTCTCTCTTTTTAATTTAACTAATTCTATCTATGATTATTTTTAAATATAAAAAATAGATCAATTTATTTACCACTATAACAAAATGTCATTATATATCAGTGATAGACACTGATGTCTATCAGTATCTATTATTGTGTATCAATGATAGATAGTGACATTTCGTTATATTTTAAATTTTTTTTAGCAATTTTATCATTTAAAACAATTATCTTCCTAACAATAGGATGACATTCTATAAATTCAAAATTTTGTTATTTCAATCAAAGCTTTCAATTTTGTCCGCTTGAATGATTGGGTCTAAATTAAATAAATATATTATCAATAAGAGAAATTATTTTAAATGACAAAACTACTGAAAATATTTATAAATAATAACAAAATATCACAGTTTATCTACAATAGACTGCGATGGTAGTCTATAGCAATCTATCACAGATATATAGTAAAATTTTGCTATATTTATAAACATTTTGATTTATTTTCCTATAGTTGAAAATAACCCTATCAATAATTTGATAAAATTAGTGTTTGAAGGGTTCACTTTATATAACAACTCCTACATATCAAGTTCATGAATAGTATCTATATTTTTTTTTCTTTAAATACAACAAGATAATTTGAAAAATAAAAAAGAAGCATATATGTATAAGTTCAAGGTGTTGGTCCGCTATAGCAATAAATGGGACATTCTTAGCAAAAAAGACTAGAGAATTATTAGTAAGGTCATACTCAATAGTAGAGGTTGTCTTCCTACAAATGTTGACCATATGTCCATCACCAACTCACCCACTATACCCATCCTCAACCACTTCTATACTATGCTCTCAGTCCCCACTCTTTTCATAGTCTTACCACTGCCTAAAGACTGATATAGGAGTCAAAAAAAAAAAAAAAAAACGATCGGTTGATTTCGGTGTCAATTTTTCCCTAATACAGACATCGAACCGACCGATATACATCTCTAGTCATTTAATTTTGATGGAAAAATATTATTTTTCGTCTTTAAATTTTGGACAAGTAATTATGTCAATTTTCACTATAAATCTTTCAATATCATAAAATTGAATCCTAGTCTTGGATGAGTGTTGTATCTTTTATCTTCTTTTCAACTTATATTACATTCCCTTTCTAAAAGTGTCTTAATATTCCTTAGACTTCAACTAGAAATATTTTCTCATTTCTTTTTTTTCTCTCACAAAATTTAAAATGCAGTGAATAGTGCAATAAATGCATAAGACTATTATAGGATAAATGTTACACGCAGCTCTAGATTATCCTACCAAATCTAGAATGCAGAGTACCAACAATAGATTCCAATAAAACTATGGAATCTATTATTGATTTTTTGAAAACTAAATACATTTTATAAAACATGGCTAACAAAATCTTTTTTTTTTTTTTTTTTTTTTTTTTTATAAAATTCATTAAAAAATTTGGTAGAGTTTCCTCTTAAAATTGATTAAAACACTACAAGAAAATATACAATCTATGACACATGCACGGTAGCACATTTGGAGGGGAGAGTGGAAAAACAGTCATAAAAGGTCATTTCATGCAATTTTTTTTAGGAAAAATAAAATTTTCTGGATTTTTAAAAATTCATGACAGTTTTTTTGTGTCACAAATTAATGATTGTAATAAAGAGTCTTTAAATTTAGGAAAATAAAAAAGCACGTTTTTTGCAAGAAAAAATGGAAAATTTCGAACTTTTTAACTATTATGATAGTTTTCTGGTGTCAACAATTAATAACTATTATAATGACGTGACAATTATTTAGAATCATTAAATTGTGAAATAAAAAAAATGCTTTTGCAGGAAACAAAATCTATTTTTTTAGAGTTTTGGGCTTCCATGATTGTTTTGTAGTATCATTATATATGACTTCCATGAATTCTCATTAAAAATAAATAATAAATAAATTAGTTGAGGTGTTTGATAATTAATTATGCATAAGAAAAATATTAACCACGCTTAGTAAATTTATTTTTAAATTCGGGAAAACTCGTTATGATATAATAAATTAATGTTAAATTAGGAAAATATTAATAGCGTTTATGTAGGGTTTAATTTTAAGTAGACATTAGATTCAATAAAGAAAATTGAAAATATTTGAAGAAAAACATACTAGTAACAACGTCAATAAAGAAAAATGAGAATATTTGAAGAAAAACATACTAGTAATGACACAATCCATACTATAATTTGGAAAATTAAGATCTCATAGTCAGGGGTATTTAAGTTAAATTTCTTAAATATTGAAAAAATAGATGATTGTACAAAAAAAAAAAAAAAAATTAATTCCTAGATTTTAGGGTTTACATTTGAAAAGTTTGCTTAAAATTGATAATATAATTAATGGTTTTAACATTTGGGGCATTTAAGTTAAATTTCTTAAATGTTGAGAAAATAAGATTTTTTTTTTAAAAAAAATGTATTTAATTCCTAGGTTTTGGATTTTTTTTAATATAGGTTTTAGAGTTTACATTTGAAAAGTTGCCTAATCCTAAAATGAAAATTGGATGCCTTTAGTTAAAATTGACAATATATTTAATAGTTTTAGTATTTGAGGCATTTAAGTAAAAATGGTTAAATGAAAATTTTGTAATTAAGATGCAATTTTTTAATCTTTAGGCTCCATCGTATTCATCTTCACCACGGTTGTAATTTTGTCTGCCGCTTCCTCCGCCTCAGTCTCCCTCCGCCTCGGTCTCCCTCTGCCTCCGTCTCCACCGCGAGTTCGTCTCTGTCCGCCGTCTGCCTCCACCACGAGTTCATCTCCGTCTGCCTCCGGCCTCCACCCCGAGTTCCTATCCCTACGAACAGCCGAGAGTCCCTCCCCCTTCTCACTCCCCTTCCTAGAGTTTGCTGTCAAGCTCATCAAAGCTTTCCTCTCCATTCACTTACACTTACGCTCGTGTTGTTGGCTTTGTTCGTTGGGTACAACTCCGCCGCTCGGTCCGTTCAGCATAGTTCCTTTGTAGGATCTGACTTCCAACGCCGTTCCAGCCACAACTCGGTCCGTTCAGCACAGCTCCACCGCTCAGTCCGATTTCCAGCACCCATGGCATACGTTGAGCGAGTTTCTCTCTCAATCTCTGATAAGTTATATTTTGATTTCAGGTAAAGTTTAGAGGATAAAGAAGAACATGTTCACGAACAAATGTTCCTTATTTCATCTGGACATTGTAGATATACTTAGGAGCGTCATGCTTGAGTTGTGAGGACAGTTATTCAAACATTCCCCTCAAGGACTTCATGATCTCACAAAAGCAATGAGCATGGACTCATGCTTCTTGACTAAAGCTTCAGACAAACTGATCAAAATATACGTCTAAGCCTTCCATTCCCTTTTACCAATCGCTCATATGCCTCCCAAACATTTCATGATGCATTAACGATTAGGGCTTGAGGATGATCTTCAACTAGGACGGATCGTACGTCATTGATAATGAGAATCGTATTAATAGTATTTTTCCAACTTATATAGTTATCATCATTTAACTTATTGGTGAAAAGCATGTTTAAAGTAGCGCTCGTCATTATGAAATCGTTGAAACCATACAATTTATTTATATTAGTTATTAAACACTTTACCCAATTAATTAATCAATTAATTTAGCAAAAAGCTAATGAACCCGATGTGACATCTATTTTACAATGATGCTTCAGTGGGGTAGGGTAAAAGTCACCGTAGTGATCAGATACCTCTTCACTCAATTGAGACAATCTCAACCAATAATTACACCAGAAAAGCTCTTGTCCTTATAATTATTAGTTCACCATTATTTGGTCTAGAAAATATTAACTTGCTTAATATTTTCTTATGAATGTAACCCCTCATTTTAGATTCTAGAGTTCCATCCCAATGAGCCAACCGTATGGAACAACTGATTAGGGCAAAACCTAAAGCAATCCTATCCATTTCACGAGATTTGAGTAAAAAATTTAAGCAAATGCCATCAAGCAAAAGTACCTCGAGGCCAAGCATGAAAGTTTACTACAAACTAATGAGAAAGACCGTGGGATGTTGTGACACACATCCTGCTCCCACTTACTATAAACACTCTCTTCGTTCACCTTGATATCGACCTATGCAAACATCCCCATAGGGGGACACAAGCAAAGACGCCTCAAGATCGAACATAGATCTCATGGTGTGAAACGTAAAAGGAAGATACTCATCTTCCTCCAACTGAGTGTTTTACCTGGGTTGATTAACTTAGAAAATTCGGCTAATAATTTTACTAAGTGTTTGTTAAAAATTCTCCAAAGTAATATTTATGTTGGATAGTTTAACAACTTTAATTTATGTTTATTAAACACTTTAATAAACATGAATCGCTTATTGCATGCATGTAACAAATCTATCTATTTACCTTTTAGATCAGTTCCTAAGTAGAAGTGTTCCGTTATCGTCAGCTTAAATACCCCAACCTAAACAGAACTATTCTTAAACAAAGGTTCCAAATAGATACATTTGTTACACATTTAATCTTTTATTCAAGAACTCAATTTAATCCTATCAAAACCAAAATAAAAGATTAATTCTATTTCTAATCGAATTAAACGTAGGTCTTATTATGAAAGTATGCAATTCCTTTTCCATTACATACATAACACTTATATATTTAAAGTAATGAAAAAATATATCTATCTATCCATATATCTAATCTACATATTATAATAATTATAATATAAATGCTTAATTTAGCATCCAATTTTATGACATAACATTTACATTAAAAAAATATGCATAAACATATGTATATCCTATGATGGGATTATCCGTAATAATCCATCCTTGCTCCATTTTTTAGAAAATCGAAATCAGAAATTGATCACCATCGACACGAAATATAGACTCGATAGCTTATAAAACAATTGTCCAAAACAACGAGCCCTTTACATATCGAATCTTTAACATATAGTAAAAATCTAGAACCAATACCGAAAGCATCCAATTGAGCAACCCTCATTCAACATACAATTGTAGAATTAATAACCCCACCATTATTCTATATACATTTGAAAATTAAAATTAGGATGAAACGCATGATCTGAAACAAATTGAAAGGATACACATTACCCATTGCAAAAAAGATTGCGTCCTAATTTTAATTTTACATAATGTGCAAAGAATATATGTGATGGAAACAGAATACACATGTTCAATTAAGCATACATATATATATGGAAATGAAAACAAAGAAAAGATTCGGAAAACATATCCTTGAAGACTAGTCTCTTCATGATTTCCTCTCCAAAAACTTTGAAAATGAACAATAAAAAATACAACAACAAGTATTAAAAAAATAATAGACACCACCATGTAGAGACCTTGGTATTTTTTGGTTAGAGAACCGTAGAGACTTTGTAGGTTTCTTTGAATAATTTGGAGAGGGAATGATTTTGTTTTGAGGGAAAAAAATATTTTTCTAAAACCTTCAACAACTTCAATATTTTCAATACCGTACAACTCCAACACATTTTGGAGTATTTATAATAGTGCAAGTGGAAGATGAAAAAAACCTTTTTTTTCATCTTCCAAATAATAATGAGATAATTTATTGAAGAAAATTAATAGTTTATAAGTTATTGGAAAAAAATGAAAGGTTTATGTAATTAAAAAATATATATAATTAAATCAAACTAGTTTTAATTTAATTAATATGTACTTTAATTAACAACTTATTTTATGTAATTAAAAAAAATACATGTAATCAAATAAAACTAATTTTTATTTAATTTATATATATACTTTAAATTAATATTACAAAAATAAATTCTCTCAATTGTTTAATATGAATTAAATTCATATTAAGTGTGATATTTTCTCTCAATTTATATCGCATATAATTTTATATAAATAATTTCCTTTATTGATTTGAACAATTCAAATTAATCCAAATTAATTCGATTCTCATTTTTATCCCAATTGAGCTAACTAGAGGACCATATGGACCTAGAGTTTGAAGCTCCAGTGGCACTCAACTACTTAATCAAACTATTTGATTATTAATTGTCAGTCACTCTACTAAAGAATGACAGTTTATGTGTCCATTGGATATAACCAATCAAAAGGCGTTGACTCTTCACGAATTGCTCATAAGTACAACTAGGTCAAAGTTACCGTTTAGCCTCTATAGTTACATTTAACTCCTTAAGTACCACTGATCTATCTAATGAACAATAAGTCATAGTCCAACTATGACCAAACCCTTTTCGAGCCAAGAAAGGGTGTGGTGCCGCATTGTTCAAGTCCCAGAATCAACTCTTAAAGGAGCAATTTATCTACAGTCTCTAACTATAGAGAATGAGTGATTCATTTTTGTGCAGCTGTGTTCCCAACTCCCTAATCAAACGAATCCTCAAAATGGTAGACATATTGAGTCGGTGAAACTGGCTACTCTCACCCATACATATCAAAGAAATAGGCAGGAGTTCACAACTAACTCAGGATTCAAGTCACCTATGGTCATCTTGATGAAATGCAAGTTCCATCTATCAACGGTGTTATATAGAGAGACTATACATTTCGTGGTCCAATCTTATACAAACTTTTTATATAGAACACCCCTACTCACATGTCTACACATGAACGATTAGGATTAGATCATTTGTAGAACTACAAAACAGATTGTATTTGTTGTGTCACAAGGATAAAGTATCCAACTCTATCCATCTACTATAGACGGTTTAGGTTATCACTTAAACATGATCTGATTATATGTCTCTACATACATGTTTAAGTTTCAAAAAATAACCCTGGATATTAGTTTATTGATTTTTTTGGATAAATGCAACTAAATAATAATAAAATACCTTCTTATTTTATTAGATAAATAAACTGTTTGTACAATATAATTACAACTACAAGACCCACGAGATTTAGGGCAACTCTAACATATTTTATCTATGGTTTTTGTAAAAGCATGTTTCTACCAAATTATATACACTATTTCAGCATGTTTTCTGTGGAAAAAGGAAATGTTTAAACCTCTAGTTTGATTGGAGAAAATCATACATTACTGTGATTTGAGGTTCTATATTTCAAACCATTGAAGGCTGATTGTTGTACCTTAATTAACCGCATGGGATGGTTAGAAGATCTGTGGGTCTAGATTATGAGCCGATGGTGGAATATCCCATTGAATAGTCAGAAGATCTTTGGATCTAGTATCTGAGCCGGTAGAGGAATTCTCGTATATCTCAATTATGAGCTTATAACAAGGTTCTATGTCAACATGTGCACATGGTCAGGTGATATTAAGTTCAGGGTCTGATTTTCAGAATTTGGTTGTGGTTTACGTAAATCTTGTTCGGGATTTATTTATGATCATACCATACCATTGCTAATATGTTTTATCGGTTGATACTCGTGTTTTGAAATTTAATTGAATATTTCAATATTCTGACATTGATTTATATCTAAAGGGGATTTGTAAAAGATTTTTTTTTAAAAAAAAACCTATGTTCATATTAAAATACCACTCATTGGACTTCCCAACTCATGTTTTCCAAATGGTTTGTTTTTCCTTCCTCCAAGTAGTGAAATTTGTCGAGTTCAAAGGGTTCTGTTTGAGGTCAAGGTCTGCCACACTCCAAGGTTTAAGTCTATTGTTTATGAGTTTCTGTAGTTTAAGAGTTGGAGTTGTTTAGGTTGTATCCAGTATTTGTATAAACATAAGTTGTATGAATATTAAAATGATTGTAATAAAGTAAACAATTTGTAATTAAGCAATCTTTCTAAATTTTATGAGTAGTTGGTGAAACAAGCTAGAATAGACAGTAGGTATCACAAAAGAGTGATATTTGTTGTCTTCATGCCTCCTTCTGGGTGAAAGAGGTAAGCCCGGGAGGGGCATGACACTAAATCTCGTGGGTTTCATAGTTTGTAAGTTATTTGTACATGAATTATTTATTTAATAATATAAAGTGTTATTTTATTTGACACTTACTTTGCATTAACCCAAATCTAATAAACTTAGATCCAAGGTTACTTAATATAACTTAAACATGAATGTGGTTGACATAAAAGTGGATCATGTTTAAGTAATAACCTGAATGGTCTGTATTATATGAATAAGGCTAGGTACCTTATCCTGGTGACTCTACAGATACAACCCACTTTGTAATTGTTACAATTGTTGTAAAGTGTTATTAATGATGTGATCTTGATCGTTTATATGGAGACATGTGAGTGGGGGTATCCTGAATGTGGAGATATCTGATCTTGATCGAACCACTATTATCACAATAAAGGGTGATGGGGTTTGATATGTCTAGAATTACTTCCAGATCAATCAAAAATTTCCTGAGCCACACAGCTTCTTTAGCAGCTTCACAAGCCGCTACGTACTCAGCCTCCATGGTGGAATCAACAATGCACCCTTAGTTGATGCTCCTCCAGACTACTGCTCTTCCGTTAAGAGTGAACACTAATCTTGATATGGATTTCCTAGTATCCTTATTAGTCTAGAAATCAGAGTCTGTATATCCTGTAAGGATCAAATTCTTAGAACCATACACGAGCATGTAGTCCCTCATTCTCCGTAGATACTTGAGGATGTTTTTAACGGCAATCCAGTGATCAAATACTAAATTAGGTTGATATTTACTGACTATCCCCATTGCATAGCAAATGTAGGAGTTCTGCATAACATCACATACATCAGGGTGCCAATAGCCGATGCATAGGGGATTCATCTCATTTCCTTAACCTCTTGAGGTGTCTTAAGACACTGTTCCTTAGACAATATAACTCCATGCCTGAAAGGAGTAAACCTCTCTTTGAGTTCTGCATCAAAAATTTGACAAGCATCTTGTCAATATACGATGCATGAGACAAGGCTAGCATTTTGTTCTTTCGATCTCTAAAGATCTGAATGCCCAGAACAAACTGCACCTCTCCCAAATCCTTCATTTGGAATTAGGTCACTAGCCAATTCTTAATTTCAGTTAGTAGACCTACATCATTCCCAATGAGTAGAATATCGTCTACATACAACACTAAAAAAGCTATTGAACTATTGATGGTTCTCTTGTAAACACAAAGCTCATCAATATTTTGATCAAGGCCATAAGATTTGATCGCAGTATCAAATCTTATATTCTAAGATCGAGAAGCTTTCTTCAATCCATAAATGGAACGATTAAGCTTGCAAACCTTTTCCTCTTGACCTTTGGTTATGAATCCCTCAAGTTACTCCATATAAATGGTCTCTTCAAGATTGTCATTCAGAAAGGCAGTCTTGACATCTATTTGCCAAATTTCATAATCATAATATGAGGCAATGGACAAGAGGATCCGAATAGACTTTAACATGATAACAGGTGAGAAAGTCTCCTCATAGTCAACTCCCTCAACCTGGGTATAATCCTTTATCACAAGTCTAGCCTTGAAGGTTTGCACCTTCCCATCAGCATCCCATTTTCTCTTGTAGATCCATATGCAACCTATAGGTTTAACACCATCAGGTTGATCTACAAAATCCCAAACAAAATTGAAGTACATAGACTCCATTTTGAGATCCATAGCTTTGACCCACTCATCTTTGTCAACGTCATCCATTGCCTTCTTGTAAGATAGGGAATCCTCAACATCTCCGTCAACTATCATATCTAGAATTTCTGTTAAACCCATATAACGTACAGGAGGGTTTGCAACCCTCCCACTAGGTTGAGGTTCTCTCTGAAGGAAATCAGACATGAGAATTTCTATGAGCAGTAGAATGATCGTTCCAAATTCCATTCGAAATTGAACAAACACAATTACGGTCAAGAAACGAAAACTTACAGGTCATGCACAATACAAAATTACAACATGCTTTACAATAAGATCAAGGAAAAAAATTATGCATGCCTTTGAAGGCTCATGCTCCAAACTCCCTCGATCACGAATGCTCGATCAGCCTCCAAGACAGCAACTCACGAATGCTCGATCACTACGACCGCAACACAGCACGATCACAGCAAACACGAACTCAACAATCTCCAAGATAACGAACCCAACAAACGGCCTCCAAAAACCTCGACCTCAGTCGAGTTGAGTAAGACACCACCACGATGGCTACCTTAGTATTCTCGGTGTGAGAATTTAGAAGTGTGAGCTCTGTGTGGACTTGGTTAGAGGAAGAGACCAGAGGAATAACAATCGTATAAACAATGAGCAAGTGCAAGATGACAAAAGTCTATCGCATAGACGAGTGCCCAATCATTTAGAAAATGATCCGCAATCGTATAGCAAATGCTTCGTGGTCGTTTACCTACGACCAACTGAGTGAACTATCGTGTAATGTCACTCCACGATCGTTTAGTCTCTCTTCAGATATTGTTTAGTGAATCCAATTCACTTGATAGCAACTCCGTGAGTTTTTCTGAGATTGGAAACTCTACTTTACTTAGGAAAACATTTTTCCCTTTATCTCATGATTACCATAAAACTACCAATAACCACTCATTCAATTAGTTATTAAAGAAAAAGATATAATTATCCAATAATTAATATTATTATAAATATATATAATAACCAACTTACCATATTATTTTTATCACCTATAGTTTTAATATTTCATCTCATGAAACATATAAACTATAGTCCTTTTTTATTTCATGGTACTTAATATAAATCTCATTTACATTAATCCTCCACTTGATGTATCTCATACATCACACCGATCATATCATGTATAATCGAATTTTCTCTTGTCAATTTGAATATTTCAAATCAACACCAAAAACTGATTCTCAACTTAAATCCATTGAGCTACCAAGGGGACCTTAAGGACCTGTAGTTTGAAGCTCCAATGGTACATAACTGACTAAACTTTTTAGTCACGGGATCCACCATCCGTTAACTGTCAGATACTCCACTAAAGATCGACAACTACACTCTACTTACTACAGATATATTTTGTGTCCATATCAACCAATCAATAGTGCGATAACCCTTCACAGATCATTCTTAAGTACAACTGGGCCAATAACCGTTATGCCTCTGCAGTTACATCTAACTTCTTAAGTACCATTGATCCTTCCAATGAACATAAGTCATAGCCCTAATATGACTGAGTCCTCTCTTCCAAAGAGAAGCTGTGACCACTTGTATATCTCATATACATACTTAAGTTTACATACAATAACCATGGAGCTTTGTTTATTGGATATGAATAAATGCCAAATAAAATAACTCTTATTTTATTCATAACAATGTGTACAGTTTACAAACTATAAGACTTCGGGAGAATTAGGACACCAATCCCAACAATCTCCCACTTGTCCTAATGCCTCAGGAGACTAATGTACAATACACGATAAACACAAGTACAATATACAATAAACTAGGGCATACTCTATACCTCAGTATCATCCCCAACATTTGAGGTAGATTTGATTTACTTGATGAACTAACTTCTACAACTTTTGTTGAGGTGTTGGGTTCTTCCAAAGCTCTTGTAGAATGTTCAGAAGTTTCTATTGAAAATTTCATTCAAAACAATCTTACTACAAGGCATATGATCCCTTATGTGGTCGTCTTCTAAAAATGTAGTGTTTGTCGACACAAACACTTTATTTTCTTTAGGTTTGTGGAAGTAACCACCTCTAGTTTCTTTATGGTAGCCTACAAATAGGCACAATTTTGAATGAGGTTTCAGTTTCTTAGGATTTGCCTCAAGCACATGTGCTGGGCAACTCGAGATCCTGAAATAGCATAAACTACCTTTATGACCATTCCATAATTCCAAAGGTGTTCTCATTACACTCTTGGATGGAACACAGTTCAAAATATAAGTTGCAGTCTGTACTACATAACCCCGAAACGATTCAGGTAAGGAAACATAACTCATCATAGACCAAACCATGTCTAACAAGGTTTGATTTCTTCTTTCTGATACACCATTCCACTAAGGTGTACCAGGTGTTGGGAGTTGGGATACAATTCCATGTTCTATCAAATAGTTCTAGAATGTAAGATCCATAAACTCTCCACCTCGATCAGATCGAAATGTCTTAAACTTTTTTATTTAATGTATTTTCAACTTCAGCCTTAAGCTTTTTGAACTTTTCAAAAATTGCAGACTTTTGCTGCATTAAATAAATATACCCATATCTTGAAGAAGCATTAGTAAAAGTGATGAAATATCCAAACCCTCATTTTGCTCTAACATTCATTGGACCATAAAGGTCTGAATGTACAAGCTCTAAGGGTTCTTTGGCTCCATGACCTTTTCCAGTAAAAGATCTTTTAGTCATTTTACCTTTAAGTCATAATTCACACACAAGTAAAGAATTTTCTTCTAACTCACTTAGAAGTCTATTCTTAACCAATCTCTCAATCCTATTGAGATTGATGTGTCCTAACCTTAGGTGCCAAAGACGGGCATTTTCTTTAGGATAAATTTTAAGTCTTTTATTTTCAGTTACTGCAGTTTTAAACAATTCAATATTTAGGAGGCTTTAGTTGCTCACGGTCTTAACACATATAAATTATCTTCAAAATTAGCACAACAAATTAGTACTCCATTCTTGTAAATAAACACTTTATGTACTTAAAAATTTAGAAAGTAATGTTGTTCACGAAGACATTTTACAGAAATCAGGTTCCTTTTCAAGCCTAGAACCACATATACATTATCAAATAAAATAGATTTCTGTAAGCAGAGTCGAAGTCCTCCCACTACCATAGTTAAGACGACATGTCTAGTTCTAACACGTATCGTCATCTCCCCAACCTTAAGTTTCCGCCAGAAACTAATTCCCTGAAATGAAGAAAAAAAACATGGTTAGTGATGCTTGAATCATCATTCTCTGTTAAACAAGACTCGAATACAAGTTATATTTACTTTTCTTGGCTTTCTTCTTTTCTGCCTAGTATTTGGGACAATTCCTTTTCTAGTGTCTCTCATAGTTGCAATCGAAGAAGATTTCCTTTGGAGCCTTGGCTTTCTTGCCCTTCTGGATAGAAGTTGGTGAGCTAGCTTTCCCTTTTCCACCTTTCTTCTTCTTCCACTTTTTGGTGTTGGAAAAAGAAAGCACAAACTTAGTTTTAGTTGACGGTCCTCTGTAGAAATTCTTGAAGGACGAGGTAACATTTGTGTCTTTTTTTTGTTCCTTTCTTTTCATCAAGGACTGGAAAGCTTGTAGCTCATTGAGCAAAGTGGTCAAGTTGTAATCAATCATATTCATAATAGCATTATTACGGAACTATAGGAAACTTTCAAGCAAAGATTCCAAGATGAAGCTAACCTTACTAACCTCATTGATGACAGGCCCATTCATCTCCACCACGTTGAAGTGGATCATCATGTTGAGAACGTGTTCTCTAATAGATGCTCCCTCTTGCATACAGACATTGAAGTTGTGTTTTATAGCATCATGCCTAAGTTGTGCAAATAATTGTTTGAACATCCTCTGCAAGGACTCCATGATTTCACAAGCAATGATCATGAGCTCATGCTTTTTGGCCAAGACATAAAAAAGGCTAGTCAAGATATACACTCGAGCCTTCTCATCTATTTATACCCATCGCCCATATGCCTCTCAAACGTTTCGAGTGGTGTTTTAAGCTAGTATCAGAGGACAATCCTCCATAAGGACAAATCTAAGGTCATCCATGGTTAAAACTGTGTTAATTGTGTTTTTCCACATAGTATAATTTTTGTCGGTAAGTTTGTTAGCAGCGAGTAAGTTTTATGTCGTGGAAGTCATAATGTAATTTGTTGAAACCATACAATTTATTTATATTAGTAATATGTACATTAACTCATTTGCAAAAACCAATCAAATTTATCATAATAATCTAATGCTACCTAAGTGACATCTATTTTGTAATGATGTTTCATTGAGACAGGACAAAAGCCATCGTAAGGTGATAAGGTGCCCCTTCACTGAAATAAGACTATTTCAACCAATAGATAGAAAAACTCCTAGTAACTTTAACTATCAGTCACCATTGTTCGGTCCAAAAATTGTTCAACACACTTAACATTTTCTTGTAAGTGTAACCCCTCATTTTAGATTCTAGAGTTCTGCCCAATGAGTCAACCATAGGAAAAAACCGATTGGGGCAAAAACTAAAACAACCCTATTCATTTCCGGAGTTTGAAGTACAAAATCATGCAAAAGTTATCCGTAGGAGGACACAAGCAAAGGTGCCTTGAGGTTGAACATGAAACTTTACTACAAACTAATAAGAGAGATCGTGGGATGTGTTGACACATGTCCTGCTCCCACTTACTATAAACACTTTATCCATTCACCTTGATATTTACCTATACAAACGCCATCCGTAGGGGGACACATGTAAAGGTGCCTCGAGGCCAAGTATAGATCTCACAGTGTGATCTTTTAGGGAGAAATGTGAAAAGGTAAAATGAAGTATCATATATCCCTTTTTCCTACCACTGTGTGTTTTACCTAGGGTTATTTTGAAAGAAATCAGAACGATGATTTCCGTGAGCAGCAAAAGCAAAACAATTCCAAATTACATTCATGAATGAACATATATTTACAGTCGACTTCCATATAAGTGGTTATGCAAATAATATAGAGAAATTACAGCATGAACATTAAATGTACAGAGGGAAAAACTGTACTAACAAAGGCAGAAGTGTCTCCACGCTCAGATGCGTGACCGCTCGAACAACAGCGACCACGAACACTCGATCTATACGACCGCAACATCGCACGAGCACTTCGTGCTCCTCCTCAACGATCTCCTCGGTCACGATCTCCTCCGCAACACGAACTCCTCCGCAACACCACGAAAGGACTCTTTAAAGCACCACGAATGGCCTTCAGAAAACCTCGACGATGTCGAGTTGAGTCTGACACCACCAACAAAGAGACCTTGGTATTCTCGGTGTGAGAATTCAGAGGGTGGGCTCTGTTTGGACATGGTGTGAGGCAAACGAACGAAGGAAATAACGATCGCATATACGACTGGGCAAGTAGGGGAAGTCGGAGACCTATCGTATAGGTCGATGCCCAATCATTTAGATAAAGCTATACGATCGTCTAGCAAAAGCTATGCGATCGTTTAGCTCTATCGTTTAGCTCGGTCGATTCTACACGATCGTTTACCTTGGACTAGTGATCATTTAGCAAAGCTATATGATCATTTAGTAAAATCTGCATGATCGTTTAGCTAGCACCTGCACGATCGTTTAGCTCGCCCAATCGTCGTTTAGTAAATCTATATTTACTTGACGACTTCCATGAGTTTCTTTTCACCGGAGAGAAAACTCAAATTCTTTTTAAACTTTTGTAAAAAAAATCCTTTTCAAAATAGGAAACTGATTTCCTTTTCACGGTTACCATGATCAATAACCACCCACTACATTTGGTTATTTAAAATAAAAATATATTAATTATCTAATCATTAATATTATTATAAATATAAATGATAACCAACTTATCATACTATATTTATAACCTATAGATTTAATATTTCATCTCATGAAACATATAAACCATAGTTCTTTTTCTATTCCATGGTACTTAATGTAAATCTCATTTACATTAATCCTCCACTAGATGTTTCTCATACATCATACCAATTATATCATATATAATCAAAATACCTCTTGTCAATTTGAACATTTCAAATCAGCACCAAGAAATTTATCCTTCAAAATGAATCCAAGCTACAAAGGAGACCTCATGGACCTGTAGATTCGAAGCTCCAACAGTACGTGAATAACTGACTAAACTCTTTAGTCATTGGATCCACCATCCGTTAACTACCAGACACTCCATTAAAGACCAACAGCTAAACTCTCCCCACTACAGATATATTATGTGTCCATCTTAACCAATCAGTAGTGCGACAACCCTTCACAGATCGCTCGTAAGTACAGTTGGGCCAATAACCGTTATGCCCCTGTAGTTACATCTGTCTCCTTAAGTACCACTGATCCCTCTAATGAACATAACTCATAGTGCTACTATGAATGAGTCTTCTCTTCCAAAGAGAAGATGTCGCCACTATGTTTAAGCCTCGAAATCAGTCCTTAAGGGAGCAATCTCTCTACTTATCCCTGCTTTGGAAAAGAAGTGAATTCCATATTGTAAATTGAGTTCCCAGCTCTCAGATTAGACAAGTCTCCAAAAAGGTAGGCATGTTGAGTTGGCAATTTGGCCACTCTTACCCATACTAATCAAAGGACTGCCCTCAAAGGCAGGAATTCACAAAACACTCAGGATTGAGGTGTGTCATCTATGGTTGTTTAGGTGAGATGCATCTAGTATCAACGGCGTTATATACAGAGTCTAGTCATCTCGTGGTTCAGGTCTTATACAAACTCTTTCTATAGGAGACCCCCACTCCACTTCTCTACACGAATGGTCAGGATCAACCACCTGTAGTAGCTTACAATACTTGCAAACCTCTACAAACTGGGTCGTATCCGTAGTGTCACCAGGATCACGTATCCCACCTTAATCCTTATACTACAGACCAATTTAGGTTATCACTTAAAGCATGATCCACTTGTATATCACATATACAAGCTTAAGTTCACATAAGATAACCAAGAGCTTTGTTTATTGGATATGAGTAAATGCCAGAATTAAATAACACTTATTTTATTCATTAAACAATGTGTATCTTTACAAAACAACGAGACTCTGGGAGAATTAGAACACCAATCCCAAAAATCTCCCACTTGTCCTAATGACTCGGGAGACTAATGTGCGGATTTTCTTTGTGCACTCAAGTTTTCAAGGCAGAATTCAAGTATAAATTCCTCTGAGTTTCCTGGTAAGTCTAGGGTCGAATACATGGACTTGTGAAAATAGTTGTGTTGGTGCTTTTTATGTGCGATAACTAGTTAAATAAATAAATCGTTGGGTTTTTTGTTTGCGTTGATGAAAATAAATAACCAATGCGGCGGGAGATGCGATGAATATGCGGTGAACGGGTTGAGAAGGGTTCAGCTAACATTCCCTAGAATGCGTTCATGCTTTGCGATCATGCAACATGCATACAATAGTAGACCACCTCTAGGCGTGAATGCTACGACTTCTAATACTAGAATGTATGTGATGTATATGCAAAGGTGTCTATAGGGCCTACACATAAACCTCTAATTCTTTTCTATGTGACGATACACAAACAAGGCAACCACATATCATCATACCTATTTCTAGGATGCATACGATGCAAGTTGACAAACAGAACTTATCTCTAAGTTCCTATCTCTTGTTTATGCAAGCCTAATCTTGCTCTTTCGAGTCCAGATTCTAACGTAGCTCTCTTGAGACATTAAGTTCTTTCTTTAGCCTCTCTCTCGAGTAACTCTAAAGGGTATGTTGCACAGCATAAAACAAGACAACCGCAAACAATAAACTTCCTAAGTCATGTTAGCTTAGTTATTCTCAACCCATTCGACTAGCTTAGTTACTCATGCATATTAAGAGAGTGAGCAAATGTAGAAATTGAACTTCCATTGAATACATATAAAGATGAAGTACACAATAACAATACAAGTTTAATAAAGAGCCTGGTAGCAATTTCTTGCTGCCAGGCGTTTGTACTATTTCTACTCGTGCTCTAAAGATAATCTCACTCTCTCAAGAGTTGGCCCTCTCTCTACTCTTACGCCTCAAGGTTCTCTCTCGAGTTGCCCTGGGCGATCTCCGGCGCTACCACTCTTCTCTTGCTCCGCCTTAAAGTGGAAAAGAAAACTATGAACAGAAGCATCTTGTTAACTCGTCAACCGATCAACCCCTTCTCTGAAGAATGCACTTGGTATTTATAGAACTCCCACGGTGTAAGGCGGCTTCTCTCTCCTGGTTGTATAGATGGGACAGCTTTAATTCCTGATTGATGCGCTGGATAATTTTCACTGGTAAAGCTGAATGTACTTTGCAACCGTTATTGGCTATCAACTTATTTGAATCCAACTGTCATCAGCTTTCTGTCCCATCGCTCTTAATTATCCTTTCACCCGGATGTGCCCACCATGTTGCGTTAACCAAGTTGTGGCGATTCTTCTTGGACGAATGTTTGTGAGCAAGATCAACGCAAAGCCTTGCGATAAAGTTGTGCTCGACTAGTGAATTCCTACTATCACCATCTTTGCGTTGCGTTAACATATATTCTACACAAAAATATAAAGATCAAATGTTCTAATGCGTTAGATGCATGCGACTACAATATTATAGAAATTATGCTTAAATGACGAAATTTAACATATTTCATCAACGCAATCTAACATTGTTTAAGAACTAGCACTATGATAACGTGCATTTCTGCCCATTATCACATAGCAAATGTCGGGTCTGGTACACAACAGTGTATACATCAAGCTTCCTACAGCAGAAGCATAGGGAATCCGTCTCATCTCCTCAACCTCTTGAGGTGTCTTAGGACATTGATCCTTAGCAAAACGATTCCATGCCTGAAAGGTAACAAACCCTTCTTGGAATTCTGCATCCTGTACCTGATCAACGTTTGATCAATGTATGATGCCTGAGACAAGGCTAATCGTTTGTTCTTGCGATCCCGAATGATCTGGATCCCGAGAACATATTGTGCCTCTCCCAAATCTTTCATTTGGATCAGGGCAGCTAGCCAACTTTTAATGTTAGTCAGATATCCGACATCATTCCCAATGAAGAGGATATCATCCACATACAATACCAGGAAAGCTACTAAGCTGTTGATGATCTTCTTGTAAACACAAGGCTCATCAACGTTCTGGTCAAAGCCAAACGACTTGTCAGCAGTGTCAAATCTGATGTTCCAAGATCGAGATGCTTGTTTCACCCATTAATGGATCTATTAAGCTTGCAAACTCTTTGCTCTTGATTCGGAACTACGAACCCTTCTGGTTGAGTCATATAGATGGTCTCCTCAAGATTACCATTAAGAGAGGTAGTCTTGACATTCATTTACCATATCTCATAATCATAAAATGTGGCTATGGACAGGAGAATCCTAATAGACTTTAGCATGACAACAGGTGAGAAAGTTTCCTCATAGTCAACTCCCTCAAACTGGGTATAACCCTTTGCCACGAGTCTAGCCTTAAAGGTTTGCACCTTTCAATCTACACCTCTCTTTTGCTTAAAGATCCACTTACACCCAATAGGTCTTACCCCATCAGGTGGATCAATAAGCTCCCAGACGTTGTTGAAGTACATAGACTCCATTTCCTGGTTCATGGCCTTAACCCATTCATCTTTGTCAACATCATCCATTGCTTTCTTAAAAGATAATGGATCCTCGACCCCATCATTTGTAATGACGGTTTGGGCTTCAGTCAAACCCATGTAGCGATCCGTGGGTTCATAACCCTCCCACTATGTCGAGGCAATCTCAACTCTTACGCTGGTTGACTAGATGTCCCGACCTCAACAATCTTGTTGATCTGTCGGTCTATTCAACAACTCTTGTTGAACCCTCAGCAGTCTCAGTATCACTAGAGATCTCACGTAAAACAAGCTTACTTCGTGGCTTATGATCCTTCATGTGATCTTTTTTTAAGAAGATAGCATTAGTGGAAACAAACACTTTGTTCTCACCTAGATCATAGAAGTATCCTCCTCTTGTTTCCTTGGGGTAGCCCACAAAGAGGCAAACCTTCGAACGCGGTTCCAACTTCTTTGGGTTAGTCACTAGCATATGTGTTGGACAACCCCAAATCCTGAAGTGGCGTAAACTACCTTTATGGCCTCTCCATAACTCAATAGGTGTTTCAGAAACACTTTTCAAAAGAACGTTTTTCAAGATATAACATGCAGTCTGCACTGCATAACCTCAAAACGAGTCTGGAAGATGAGCATAACTCATCATAGACCGAACCATGTCCAACAAGGTCCTGTTTCTCCTTTCTGATACATCATTCTGCTGAGGTGTACCAGGGGCTGAGAGTTGGGATGCAATCCCATGTTCTATCATATAGTTATGGAATTTGAGGTCCATATACTCTCTACCATGGTCAGATCGTAGTGTTTTTATCTTCTTACCTAATAAGTTTTCAACTTCAGCCTTATACTCTCAAGAGCTTTAGACTTACGTTTCATTAGGAAGAGATACCCAAACCTTGAATAATCATCTATGAAAGAGATGAAATATTCATACCCACCTCGAGCTTTAACATTCATCGGACCACAAAGGTTTGAATGTACAAACTTCAAAGCTTCCCAGGCTCTGTAACCTTTTCCAGTAAAGGGTCGTATGGTCATCTTGCCTTCGAGGCATGATTCACATACCGGCAACGAGTTTTCTTCTAAACTTTTTAGAAGTCCACTTTTTACCAACTTTTCAATCCTATTGAGGTTGATGTGACCTTACCTGAGATGCCAAAGATGGGCGTTTTCCTTTGGAGAAACCTTTGGTTTTTTAGCTGTTGTTGCCGTACTGAACATTTCAGTGTTAAACAAGGCTTTTATGACTAACGACCTTAGTACATATAAGTTATTTTCCATTAAATCAGAACCAATCTCCATTCCATTCTTGAAAATAAACACTTTATTCTCAGAAAAGGAGACGTTATAGTCTTGTTCAATGAGACAAGAAACCGAAATTAAGTTCCTCTTAATATGAGGAACTACAAAAACATTATCCAGTAACAGATAATGTTTCTTGTCAACAAATAACTTCAGCTGCCTACAGCGACAGCTGAAACAACCTCACCATTACCAACTCGAAAAGTCATCTCTCCTTGTTGCAACGTTTGCCAGGAATTAAATCGTTGGTAAGAGGAACTGACATGATTGGTAGCACCTGAATCGAGGATCCAGGCAGAATCATCATTCTCTACCAGACATGTCTCTAAGACCAATAAATCATATTTACTGTCTTGTCTCCTCTTTTGGAGAGTAGTGGGATGGAGGTCATTTTCCACGAAATTTGTTTCACATGATTCTTTCCACTGTAAATAATCGGTCATTGTTAAAAGCTTTAAACGGAAATACTAACGAGTTGCTGAAAAGAAAAAACACATTGATCTACATTAGGTTTTAAACAAATACCCGTTGTAAAACAAAACAACATCCAATAAGGTTTTAGCAAAACTAACATGAACCCCATGTGACATCTAGTTTCGCAATGACGCTTCAAAGGTTTAGGACAAAAGCCGCCGAAGGGAGGTCAGTTATCCCTCCTCTGAATTAAGAAGATATCAACCGGTCATTAATACCAGAACAAGTCTTGTTCCTATAACGACTAGCCATTATTGATTTGGCCAAGAGATCATTGACTTACTTAACAATCTCCCGTAAGTGTGACCCGCCATTTCAGCTCTAGAGGTCCGTCCCAAAAGTCCAATCCGAAGGGAAAAAATCTGATCGGGGTAAAACCTAAAGCGACCCTATCCATTTCTGGAGTTTATCTTGATATTGACCAACTGCATAAAACCCATCCGAAGGGGGTCGCTCCGAAGGCGACACGAGAGCATACAGAATGATCTCACGATGTGAACCAATGACATAGACCATAGGACGTGTTGGCACACACCCTTCACCCACTTACTATAAATACTCTCTCCGTCCACCTTGATATTGAATCATGCAAACACCATCCGAAGGGGGATGCATCTTGGTGTATCTCAAGGCTAAGCATGAATCTCACGGTGTGAACATACAGGGAGAAACGTGAGTGGAATCATAGACATATCTAATATGCCTCCTCCTCCCATTTTATAACCTAGGGTTTAGTTTACTTAGAAAAAACACGGCTAAGAATTTTAACTAAGTGACTTTTAGGTTTTCCCAAGAGTAACATTTACCTTGGATAGTTGAACAACTTTTGATCATCATCCATTAAACTCTTTAATGGAGTCTTTGACCAAAACGTCACATGCTTGTTGAAAATATATCTAATTCACCTTTCCAGGTAGGTTCCCAGGTAGGGGTGTTACGTTTCCGTCAACTTAAGAACCCCAGCCTAGCCAGAACCCACCTTATTTAATCCTATTAAACCGATTTTAAAAGATTAATCTAGGTTACTAAACTCTTTAGAACCACTGAACTTAGATCTATCTGAATCCAATTTTAAAACCCTTTTAAAAAATGAGTTCACCCTAAGTCCGCATGCAACTCTGGATTATCGATTTTAGGTTTAATTTCCTTTATAACACTTATAAATGGGAATAACCACAACGCGAAGCTAACACATGTAAGGCATTCATAATGATTACAAACGGCCTAAGTGTCATGCTTAATGCATTGTCCATTTATTGCTACTTCTTTGATATAACACTTATACAAAACCCCAATGAAATAAGCAAAACATGCTTCCATTCACCTTTAGACTATAACATTTATAAGAAAAGGATGATGCATGATAATGCTCACTGCATGCAAAATATAACTCTTATATTTCATGATGCATGCACATGCTTTCAAGTAATTTTTTCATGCTCGATTATAACAATTATAATACATGATGCATGAATAATTGCACAATCTAAGGTGGATTTTTAATTATATGACAAACACTTTGACATATAACAACCATACATCACATGTATAAGCCATCAAAGTTGATGAACCGGGTAAAATTTCCTTCAAATTCAAAAAGGGAAAGCTAATTATTACAAAGACAAGGAGTCTCTAGTTCAAACAAGCGAACCAGGTCTTGAACTGCTCAGCAAAGCATCGCTTCTTCAACCATCCATCGTGTACTAAGCACCCTACGATCGTCTACACAATAAAACAAACTCTTTGCTCTATCGCTTACCAACACTCCCAGAGTTAAATGATCATTTAGCATGTACTGTACGATCATCTAGAAAAATCCAAACGATCGTTTAGTTATTACTGCACGATTGAATACCTTTACTAAGCGATGAAGCCTGAAGTACACGATCGCTTAATGCGCTCCACACGACACCCGCCTTCTGCGATCGTCTAAGTGACTACGATACCGCGAAGCACCGTCGCCTAGGCGATTGCATAGTTAGCGCCTTCGTATCGCATACGCGCAACCACATAGGTAGTAACTAAGCGACGAAGCTTGCTAACTACGTGATCGTCTAGCGCGCACCTTCTACTAAACGATGAGCATCGCATGCTCCCACTACGATCGCCTACCTCCAGCACCTACGCCTGTCTCTTATACACATCTAGATGTGTATAAGAGACAGAGTAGTAACTAAGCGACGAAGCTTGCTAACTACACGATCGTCTAGCGCGCACCTTCTACTAAACGATGAGCATCACATGCTCCCACTACGATTGCCTACCTCCAGTGCCTACGCGATCACGCAACCAACGCTGCACGATATGGTAAACAATTTACCCCATCGCTTAGCATTAGCTAAATGACCGATTAACAAAATACTACACAATCGTCTAGAACGAAAAATCTAAACAATCTCTTAGTGAAATCCTAACGATCGTTTACCTGAGGCTACACGATCCGATCAACGCTTGATCTTCTTCTTCGTTGAGAACTGCATCGTCATGCGCCGTGGCTTCATCACGAAGGACTCGACGAACTCGAACTTTTCGAATTACAAACTCAATTGAAAAGTTAATTTCGCCCAAAAACGCAGGGGCCCTTACAATTAACACTTTGTAATAACGAAAGCTTTAACAAAAAGGCAATTTAAACCCGAAACATTCATCAATTCATCCACAAATGCAGAAAACGGTTAATTACTAATGCAGAAACTCACCGTGACTGTAAAAACCGTTCGATTCAGATCTGTAATTTGGAATATCAGGAACCTGACTCTGATACCAATTGAAGGAAATCGGAACGATGATTTCCGTGAGCAGTGGAAGCAAGATAATTCCAAATTACAATCATGAATCAACATATATTTACAGTTGACTTCTATACAAGCTGTTATGCAAATAATACAGAGAAATTACAGCATGAACATCAAATGTACAGAGGTAAAAATTGTACTAACAAAAGCAGAAACGTCTTCACGCTCTAATGCGCGACCGCTCGAACAACAACGACCACGAACACTCGATCTACACGACCAAAACACCGCACAAACATTTCACGCTCATCTTCAACGATCTCCTCGGTCACGATTTCCTCGGTAACACGAACTCCTCCGCAAGACCACAAACGGACTCCTCCAAAGCAACACGAACGGCCTCCAGAAAACCTTGACGATGTTGAGTTGAGTCTAACACCACCAACAAGGCAACCTTCGTATTCTCGGTGTGAGAATCTAGAGGGTGGGTTCTGTTTGGACTTCGTGTGAGGCAGATGAACGGAGGAAACAGCGATCGCGTACACGAGTGAGTAAGTAGGAGAAGTCGGAGACCTATCATATAGGTCGATGCCCAATCATTTAGATAAAGTTATGCGATCGTCTAAAAAAGCTATGTGATTGTTTAGCTCGGTCAATTCTACACGATCGTTTACCTTGGGCTAGCGATTGTTTAGAAAAACTGTGCGATCATTTTACTAAACTGCACGATCGTTTAGCTCGCCCAACCGTCGTTTAATAAATTTGTATTTACTTGACGACTTCCGTGAGTTTCTTTTCGCCAGAGAGAAAACTCAAATTCTTTTTAAACTTTTCTAAAAAAATCTCGTGGTCCAGGTCTTATACAAACTCTTTGTATAGGAGACCCCTGCTCCACGTCTCCACACGAATGGTCAGGATCAACCACCTGTAGTAGTTTACAACACTTACAAACCTCTACAAAGCGGGCCATATCCGTAGTGTCACCAGGATCAGGTATCCCACCTTAATGCTTATACTACAGATCGATTTAGGTTATCACTTAAGGCATGATCCACTTGTATATCACAGATGCATGTTTAAGTTCACATAAGACAACCAAGGAGTTTTGTTTATTGGATATGATTAAATGCCAGAATTAAATAACATTTATTTTATTCATTGAACAATGTGTATCTTTACAAAACAACGAGACTCTGGGAGAATTAGGACACCAATCCCAACATATTTAACTTGAGAAAATCTGACTACTAATTTTAACTAAGTGATTATTTAATTTGCCCAAAAGTAACACTAACTTTGGATAGTTAAACAATTTTGATTAATGTTTATTAAACACTTTAATAAACCTCAACCAGCCATTGCATGTTTGTAGCAAATCTTTCTAATTCACCTTTCCAGGTAAGTTTCCAGGTAAGGCTATTACGTTTCCGTCAACTTAAATACCCCAGCCTAGACAGAACTAGCCTTAGACAAAAGGTCCCTTGTAGATACATTTGCTACAAATTTAATCTTTTAAGTACCAATTTAGTCATCATAAACTGATTAAAGGATTAACCTTAATTTCTAATCTTATTAGAAATGTGATCTTAGGTCCATGTAGAGCATATTTTAAAACATTTTTAAAAATGATTTTAACCTAACGTTTGTATACAATTCTGAATTATTGATTTTAATTTCTAATTTCATTTAATTATAAATTTTATAAAATAAATTAAAACCATATAATTGCATTCATTGACATACTTAGTAAAAATATAACGATTATAAATTACCTAAAGTAGTGTCATGCTTCATGCAATTCCATTTCATTACTAAACATATATAATACTTATATAATAAAGTAATAAAATAATTAATAACATACATCCATACATATATTCAACTATATATTATAACACTTATACTATAAATGATGTATGACTATGTTATTAATGCATGCAAACATATATTATTACACTTATATAATTTGATGCATGAGCATGCTATGACATTAAATCATGCAACTATATATTATAAAATGTAAAATATAAATTATGCATGAATACTGTATAATTTATGGTGGGATTTTTACTATATGTCATATATTATGACATACATTAAATTAAAAATAAATCATACATCAAATACATAATTTAAAATAATTATTGGACTGGGATTGGACTCCTAAACTATTAATATTAATTTAATTAATTAAAACAACTAACTATTACATAATTAATGGTCAACCGGTTCAAAACATGTGAATCGGGTCTTGAACTGCACGAATTGGACCGTCCAAAACCCGAATAGGCCATGAATTGCTCGAACCAACCGAACTAGACGCAAACCAATTGAGCTACGAATGGAACCAAACGCGAACCAATATTCTTTCCATCCACAGCGTTGCAACATTTGTAACATTGTGACCTAGAATTGCAACGCTACGGAAATATCATCCCGATCTACCTTTTGCAACGTTGCAATGCTAGGACACAGCGTTGCAACACTACTGTACAGTAGCCACTGCACAGTTGTGAACTCCTTCGATTCATTTCCAATTTTGGCCTCATTTTCTCTAGAAATCTATCGTAATAGTGATGAACAACTCAACATAGAACAAATACAGACTCTACAACAAATAATTATGCCAAAAAACGGGCCCTTACAAATCATATTTGTAAAAATTAAAGGCTGTAAAACAAGAGTCCAATCCCAAAATTATCCAAAATTGTAAATCATTCAAACATTCCATACATTCATTACATGAAATCACAGAATGCAAAAACCCAACATGAATCTGTAAAATTAATTCTAGAAAAATTAGGACCAAAACCTGGCTCTGGTACCAAAAGAAACCGGTGAAGGTCCAATGTGAAAGCGGGGATCGGTCCCAAATTTCAATTTTTACAGAACAAAGAGTTTTACAAAAACAAACAGAAAAATTATGCATTAAAACTTAAATTACAACATGCATTTAGAATTGATAAAAGAGATTAGGAAAGCATACCCTTGAAGAATAACCTTCTTCATGTAATTTCTTTTCTCTATAATCGATCACAAATTGCAACGATCTCAAAACCCTAATGGCCATCATCACGAAAATTTCCTCTGTACTATCTGTAGGGGGAGAATCTACAAGAAGTGTGAGCTTTACAGTATTTTAGGTGAGGGAGTTAGATTGAGTAGAAAAGAGGGTGAGATGTAGATTGATTTTTTTTTTTTTTAAGAAATCTTCTATTATGCTTTCTGTAAAACTCAAGAACAAGAAGAAGAAACAACCACTCTTCCCTCTCACCCACACACGCACATAGTAGAGAGAAAAAGGGGGAAGAAGTTCCTCCCAAAAGCATTTTTCAAAAAATAAATTAAAAATTTATTTTAATAAACCATCCAATATATATTTATATGATAACTACTTTATCATATAATATATATTAAGTTATATGTTATATCAAATATAACATATAATCTATAATTTAATATTGTATCAAAAACAACATAACCTAAAATTTTCATTCTCTTATTAATGCACGGTATTTAATATAAATCTCATTTATACTAAATTTAATTATATGATTCCAATTCACATAATTAATATTTAAATCATATTCAAATATTTATTTCCTTTTAAATAAACTTTATATTATAATGTATCGAATACATTATAGTAATTATATCACATATAATTAAATTAAATTAATTAATTCACATATATTTAATTCCCTTAATTAATTTGAACAATTCAAATTAATGCCAAATTGATCTCATTAAATCTCTATTGAGCTATAGATTAGACCTCATGGACATGTAACTTGAAACTCTACTATTACTTGAATAATTAATTAAACTTCTTTAACTAAATTATTTAATATCCTTGAATAACTGTTAGACACTCCACTAAAGATCGACAGTTGCACTCTCCGCACTACAGATATATTTTTGTGTCTATTGGATATAACCAATCAACAGTACAATGATCCTTCTGAAATTGCTCGTAAGTATAGCTAGGCCAAAATTACCGTTTTACCCCTGTAGTTACATCTAACTCTTTAAGCACCACTAATCCATCTAATGAACAATAAGTCATAGCGCAACTATAACCAAATCCCTTTCGAGCCAAGATAGGATGTGGCGCCACATTGTGCAAGTCTCGAAATTAGCCCTTAAAGGAGAAATTTATCCACTTACCCCGACCTCAAGGAATGAGTGAATTCCGTCTTGTGTAGCTGTGTTCCCAATTCCTCAATCAAACGAATCTCCAAAATAATAGGTTTATTGAGTCGGCGATTTGACCACTCTCACCCATACAAATCAAAGGATCGCCCTCATAGACAGGAGTTCACAACTCACTTATGATTCAGGTCTTGTCACCTATGGTCATCTTGGTGAAATGTAAGTCTCAATTATGAACGAAACTATATAATGAGACTAGTCATTTCGTGGTCCAGTCTTATGCAAACTCCTTTGTATAGAATACCCCCGCTCACATATCTCCACGTGAATGGTTAGGATTAGATCATTTGTAACACTTGACAACAATTGTAACATCTACAAAGTGGGTCATATTCGTAGTCACCAGGATAAAGTATCCAACCTTATTTATCTACTATAGATCTTTTAGGTTATCTCTTAAACATGATCCACCTGTATGTCTCTACATACATATTTAAGCCATTGATGAGATCCTTAGATGTTAGTTTATTGGTTTGTGAGTTTAATGCTACTAAATGTCAAATAAAACATCTCATATTTTATTAAATAAATAAAATGTTTGTACAATACAATTACAAACTACAGAACCCTACGAGATTTACGATATCAACCCCAACAATACAGAATGTTTGTTCGCCCTGCAATTCACTCTCTCCCAAAAAGAAATTTAGATTCCCTCATCAAAATTCTCAAAAGAGCCCACAACTCCTTGGTTCTTTCCTTGAGAATGGCAAGGAAGGCTTTGGTGGTGGTATCATATGTTGGAGATTTGATCTTGTTGTGTTTGTGAGGAAGAACAATGTTCGTGATACTTCGAGAGAGGAGAACGTGAAGAAGGGTTTTTCATCAAGGGTGAGTAAACTGTTTTTCCCTTCCTCTGTTAACTTTTTTTTTTTTTTTTTTTTTTTTTTTTTTTGAAAGCATGTATAGACATTGTTTATGATTATCTCGATTCTGTAATTTCTCTGTTTTGAGTTTCTTTCCAAAATGAATTCATTGACACAAAGACAATCACTTGTTTCCACTAAGGATTCAAATCCTTCAAACTTAATTTACAAATATATTGTACTAAAAAAAAAATTCTAATACTAAACTTTTAGTAATAAAAAACTATGAACACGAAACTTAAATACTAAAAAAATTAAATATTATAAAAAATATTTTAAAAAAATCACTCAAATTAATAATTTTGTATTAAATTACAAATAAAAATAATAAACTTTTTGTATGAAAAAAACTATAAACATCAATCTTATATACTAAAAAAAAATCGAATGGTATAAAAATATAAAAAAATCCTCAAATTAGTAATTTTTTATTACAAACAAACAAAAACACTAAACTTTTTAAATTAAAAAAATAATACTAAAAAATCAAATATTATAAAAAAAAAAAAAAAGAACAAACAAGGATACTTCTTTTTGTGTTAAAAACTATTTAAAAAAAAGGGATAGTTGCAAATATAAACGTTAGATCCAAAGTATTAACAGATATAACATAATATAAAAAAATTGCAAATATAGCCAAATTGAAATAGTCTATTATTGATAGACCATATTATTGGTAGGTATCAGTGATAGACCAATCACTGATAAGAGTCTATCAAGGATAAAAGTCTATCGCTGATAGACTTGTCTATATTTGCAATTTTTTTAAAATGATGTTATACACTTAGTTATTATTATTAAAAATGCTACCAATTGCAATTACCCAAAAAAATACAAAGAAAACTCAAATTACAAAATATTGTACTAACAAAATCTAATGCAAAGAAAAACCCAATATTTATTTTTCGGAAGAACCCTAAACCCTAAAAAGTCTAAGACTAACAAAATCTAATATTACCTAAACTACAATTAAAAAAAATCACTCGAATAACTAATATTGTACTAAAGAAATAAATCTAATACTAAACTGTTTTTTGAAGAAAAGCCTAAACGTTAAAAACTCTATATTAACAAAATCTAATATTATTTAAAATGCAAAAGAAAACATTAACATGGTAGATCTAGCCTAATATAAATAAGAACATTAAACTATAGGAAAAAAACTCCTAACATCAATATATAAATATTTTTGAATTCAATGACCATTAAAAAATAAATAAAAAATTAAAATGGTATGCCTAGCATAATACAAATATTAAAACGTATTAATAAAAATTAGTAATAAATGAATAGTATATTCAAAATTCAACAACAGTCCTACTTTTTTCCTCAAAGTGATAACGACCCCTCCATTTTTATTATTTGTTATCAAAACAACAACAAAAACTACGAAAAATAGAATAATATGAGAATATGGATTTATAACTTATGTTTTTTAATTAAAAAATAGGAATTTAATTGAGTGAAAGTATACCTCTTTTTAGTTATTTGTTTCTCAAACAGTAACAAAAACTATTAAAAGAAATAGAATAGAATGAGAATAAGACAAAATTTATAATTATTTTAGAAAAATAGAAATTTAATTGGGTAAATGTACAAACCTCACAACTTGAGCGACCCAGCTAAAAAAGATTTGATTGAATGTGTGGAATAGAGAAGAAAAGTAGTAATAATTTTGGGAAGAAATCAGTTAGTATGTGGGAAGAGAAGACTTGTGGGGAAGAAGGTTAGCATTCGGAGGAGAGAAAAAATCAGAAGAGAAATATGTGAGAAGAAAGTGAAGTGGGAGATGGACGTGAGAAGAAGGTTAAAAAGAGGGTGGTCAAGAATTCAAGTCTCAACCTACTGTTGACAAGACAAGACACTAGAGATGTGATATCCAATGGTAGCGGAATAAGCGACATGTGGTAGCGGCTTCAATCAGTATGTAGTAGGCTTTAATCAATGTGTAGTCAACGGTGCAGTTGGTCGAGTGTTGAACTCTCGACCTAGCTTGGTCAAGTGTGAACTTTTTATTTCTAAAATTTATAATTATTTTAGAAAAATAGGAATTTAGTAGAGTAAATGTACCAACCTCACAACTTGAGCGACCCAGCTAAAAGAGATTATGATTGAGTGTGGGGAATAGAGGAGAAAAGTAGTAATAATTTGGGAAGAAATCCGTTAATATTTGGGAAGAGAAGACTTGTAGGGAGGAGAGGTTAGCATTTAGAGGAAAGAAGAAAATCGGAAGAAAGTGAAGTGGGAGATGGAAGTGAGGAAAAGGTTAAAAAAGAGTGGTTGAGAGATCAAGTCTCGACCTACTGTTGACGAGACAAGACAATGGACGTGTGATGTCTGGTGGCAACAACATAGGTGGTGTCTGGCAGTGGCTTTGATCAGTGTGGAGTAGGCTTCGATCAGTGTGTAGTCAACAGTGTAGTTGGTCAAGTGTTGAACTCTCGACCTAGCTTAGTCGATGTTCAACTCTCAACCTATTTTAGTTATTTTCATTTCATTTTTTTCCATTAATTGATCGAGTCTTCAACTCTCAGCCTCCACATTTTTCTAAATATTTCCAAAACTACTATATTTTCCTAATAATTTTGTCAAAGTACAATATTAAAATAAAAGATCCTTTGTACACCATATATTTTATAAATGTCTTAGATTTTAAATTATTTTGTTACGAGCTTTTAACTTTAATTTTATATCAATTTAATATTTGACCATTATTTAAAAAAATTTAAAATATATAATTCTTTTATTATCAACAACATTTTCAAATTTTGACTTTATTTATGTTATTTATTGATTTTGGTTGATATTTATTTAATGTCGGATATTTGAAATTAATGTTGTCTTTATTTTTGGAGATTTTGTTTATTTTCTACCATATTCCTAGCTAAAAATCAGTTGTCTCTCCATTGAGATCTCAGATATATGTCAAATATAATGGTAATATACTAAAAAATACAAATATACATCTTATATTATCATAGTTTAACTTTTGGCGTGTTTACAAATATACTGAAAAATGTAAATTTACATCACATATACTATTCAATATATAAGATTATATATTGTAGAAATTGTCTTACACATGCACTTATCAAATGTATTCTGGTTTATTTCTAGAAAATTCTATATATATACCTCATTTTTTTCTTTTTGGAACTTCTTGCTAATTCTTGCTTTCATTTATGATGGGAACAATTTTTGAATTTTTAGAAAAACGTTCATTAATTGTGTAGATTTTAAAAAGAATATCGTTTTAATTGCAAGAAACTTCCTTAAATTCGTATTTTTTATATCATTATTATTATTACACACATGTAAGTTTAAAAAACTAATACAACATAAGATTAAAAATTTGCTTTGGCCTTTGTGAATTTGACAAAAAATTCAAATATCTTTTTTAAAATGTATGAGAAAATGAAGAGAAAACAAACAAAATAATTTAAAAATAGGAACTAAAAACAAAATCATTTCCAAATAGAACTCTAACTAGCTGTGTGCATTAATTGTCCCACCCTAATTGAATGGAAATAAAAGTACCAAGGTTAGAAATGTCACACCTACATAAGTCCATGTTCAAAATGTCATACCCACATAAGTTCATGAGTAAATTGGAACTTTAGTCTAAATTTTCTAATTCATTATTTTTATTCCAAAAGAAAGGTATTCTCATTTAATTATTTGATTACACACCTTTTTTTTGTTTTTTTTTTTTTAAGAAAAAACATTCTAGAAGCCAAGGTAGAAATATCAAAGAAGCTTTTGTAATGAGGGGCAGAATGATGGGCAGATGGGGCCTCCCATGCCTCTACACTGACTTTGCTCCTCCCAAAAACAATATCATTTCTTCTCATTAGAGGCAGACACACACCAAATTGGTCACACAACACTAAAAGGAAAAAGGCAAAAGAAAAAAACAACCATAAGATTCATTGTTGAATCAAATTCCAAAATGTTAATACACTACATGTTTCCAAACAAGAAAAAAAGATATATCAATTTAGATATATTTTCTTACCATAATACTAATTGGGGATATTATCACACCAACTACCTAGAATTTTTTTTTCTTTCAAATAATTGATGTTTGAATCCAGTATTAAATTTTCACATTTGCTTTATATTCGCCTTTATATTTTCAAATGCTTTATTTTAGTTTTTGAATATATATATATATAGGAGATTTTCAAAATTAGAAAAATAAGAAAACTATTTACACAAAATAACATAATTTTAATCTGTTTTGATAGAAACTGATGGATAGTATCCATCAGTGATAAAAACTCATTGAAGTCCATCACTGATACACTGATAGAAGTTTATCAGTGTTTATCAGTGTTTTTTTTTTTTTTTGCTATTTTTATAAATAATTTGACATTTTTTCTATTTGTAAAAATTTTTCTATATATAATCTGATAAATTTTTGTTTTGTATTTAAATTAATATCAATATCAGTTACTAGCTCCCAAATTCTATTTTGTGTACTAGATGCTATGATCAAGATGCATGTTCATTTTTATACCTATGGGTGTTCATGGGACAACCTACCTAACCCTACAATATTTAGGTGTCAAGAAAATTTATAAGATATTAAATCCTAAGGAAATTATGAAATCTAGAAAATTTTAGGGAAAATTTTCACAAATAGAAAAAAATGTCAAACTATTTACAGAAATAACAGAAAAAAAAACATTGATAAGACATTAATAGACTTCTATCATAATCTATCAATGATAAAACTTATATCAGTTTCTATCAATATAGTATCAATAATAGACTTTCATCAATTTCTATGACTGATAGACATTGATAGTCTATCAATGATAGATTGTATCAATTTCTATCACTGATAAACAATGATAAACTTCTATCAGTGCCTATCTATGATAGACATTGATAACGATGTCTATCATAACTATCTAAAAGCAACAAAACTCAAATATAGCATCCAAATTCATGGGCAAATCAATATTAACATCAAAACTTAATGGATATTCAAGAACCAAACAAAATTAACTCAAGGTGCCCTAAATTTTAACCATAACGGCCAAAAATCCGACGAACTCTAGCATCCGCAGCAACGAGACAGTGGCGACGAGGATTGGGTTGCATGTATCTAAGAGTTAGAGGAAGAAAGAATGAATTGGGTAGAGAGAGAAAAATCGACTCACCAACTGCGATGTAGACCCAGACGACAATGGACCAATGGTTGGGTATAAGTGCGGTGGGTGCTGGATGTTAGAATGTGTGGGTGAGAGAGTGACTGAAATCAGATCGAAGAAGAAGAAGAAAGTGTTCAGGTTACAAAGAGAGACCGAGATCTGACAAAGAAGAAGAAGAAGAAAAAGAAAAGAAAGAAAAATAAGGAGAAGAAAAAGAAGACGGAGAAGGGAGAAGATGATTAAGTTTTACTATTTCGTGTAAATAGTTTCACTTATTTTTCTATTTTTGTAAATCTCCCAAAATTTAGACGACTAGTTGGAAAAAAAGCGAAATGAAAGTTTCGTCAGCAAAATGGCAAACATGCTTTCATGAATGTGATCCATATATTTTTGTAATCCATGAATTGCCTTTAGCGGTCCTATAGTAGACGTTTCAAATACAGTACAACTATATTTCCCATGATCAGATAACTATGCTTCACACGACTTTACTAATAGGATGTACCTATCGTTCACATGATAACTATATTTCCATAGTCAAATTTAATTTTTCAAAATGTGACCACTGCATATATTTCGGGACAATTTGGATTTTGAGCATTTATTTATTTAGTTTTCGACTTGAAATTCAATTTATCTTCTTTTGATGAGGTACTACAACAGAAGTTTATCTTCTTTTGATGAGGTCCTGGACGTTTCAAATACGGTGTAACTATATTTCACATGGTTAGATAACTATATTTCACATGTCTGTACTGATACAGTGTAACTATATTTCACATATTCAGATAACTATATTTCACATGTTCAGATAACTATATTTCCATGATCATATTTAAATACTCAAAATGTGATCTTTCCATATATTTTGGAGCAGTTTGGATTTTTTGAATGGATTAAATCTCGCAGCGAAAGCGAGTGATCGCTTTGCTTTGAATTTTGTTTTAAAAAATTCTATACACTGTACAAAAAAATATGCAGAACATTCACAATGTTGTAAATTTAGGCTAAGCATGTAAATATTACAACTCTATAGAGTCTTCCCTGATATTTTCTGGCAAAGAGTCAGTTAGTGGGAACCTCTTTTTGAAAGACATGGAATCGAGATGGTATAGAGATAAATTTCACAGAGAAATATTTTCTCTCTTTTTCTTGAGAGAGATGAGAAGGCTTAGCAAAGCATCAAAAGCTTCTCTGCAAGAAATTATCTTATCACAAAGAGACTCTCTATGAAGAAAACATGGAGTGGATAACCACATTCTCTTCCATTTTTTCTCTTATTTAATTTAACTAAGTTAAACTAATTAAATTAAATTAAACTAAATAAAAAATTAATTAATGTATTTAATTAAATATCTCATATTTAATTAAATACACATTTTAATCATATTCAAATGTTTATTCTCTCATAATCTATAGTTTTAAATATAAATCTCGTTTATATTAATTTTTAACCTATAGTTCTAATAGGAAGCTAATTCATATTATTTTAATATGAATCTAATTCATATTAATCATTATTTGAATCTTATGCAAATTCAATAAATCTCATTTTATTATATAGTATAATTTTGAATCTTATTCAAAATTAACTTTATATTATAATGTATCTGTCTACATTATATTAATTGTATCATATACAATTAATGAATACTCCCTTAATAAATTTTAACATTTCAAATTCTTGTAAAACTAATGGTCATTGTTTATCTATTAGGAGCTAGCAGGGGACCTAATGGACCTACAGATTAAAAACTTCAATGATCTAAGGTCAATTAATTAAACTCTTTAATTAAATTAACCAACATTCATTAACTGTGGGTCACTCCATTAAAGACCCATACTTGTACTCCTCGTAATGTAGAACATGTTACATCCATGGATTTAACCATCACAAGGGTCACTCCACAAAAGAATCATAATTGCACTCTTGACACTGTAGAATATGTTGCATCCATGGATTTAACCATTACAAGTAGGTCAATCCTTCACGAGTTGTTCATAATTATAACTGAGTCAAATTACTGTTTTACCTCGATGATTATCTCTTACTCCTTGAGTACCACTGATCTCTCTAATGAATAATCTGTTTGTGGTCCTACCATTAACCAAGTCCCTCTCGGGTAAGTGAGAGAGCGGGTACCCTTTGTTCAAGACTCGGAATCAACACTCAAAGGAACTACTCTCATCTACATACCCTAAAGGTGAGAAGGAGTGAACTCCATCTTGTGTAGTTATGTTTTCAGCTCCTCACTCGGTTTTGTCCCCAAAAATGGTAGGCTTATTGAGTCGGCGACTCGAGCCACTCTCACCCATACAAATCAAATGACAAAGCCCTCACAGGCAGTAGTTCATAACTAACTCTGGATTGAGATCGAGTTACATATGGTTATCGTATGAAATATTAATCTCTTCAATCAGTGGCGTTATAGTGAGAGATTAAGTATTTTGTAGTCCAGTCTTATACAATCTCATTGTATAGGATATCTCCACTCGCATGTCTCCAACGGATTATTTGGATCACATCGTCTATAACATTTAAAAAGTGGGTCGTATCCATGGTGTTACCAAGATAAGGCTGAAGGGAATCGGATTCTCACGGAAGTGCGTAACGGTCGTGTAATTTGAAAATTGATTTTATAAAACATAAAAACAATGAACTAATTAATTCACACAAAAATAGGATATAAACCTAATCATGCTCCTAGCGAAGAAGAAGAGAAGAGAGAAAAGGGGAAAAAGAAAACTCACCTTTGAAAATTCTTCTTTCTTTATAATTTCTTCTCCTTTGCACACAAACAAATTTAAACCATTCAATGAACAAAGACACCACCGCAAGAGCTTCCTCGTTATGCTCTAGGATTCCAAGGAGCTAAGCATGTGGACTCCAACACGGTGGAAGAGGGAATGAAGGTAGAGGGAATGTTCATGAGAGAGTAGAGTAGATAGAATATGAGAGTGGAGGCTAGGGCAATTTTTCACAAAGATCCCTTATCCTAAAAGAGTTATAATGGTATATTTATATGGAAAGGGTAACCCCTTCTCCAAGTCTTCTCAGTTTTCATCATTTGTTAATTGATTAATTAACTATTAATTGATCAATTAATATATAAATTAAATAATTATATATTAAATCTGTATTAGAATACACTATATATTAATCATATTAATATAAAATTTCTTTAAGTAATTTGAACAATTCAAATTGTTCCTCATTACTATCCTTAACGAGCTAACAGGGGGACTTCATGAGCCTATAGATTATAAGCTCCAATGATATGAGATTAATTAGTTAAACTCTTTAATTAAATTAATCAATATTCATTAACTACCAATCACTCCAGTAAAAATTGATAGCTACATTCTTTGCACTTTATATATATTTCGGTGTCCATAGATATAATCAATCAATTGTGAGTTGACCCTTCACAAATTGCTCATAACTACAGTTGGGTTAAATTACCATTATACCCCTGTAGATACATCTAACTCCTTAAGTACCACTGATTCCTTTAATGAACAAACAGTTTATCCAACTATAAACTAACACCTCTCGGACTAGTGAGAGGTTAATGCCTCATTGTTCAAAACTGGAATCAGCTGTTAAGGGATCAATTTATGTACTTTTCCTAAGATCGAGAAGGAGCGAATTCGTTCTTGTGTAGTTGCATTCCCAGTTCTCTAATCAGACGAATCTCCAAAATGGTAGGCATATTGAGTCGGCGAAACTAGCCACTCTCACCCATATAAATCAAAGGACCACCTTCATAGGCAAGAATTCACAACTCACTCATAATTTAGATCAAGTCACCTATGGTCATCCTGGTGAAATTTAAGTCTCTTCTAGCAATGATGTTATAAAGAGAGACTATTCATTTTGTGGTCCGATCTTATACAAACTTTTTGTATAGGATACCCTCATTCACATGTCTCCACATGAATTATCAAGACCAGATCATTTGCAGCACTTTACAACATTTGTAACAACGACAAAGTGGGTCGTTTCCATAGGGTCACCAGGAATAGGTACCCAACCTTATCCATCTACTACAAACTGTTTAGGTTATTACTTAAACGTGATCCACCTGTATGTCTTTACATACATGTTTAAGTTACATCATATAACCTTAGATCTTAGTTTATCAAATTGAATTATTGCTAACTAAATGTTTATAAAATACCTCTTATTTTATTAAATATATATGATTTGTTTTTTATAAACTACAAGATATATGAGATTAGGACACCAAATCCAACAAAGACACCCAACATTATCCATATACTATAGACCCTTTAGGTTATTACTTGAACATAATCCACCTGTATGTCTTCTACATGCTATTCAAATTTCATGAAATAATCGTGGATTTTTCCCGTAATGGATAAATTATTATTGCATATTTAATATAATCAATTATTAAATCAAAGAACTAATTAACTATGAGGCTTTATAGCATAAAAATCCCAACATTTTGAGCATTTATCTTTTTTTATTAGATTTTTTTTTTATTTTAAAGTCAGTTTATCTTATTTTGATAGATATTTTGTTATTTAGATTATCGTTTTTGAAAAGATCTAATATTATTTGTTTGATTTTTCAAATTTAAGAGGTCATCTTCTTCCCCTCTCCATCACAACCATCGACCCCCTTGTCTGACCTCTTCACTGGTGATCACAGATCACAAAAGATGGCTGGCGAGCTTCAGACGGCAACAACCTATGCATATGGATGTTGAGTGTTCTTCTCTATTGACACATTTGCTTCCTAACAAGTTTAGACTCGCAAATTTGTTATTGAGATTGATAATGTTTCCACACACGTAGATTCTTCTCCATCTCTGAGACTCTATGGACTACGTCGTCGAGCACGCTCCTTCAGTCTCGAACTTTAGTCAAAATTGGTTGTTGTTTGCATGTGCATCTTGGTTGGACAATTTAGAACGAAGGGGAAGAAGCTTCCTTTTGCACATGTCAGATTGAAGGAGAAGAATGGGAAATGGTTGATGTGGTAGGGTATTGAAGAATTAAGAACGAAAGGATGAAAGTTTCAGGATTTTTTTCCCTTTTGATTGTCGAATGATTTCTAAATTTTTCGGGTGGGTTGATTTCTGGGTTTCTTTGGTTGAATAGTGGGAAAAACGTGAATCTGCCCAATTTTTAAATACAACGTTCATTGTTTTTGGGGAAGAAAATAAAGATAGAAAAGGAAAAGGGAAGGTAGAAGAATAATTGAAAATGAGTCACCAAAATCTGTTGAGAATTTTTTAAAATTATTCCTCTCCACCAACCAAAGCAAGTCAAGTGTAATCATTTTTTATTCTTTTGTATTGTTGTATAACAACATTGAGGCACAATGTGTATATAAGTAAATAGACTATATATACCAAAATATATTGAATACAAAAGAAAAGTAGACGAAAGGGCATTCTCTAAAACAAAATTTCTTATTCTTCAACTTGGTATCAGAGTTACCATGGCCAAGGCCACACTCACCGGAAGCTCCTCCACCACCGAACCTGTGAAGTTCAGCACTCCACCGCTAAATCAGCTGCTTAATCAATTCACCACCACAAAGCTAGAACGAGGCAACTTCATGTTATGGAAGACGCTTGCGCTGTCCATCCTATAAAGCTACAAGCTCGAAGGACACCTCTTGGGGAAGATCCCTTGTCCACCGATGTTTGTCCAAACCACCTCAGAAGCAACCTCCAGCTCCCAAGTGATTAGTGATGATAGAGTAAGCTCGACAGTTGAACCGTGCCTGAATCTTTAATATGAAGCATGGCTGGCCGTCGATTAATTCTGCTAGGATGGCTGTATAACTCGATGGCTCCAGATGTTGCCGTCCAACTCATGGGGTACGAGAATGCAAAAGAACTGTGGGATGCCATCCAAGAGCTATTTGGAGTTTAATCCCGAGCTGAAGAAGACTACCTAAGATAGGTGTTCCAACAGACGAGGAAAGGAAGTCAGAAGATGAGTGAGTATCTGAAGTTGATAAAGCTACACTCCGACAACCTTACGCAGACGGGTAGCCCTGTTTCAACAAGAGCACTAATCTCGCAAGTTCTTCTTGGCCTTGATGAAGAGTATAACCCAGTAGTCGTGGGCATCTAAGACAAACCAGGTATTTCTTAGTTAGATATGCAATCCAAACTTCTTTCATATGAAAAACGCTTGAAACATCAAAAATTCTGTCAAAATGCATAGCTCCTTTGCCCATAATCCTTCTATCAATATAACTTTCAATAGTCACACAAATGGAGGAAAGTCACAGTTTAATCCCTCATTCAATGGGAATCAGCAACAGGGCAACAACTCTAAAAGAAGTAATTCAAACCACAATCCATTCAATGGACAAAATGGAGGCCGCGGACGAGGAAGAGTACGAAACAGCAACTTAAATAGACCGACATGTCAAGTCTATGGGAAGTATGGCCACTCAGCCTTGGTATGCTATCATCGATTTGATAAAGAATACTCTTAGAACAATGGACAAGGCAGAGGAAATCATGGGTCAATTGGCCCCAACAACAATTCCGTCGCTGTGTTCACAGCCTCACAGACCTCCAACTCTTTCATGGCCACACTAGAAACAATAGCTGATCCAAATTGATACATTGACAGTGGAGCTACAAATCATGTAACACCCGACTACAACAACATCAACAATTCGACTAAGTATGGAGGAAATGAACTGGTTATAGTAGGTAATGGTGAAAAACTACATATCTCTCATACTAGTAAATCTTACTTGTCTGATGGAAGAAATGAGTTTATACTAAATGATGTCCTATGTGTACCTAACATTGCAAAGAATTTGATTAGTATATCCAAGCGAGCCCATGACAATGTTGTTATTATTGAATTTCACACTAATTATTGTGTCATCAAGGACAAGGCTACGGGCAAAACACTACTGAAAGGGGAGCTTGATAGAGGATTATACCGCTTACAAGGAACTGAAGTACTGAAAGACACTGCCAAGAGAAGAGGAACTGCTCTGTACAAAAATAACCACCCGACTGCACTAGTTCTATCAGGAATTAGGATAATGTGGTTGAGTCAAGATCTATCTAGCATAGAAGATTAGGACATCCATCAACTAAGACATTAGATTATATCATTAGAGAATGTAATTTACCTTTCAAATCTAATGAAGGAAATGAATTTTGTGTCTCATATCAATTAGGAAAAGCAAGTGCTCTACCATTTCCAAATTCTCAATCTCAAGCATCAAACAAGTTTGACCTAATATATATAGATGTATGGGGACTAGCCTCTATTGACTCTACATATGGTTACCGGTACTATGTACTATTCTTGGGTGACCAGAGCAAATATGTGTGGATATACCCTATGAAACTGAAGAGTGAGACATTATCTGCATTCAATCACTTTACACAATTTATCCATACTCAATTCAAATCAGGGATCAAAATACTCCAGTCAGACAATGGTAAAGAGTATGATAGAATTCATCGACTCTATGAATCTAAAGGAATCTTAGTCAGAAAATCGTGCCTTTATATTTCTGCACAAAATGGCCAAGCCAAGCGCAAACATTGACATATAGTCGAAACTGACCTCACACTACTTGCACATGCGTCCATGCCTCTGTCCTTTTAGTAGGAGGCCTTCTCAACAGTAGCTTATCTTATAAATGGAATGCCTATAACCATGTTACAAGGTAAATCACCCGTCAATGTAATGTTTGGCTCTAACCTTGATTTTTTCAATCTCAGGACGTTTGATTGTGCTTGCTTTCCCTACCTAAGGCCATATCACAGTCAGAAATTCCAATTAGACTCAGAGAAATGTGTGTACATTGGTCCAAGCTCACAACACAAGGGATACAAATGCCTAAGTCCATCGGGCCAAATATATACCAGTAGACATGTGAAGTTCAATGAGAAAGACTTCCCATTTGTTTCCCCATCGTGTACCACGATTGCCCAGGCGACAGACACAATGATCACTAAGCTCTCATCACTCAGCAAAATCGCCCAGACGACGGACAAAACGATTGCTAAACTCCCATCGTTTAGAATGATCTCCCAGATGACAGACAACACGATTACTCAATTTCCATCGTTTAGAACAATCGACCAGGCGACAGACACAACGATCGCTAAGATTCCATCACCTAGCAAAATCGATCAACCTCCATCGTTCAGAACGATCACCGCAATGAAGAACCCCACGATCGTTGAGACTCTATCATCTAGCAAGATCGCTCAGGCGATAGCCTCAACGATAGCTGAGTTCTTAGTCCCAAGCCTTCAAACAATACTCAATAACCTACCTCAGTCACAGTCCTTCCCACAAATGAATCCCACACCTCCATCCGCTCTCGACCACACACCAACCACCACAAACCAAACATCCTCTCCAGGCTATGCCTCCTACCACAGTTCAAATCTATCTCTATTGTTGATTCCGCCCATCCCTCACTGTTGCCCATGATTCAACCCAGACTCGACCAATATGACAGCCCCAATATACCACATATATCATATCCTACTGATAACCCGTCATTAACCACCTTGCCAAAACCTTCCATCTCCTCTCGCCCCTCACCAGTTCCCACTCACCCAATGATAACCAGAGCTAAAGCTAACATATTTAAACCCAAAGCCTGGATGACAAGCAAAACTCTTGATTGGTTTCAAATAGAGCCCACAAGAATCATAGCTGCATTTGCAACTCCTCAGTGGAAGAAGGCTATGGATGAGGAATACTTAGCTCTCATAAAGAACAAGACATGGACACTGGTCCCACCATCTCCATCATACAATATAGTTGGAAATAAGTGGATATTTCGACTAAAGAGAAACATGGATGGCTCAATACAACGGTATAAGGCCCAACTGGTTGCGAAAGGCTTTCATCAACATCATGGTGTGGACTTTTTTTAGACGTTCAGCCCTGTCGTGAAGTCCTCCACAATCCGAGTAGTAATCAGTGTTGCAGTGTTACAAGACTGGTCTTTCAGTCAACTTGACTTTAACAATGCATTCTTAAATGGTAAACTCGCAGAGGATGTCTATATGTGCCAACCACCGGGGTATGTCAATGCTTAATATTTGAACCATGTCTACAAACTTGATAAGGCCATTTATGGCCTAAAACAAGCTCCAAGGGCATGGAACACTGCCCTCAGCTCTGTCCTAACAAAGTGGGGATTTCATCAGTCTCGATCGGATACCTCATTGTTTATCTACCGAACGATGGGATCAATAATCTTTCTCCTTGTTTATGTCGACGACATCATCATCACAGGTAACAATCCTAGACTAACAGAGAAACTCATTGAAACTCTTAATATTCAATTTACACTTAAGGATCTGGAACAACTTTGATACTTCCTCGGCATACAAGTTCATTACCTAGAGTCTGGTCTTCTAATAAATCAATCCAAGTATGTGGATGATCTATTGCACAAACTGCAAATGACTGATGTGAAACCGATGCCATCACCAAGTGTACAAAGTAGAAAACTATCCAAGAACGATGGGCATGCATCTCTAACCCATACATATATCACAACACCATAGGAGCTCTTCAGTACCTAACACACACACAACCAGACATCACCTATGCAGTCAACCAATTGAGTCAATTCCTTCAAACACCAACTGATGTACATTGGCAGGTAGCTAAGCGAGTACTTCGGTATGTCAACGACACGAAACATTGTGGCCTTTATTTCCAACCAAGCCTGAACTTAACCATCTCTGTCTACTCATATGTTGATTGGGCCTCCAATCTCGATGATAGAAAGTCGGTTGCTACCTACTACACATTTGTAGGGAATAACATTGTCCCATGGTCATCAAAGAAGCAAACGGTTATTGCACGATCGAATACAAAATCGGAATACAGAGCATTAGCTCATGCTACATTTGAAGTCCTCTAGCTTCAACATCTTCTTTGTGAGATGGGATTAAAAACAATTGCTCGACCGACCATCTGGTGCGACAATCTGGGGGTAGGAGCCTTAGCTGCAAACCCAGTTTTCACTCTTGAACTAAACATGTAGAAGTTGACATCCACTTTGTACGTGATCATGTCCTAAAAGGAGAAATCACCATCCGCTACGTTCTTTCGGCAGACCAACAAGCTGATTGTCTCACCAAACCACTCAACAATTCCCAATTCTACACACTCAGATCCAAATTGGGAGTACTTGAAGTACCCTCTAGTTTGAGGGGGTGTGTTAGGGAAGAAAATAAAGATAGAAAAGGAAAAGGGAAGGTGGAAGAATAATTGAAAATGAGTCACCAAAATCTTTTGAGAATTTGTTAGAATTATTCCTCTCCACCAACCAAAGCAAGTCAAGTGTAATCATTCTTTTATTCTTTTGTATTGTTGTGTAATAAGGGACAATGTGTATATAAGTAAATAGGCTGTATATACCAAAATATATTGAATACAAAAGAAAAGTAGACGAAAGAGCCTTCTCTGAAACAAAATTTCTTATTCTTCAATTATTGTTTATTCCTTTTGAATGTTTGGTCTTAGGAAAAACATGATTAGGGGTATTTTTATCCTTCCATCATTACTAGTGAAAAATTAAAAAGGTTATTTTGTCATTTTTGTAATTTACAAATTTTTTTACTACTTTTACAAATGAAACGTTAAAATTTATTATTCCTACTTGACCCTAAGTATATTCTAAGTAGATTGTTGAGTGAACCCATTTCTTTTTAATCTTTTATCAAACCCAAGTCTTTTATTTATTAATAGGCAACAACCCATGATGCCTATTTAGATGCAAAGTTTAAAATAGAAACTCTGCTCAAAATTACTTAAGATTTTTTTATTAAGTTAAGAAAAAATAAATAGAATATTTAAAAGTGTATGAACTAAAATCTATTTCTTTTTTTAAAAATAAAAACTTCACTTTTTTAGTTCAATAATTACAGGAGGGGAGAACCATACTAATTGATGCTTTTATCTACTGAAACTCTACTCAAATTATCAACGAATGTAATTATTAATTGGATAAAAAAATTATTTAAGGGAAACATGTTAAATTATATCGCTAAGCTTTGGAAGTTGTATCCAACTAAAAGCCTGAACTAATAATTGTATCATCTCAAATCTCTAAAATTTTGTAAAATATATCATTATCCCCTCCGTTATGTACCATTTAGAAAAATATTATGTAAAACTTATAATCATATCAATTAAACCCTTAATTTTTCATATAAATAAATTAATTTAGACTTTTAGTTATGTTTTTCTTTTAGAACCAACCATGCATCAAGTCTAGTAATTCATTTTGTAAAGGAAAATTGCAATGGGTGACAATTTGAATATGCTATTTTGTAGGTGTGTCACCTATATTTAATATTTTACAAATATGACAAAAACTTCAAGTATGAATTTTTAATTATTTTTCATTCCATATTTGCCCTAAACAATCAATTGATAGAGAGAGAGAAAGAAAGAGAGAGAGAGAGGAAAACAACGACCGGCAACTGGCGACTAGACGTGTTAGCAGTCGAGGAGGTAAGCAGTGGAAAGGGTGGAGCAGTGGGCAGCAACAGATGGTGTGGAGCAGTGCTAGTTCTGTCTCTTATACACATCTAGATGTGTATAAGAGACAGGTCGAGGAGGTAAGCAGTGGAAAGGGTGGAGCAGTGGGCAGCAACAGATGGTGTGGAGCAGTGCTAGTTAGTGAAAGAGATATGTTGGAGGAAATGAAGAGAGAGAGAGAGAGAGAACAAAGTAGCAACTGATGGCTGGAAATGTCGCGGTGAACAGAGATAAGTGGCAGGAAAGTGGAGCGATGGTCGACGACAGATAGTATGGAGGTGTGTTGGTTGGTGAAAAGAGAGATAGGGGGGAAGTTTATTGCTACAAAGAAGAAGTTTAGTTTTTCTTTTCTTTTCTTTTCTTTTTTTATCTAAGTGTATCATTAGAAAGTATATCAACTCAGTCAAGTGCATCATTAACAAGTTTATCAATAGTATATCAATCAAGTGTATCAACAGTATATCAGTTAAGTGTATTAGCATTATAAAATAGTGCATCATTATCAAGTATATCAGTCAAGTATATCTTTATTGAGTATATCAATTAAGTATGTCAGCTTTATCAATAGTATAAACGAGTGAATGATTGATAAATTTATCAACAGTTTATCAGTAAAGTACATCTATCAAGTATATCAAGTATATCGGTCAAGTACATCTTTATCAAGTATATCAGTCAAGTATATCAAGTGTATACCAGTGGTGTATCGAGTGTATCAGGTGTATCAAGTGTATATTAGTAGTAAGGACATTTGCGACATTTTACATCTTTTATATGTGGATTGGGCTTTGTCTTTGCGATTTTTGCAAACAATAAATATGTAGACTGTGAGCCTAATCAATGTATTTTGTTTTGCCCTTTTTGCAAGTGTCCCTTTTGTAAAATCGAAACTTCGTGAAATTTAGAGAATTAATGCATGAATCATTTCGAAAGGTAATCATAATGATAAGATGATCTAAACTGATTCGCTTCTAAATGAATTTAATTGATATAAATTATAAATTTCACATACTGTTTTTCAACTGAAATGAGAAGAAAAGTATAAATTGATGAGTTTGAAATTGATATTAATTAATAAGAGTAACAAATTTTGAACTATGGAGTAATTGGATTTAAACTTCCAAGTTAACCCGGAATAACTTGAATTCTCCCGTTACATCTCTTCCCCAACCAATGTAATTATTGGTTGCATAAAAGTTTTCTGCCACTAAATAAATGAGTTAAAATTAAAGATTTGAACTTTGACTAGTATTTTCAGAAATAATGCATATAGTTTATAACCATAAAAGTAAATATTTTGAATGAGGGAAAATCAACATAAAGGAATGGGTGTTTAGTTTAACAAAATATTGAGAAAAATCTCCCACTTTCTTTTCAATACACATGTCATGGTGAGTTTAACATAACGATAATAATTGGTATGCACTGCTTCTCTTGAGATCCGGAACAGTTGTTGTATCATGAAAAGAAATATACTTCTAACATGTTCCAACTTGAACATTAATCAGAAATAATTGGTATTATATTGCTTCGCTCTTCATGACCCACATTATTCTACTAGAAAAATCCTTCTGATATGCAACCTGGGAGAGGGGTTGTGATAATTAAAAATGTTCAATATACAAATATATGGATTAGATCAGACATAAATTAATGACATAAAAGAAACTTCTCCAAATCAAGGAAAGAGATGAAATGTGAGGTTTATTTATTAATTTTCTTGTGTGGATATATATGGTTTTTATGATAATGTTTTGAATCTGGTGGGCAAATTCCCAAAAATATGGGTCCTCCCCTAAATATTTTTAAGAAGCATTGATATACTTAAAAAAAATTTTAAGGTATGAAAATTGGAAAAAAAATAAAATCAGATTTAGGGGTTTTGGTCTGGCTGCTTTTATGTATTCTTGAAGCTTTGTGTATTTTAATAGTGAGACATTCTTTTTTAAATATAGGGACAAAAGTATTTCCTTCCAATCCTGGCCAAACAAACCATCTTCAAATTGTTTCTATGAATCAGCTTAAAGGTTTATGGCAAATTAGATAAATATAAGAACGGTTGCTAATATAGAAATCAGATCCAACATATTTGTAGATATAGTACAATATAAAAAAAATTAAAAATATAGTAAAATTTAAATCCAACTCTTAGAGTCTATCAATGATAGACCATATCGTTAATAGAAGTCTATCAACAATAGAGCTTATCACTAATAGAAGTCTATGACCAATAGATTTTGCTGTATTTGCAATTCTTTAATAATATTGCTCATCGCTTAATTATTAGACTTAAAAGTGTTACTTATCGCAATTACACTTAGGCCATGTTTATTGCCCTATAATCAAAATGGTTCCAATCGTAATGGATTTTCTTTTATTATTCATTATTCACATAATATTGTTAACTAACTTTCTGGAATGTATTTAAATGGACCCACTTTTCATATTACGATTGACGTTTATTGGAAAGTAAACGTGGCACTAAATACATATACCCAAATAAAAAAATCGAAACTACACAAAAGTGCAAACTAGTTCATTACCTAAAATAAAAAATAATAATAATAAAGTTGGGGAGCGATTTGAAAAACTTCTTCTAGAAGTATATTACAAAGTCATTATCAATTTGATCGAACGGTCTATTATCAAATGGGACCTTAATTAGATGACAGTTTACCAATTTTATATCTTGGATGCTTTCTCCATTAATGGCACATGTAATAAATTATTGAAGAGATAATGTAGAGAAGGAAGAGCATAGTAAAAGGTGGGGGTGACCATGTGATTAAAGGGATTTAAATAGGGAAGAGAAGAGACCATTTTTTTTTTTTAGAGAATTGGGGTCATGTGCTTTAAAACAAGAGAAAAGACCCTTTTCTTTTCTTGGATTACAAACAGCATAATGGTTTTTGCTTAAAGGACTGTTTTCAAGGGCTCCCCATCACATGTTTTATGGTATAGGATTCCCTTTATTTTTTGCCTTCAGGAACACTCAAATTTCAAGAGAAAATTCAAGACAAGAGAACAAAGGCACCATAATTATTATAAAACCATCAACTCCCATCCAAAGGGTAAAAGAAAAGGGTTTATTTTACTTTTAAAATGTTCAAAAGGTGAAATTAAGCTGTTTTGGAAGCTTTTAATCATCAAAATCTTCTATAAATCAAAATAGGTCAAAAGACTCAAAATTAAATTACCTTATAGATATTAAAGGGGATAAAAAAAAAAAAAAAAAAAAAAAAAGGAACTTGAAATTATTAGTAATTTCTTCTCATGTTTTGAACCACTGTTTCATCCCCAAAATTGTACTGAATCACCAGCCTTCCACTATGTTGTCTGCTAATGATGCTTCATCAATACCACAGACCATTTCTTTTTTCCTTATAAAAAGATAGCATTTATGTTCCTTTTTACTCTCATTCTCCAAAAATTAATCCAAACTTTCTGATGTATGGTATCTTTTTCTTTTATTATTATTATATCTTTAAACATCATGCTGGGTTCAGTAAGGAAAAATAAAAGGAAATTTAAAAGGGGAAGATATACATATATGTTAACAAACTTGAGAAAACTAACCCCTTTTTTACTTTCTTTTCGTTTGAGTAACAACTCTATGATTTCTTGGAAATATGATGACGGCCAATATGTCAACCTAGTTGAAACGTTTGGATGTGCCTTCCAATCTCTCCTATCTCTCACAGTTCTATTTCAAAAAACAAATTCATTTAGAACCCATTGTATATTAATTTGATTTTTTAGTTGAAATTTATACTTATTTCCTTGCCAAATGATTTCTATCTGATTTGAAAAATGTTTAATTTTTAATCAAATAATATCACAACAAAATTAAGTTTTTGAAAACATGGTAGGTGTTTAAAAAATAATAATAAATAAATAAAATTTACATGTGACTTCAGTTTTTATATAAACTTTTCCAAAGCAAAAAACCAAAAACCAAAAGGACATGCCCCATTTTGATAATCATTTCTTGTTTTTTTTGAAAAAAAAATAAGTATATAGAGAGTACTTTCCCATATTGAATTTTTTTGTTATATTACCTATTTTGAGGAGTATTTGAAAGGAAATCAAGCCAAATATTGGAAACTAAAGAAAATTGTTTTTGTTTTTATAATTTAGCAAAGAATTCAAGTCTTTAGTGGAGAAAGATAAAAACCATAGTAAATAAATTAGTAAAAAAAAAACATAATTTTCAAAAATTAAAAATCAAACGTTAATTGTCAAATGAGTTTTTGATTATCCAAAACATTTCAAAATTTATGGTTCATATATGCTATGTCTAGCAAAAAAAAAAAAAAAAAAATACTTATAATGAATAAATACATATTAATTTCAAAACTTGTTTTTCAAACAAATAATATAACTTCGATCCAAAGATTCAAAGTTTAAATTCTCACCCACCTAACGGAGCATTTTTCTTAACGTTTCGTCGAGAAATCAGATCTAGAGCTGGAATAAACTTCTCTCTTCATCCAATTAAAAACCCAACAAAAGAAAGGCAAAGTTATTGTAATGGATCTAAAGAGGCTAAATAGTTTTAAAGGGAAGGAGAAAAACGTACTTGAGATGCAAAAGCTTTATTGGGGTTAGCCTGAAAGTTAGAGATGGGGGAGCGGCGGACGGCAACGGAGTACGGTGGCCGGAGAAGTGAAGGGTAGATGGGGTTTAAATTGAAAGAAAACTACCTAAAGGAGGAATCCGAAGGGATAGCATGATCCAAAATTATGTAGAAGAAAATGATGAAAGTAAATATATAAGTTGGGATCAATGCGATCCCTTTGGATGCTTCCTCTAGTTGCAGAGAATTGTCCATTACAGAAAAACCCCTCCATTATTTTCTTTTCTTTTTTGTTCTCTTCTCTCTAGATCTTGATTCCTTGAAGCTTGAAACTTGGTTGAAGGAGGAGGCTTCAATATAAAAGAACAACTTAAGTGCTTAAACAACGACAGTTTTCCCCCTTTTTTATATAAAATATATATATATATAAAAGAAAATTCATTTTATACCACTCACACAATTGAATTGGCTTAAAATGCCTTCAAATGGGATGACTTGAAACCAAAGGCGACGTAAGACTCATTTTGTAGTGTTTGAAGTTCATCACTTTCTCGAACTTTTCTAATATAAAACAATAACTATTTTAATATTTTGTCAAAACTCAATAAGAGGTTTTATTCCTCCACCCTCAAGGAAAAAAAAAAGCTTGGATAAATGTTGCTATAATCTTAAACCTAAGCTATGAAAATGGTTGTAATTTTAACCCTCTAATGAATAGTCTCTCCAAATATTGTTCAATGAATTATAAAATATATGTACCATATGAAATTTATAAAATCTTAGAGAAAAACAACATTAAAACTAAATTTACAGTTGATATTTATGAATTTTTACGATGTTATTCAATAGTTAATTTGTACCTAGAGTAAAGATATATTTGTTTTGTTAAAACGGATGAATTTATGAAGATTTTTACCTTCTTTCTTTTTGTTAAAATTATGGGTGTATTGGTGGAAGTTGGATTGAGGTTAACAATTGTAGCACTTCGTTAAAGTTTAGGGTCCAAATTAATATAATTGACAAGTTTACAGTCAAACTACAAAACAAACGTCCTTAGACACAGGTAAAGTAAAGTATACTTTTTTTTTTTTTTGAGGAAATGTTAATGATCCATTTGTTAATCATTTGGTTTTTGAAAATTCAACTTATTTTCTCTCAATTTCGTACAATGGTCGTTATGCTTCTTAAGTAAAAAAAATTGAATTCTTAGCCAAAAATAAAAAACAAAAGAAGTTTTTAAAAACTAATTTTTTTTAAGTTTTCAAACCTTGGCTTGATTTTTAAAACATTGATAGAAAGTAGATAAAAAAAAATTAAAAAATTTAAATCCGTTTTGTAATCATTTGATTTTTTATTTTTGTTTTTGAAAATTAAACATATTTTCTTCCCATTTATTACAATGATTTGCATCTTTACAATGATTGAATTCTTAGCCAAATTCCAAAAGTAAAAATCAGTTTTTAAAAGCTACTATTTTTAGTTTTCAAATTTTGACTTGTTTTTTTAAATTATTGATAAAAAGTAGATAACAAATGAAGAAATTTTAGATGTGAAAGTATAATGTCTATGGACTTATTTTCAAAATAAAAATTCAAAATTCAAATTGTTACCACTTTTTTAAAACGAAAATCAAAAACCAAAATATTACCCAACCGAGGCCATTATATCACTTTTACTTCAACTTTCATTTTTTATCAAAATGTACCAGCTAAAATTTGATTAGTGTTTCTTAAAATTTTTTCAGTGAAGTTAATTAATTTCATGTACATTTGGTGAATATAATATAATAATATTTGAAAATATTAATGAAGCTTAAAAAAAACCCTTTTACTGGCTCTTTTTTTATTATTTTAATTAGTGAATTCTTAGAGATTTTAAACTTTGCTTTTTATTTAAGTAATTGGATGAATTTAGTGGAATTTGGACATAGAAAAGTGCAAATCTAAAGTTTAATAGAATGAAATGGAAGGTTTAGAGTGAAAAATGATATTGGTTAGCTGATGGGTAATTTTTTTAGAACTCATTTTAGCGTATGAAAAAAAAAATTTGAAACGGGTATTTGAGTTCTTAAAGGATTGTTTTTAAATATAAAAAAAGAACCAAAATATTTACAACATATACTAAAATTTGATAACTATCAATAATAGATATTGATAGACACTGATAGACTTCTATCAATGTCTATCAGTGACATTAATAGACAGTGTCTATCGTGTCTATCAATATCTATCATTAATAGTTCTAAAATTTTGTTATATCTTGTAAATATTTTCAACAGTTTTACCATTTGAAATAAATGTCATTCTTTAAATTTGATAAAATATCCATTTCCGTTAGTGAATTCTAAAAAAAATATCTTTTTTTAACAGTGAATTATATCCACTTAGCTCATTCAATATTTGTGTTAATCGATCCAATATGTTATATATATATATATATATATATATATATATAGACTTGCCAACATGTTAATATACATATTCAAAACTACGATATTCATATGTTTAAATAGAATTGATGAAACATAAGCCCCTAGTAAACTAATGTCAAAAGTCGAGATACTCGAGTAAATTAAGTTTGATTATTGATAATTTGACATGTATTTAGATACAAGTAACATTTACAATTGAACATTTGGTTTTTTGTAGATTTGTTTGGGATATATGTACAATAATTCAATATTGAATTTAAATTTGAAAATGTTGATTTTGTATGTTCATATATAAATTTTCTTTGTATAAAGAGCACTTATGTGGTCCAATATGGTTCCTTACCCACACCCACTACTTGTTTTTTTGCTTTGATAGTTCTCACAAGGGGAAACCACATTCCCCCATAGTACACCTTTTTGGGTGATTCAAAGTTATAGTTGAGAGACAAGTAGAATCTAATAAAACAAGTGATACACACACACATATATATATCATTCTAGCTTTTTTTTTTAATATGGTAAAATCTACATTTTAATGTTTGTTTTATTATTATTTTTTTGTCTCTGAATTTAAAGATATTCTCTTGTCTTTCAACTTTGTATAAATATCTATATAAATTATTGACATTAATTTTATATAAATCATTATAAAAATTTAAGGTGACATACTTTTGGTTAATTTGTACTTTGAGTATGAGTAGAAACCAAATGTTTAACTAAGCGGATCTTACAAATATAGTTAATCATGTGGGTACTTCGATAATTTTGGGGCTAGTTATGTTAATCTCTCTTCTTCCTTCTTTGAAGAAGTCGGTAGGAATTCTTTTAGATTCCCTATTTGGTTCTCCTATACTATTTTTTAGAAGGCTTACGTATCAGACTTGTTTAATTTATAATGTTTATTTTCTTCAAAGAAAAAGAGAGAGAGAAATAAAGTGAGGTAGTTTCGTGTGGAAATTGGCATGTACTCCTTTTATTGAGCTTGGAGTTTCATTAAGCATTGGGTTACAAAATGAACGTTCAAAAATTACATTGGACCCTTCAACCACTGAGTTGAAGAAAAACTTATGATGAGCGTTGAAAATGTTTTGAAGAACGATTGAAAATATAGTAATCAGACTGAAAGTATTAACAGATATAATATAACATAAAAATAATTGTAAATATGCCAAAATTTCGATAGTTTATCAGTGATAAACCATAACACTAATAGAAATCTATCAGTGATAGATGGTATAGTTATTAAGAATCTATCAGCGATAGATGTTTATCGTTGATAGACTTTGCTATATTTGTAACTTCTTTAAAATGTTGTTATAAACTTGGTTATTATCCCTAAAAATATTACACATTTCAATTGCCTTTTTCTTTTTATATACCGAATTTAAAGACAAACAAGATATAAAGTTGAAAGTCTAATAATCAAAATAAAAATTTAACATTTAGACCATTTGATAATATTTTTTTTTTTTGTTTCTATTTTTTAAAAATGTTTTTTTAAAAAATTATAAATAAATTTCAAAATTAAGAAAAGTAGTTTTTAAAAACTCATTTCTATTTTTCAAAAAAACTTATTCGTTTTTCGAACACTCACATTTTCTTCTTTTATCTTTTTCAAACAACTTTTTAACTTTTTTCTCTCTAAATTTTTCTCCAACGTTTTTCGTTGTCTCCCTATTTCTTTTACTCTATATATTTTGTATCTCTCTCTCTAATCTAATTTTTCATCACTGCATAACTTTTCTCTCTCTAAAATTCTGGTGTTTATTTAACTTTCATGCCTCTCTTTTAATATATCTCTCCAATTTCACCCTCTAAAAGTTAAATATTTTTTTCAAAATTTTCTCTTTCTAACTTTTCTATATTTAATAAATAAGTCTCTAGGTAACTTCTCTTTAACAGTTTTCTTCTCTCTACATTTTCTCTCACTATTATTTTTCTTTATTTTCTCATTTATACCTAGTGTAATTATGTTAAATGGTAGAACTAATAAAAATATTTTCAAATATAACAAAATATCACTGTTTAGCCAAACCGAACATAGCTCAATTAACATATAAGTGTACCGATAACGTTTGTTGTTCGAATCTCCATGCACTCAGTTATACTAAAAAATGTCACTATTCATCAGTGATAGACACTCATAGACATCTATTGGTGTCAGACATCCATAATGTCTATCAATTTTATCACTGATAGATAGTGACATTTTGCTATACATGTAAATAAATTTGTTTATTTTTGTATATTTTGAAATAACCCTTATACCTATTTATCTAACATATCATTTACTCGTAATTTTTCTCTCCCTAAAATTTATTTTTTTATCTAACTTCATTTTCTATAAACATTTTCTCTTTTCCTCAAACTTCAATTTGTTTTTTAACTACTAGTTTTTTTTTCTTTTAAGTAAGAAACTAATAGTTTTATAAAGTTTAACTAATATTGTCTCAAATATATCACCATCTAATTTTTCTCCAACTAAATATTTTTCTATGTCTATAAAATTACTATGTTTTACTTTTCTCTATAAAACATTTGTCTTCATGTCTCTAAATTTTTTATTCATACGTTTGTACATATTTTTATCTCTCTAAGACATCACTTCATCTCTCTCGTATATATATATATAAAAAAATGAAAATTAAACACAGTTATCAAATAAGTTTGGTTTTTTGTTTTTTAAAATCTAAAACAAAAGGCATTTATCAAACATACATAAATTTTGTTTTGGAAAAACGAAAAAAGAAAAACAGAAACAGATATCTGAAAAATAAAAAACCAAACAATGAAATGATTATCAAAAGCCTTAAATTTTAACTTTGTGACAGACTGACAGAATGCTTGATCTTTTGCCAAATCAGAAATTATATAATAATTGTGAAAATGGAATACTTTTGAGAGAAAATAAATAAATAAATAAAAAGTTAAATTTTAATGAGAATGTTTTTTCAGCTTTTCTTTTCCCCCTTTTATTTGTACAAGTTGTTGGTGGAATTTAATGCCTTGCAAAACATTCCAATTTTGGGCAAAATGAGTTTCGTTATTCCCAAAGTTATTCTGATTCCTTTTTAAGCTACAAAAATGACCTCATTCTTTAATTTAGTGTAAATTATCTTATATTTTTTTAATTAAAAAATCTAATTTTATGAATTTATTATAGGAGATTTTCAAAAAAAAAAAAAATAAAAAAATTATTTAAACAAAATAGCAAAATTTGATCTTTTTTGAGAAGTCTATCATTTATACTATGTGATAGATATAGATAGAAGTCTATTAGTATCTATTCGTTTTTTATTTTTTAAATATATATTATATATATATAACTATAATTAATTGAAACCCCCAATTCTCTATAACCAAATTGCATATTTTTAATATTACTAAAGAAAAGTTTGCATATTTTTGGGTGGGAAATAAAAACTTAATTGGCAGCATGACTGGTTTCATACCCCTTTCTTTTTCTTTTTCTTTTTTCCTAATAATTGATTCTGCTGTTTACTAATGTAAATATAGAAATAAATTAATACAATTTTTTAAGGCCTAATTAAGAATTAATGTAAACTTATTATTATTATCTCAAAGGTTACACCTGGATCCTAATAGTTGAATTCAAGAGAGAAAAAAAAGAATAATCATTTACCATGACTTAGTTTATTGCCTTAATTTTGGGGAAATTATTCAATTTGACTACTTTTGACAATCCCTAATGATTAGATATATGGTCAAACAAATATATAGACCATCTTATTTCTACCTCATACAGGCAATAATGCAGAGCGACTATGACCTCACACCATATCATATATTATAGATATATAATATATATGAATTTCATCCCCATATCATTTTATTTTTAAGTACCCCTAATTTCAGTAATATTATTTTTGTTAATGGTAAAATTGGAGAGATTCTTTTTAAATATAGTAAAATGACCTACTTATTTATAAATATAGCAAAATTGAAACCAACAGTTCTGTCGATTAAAACAATTACCCTAAAATTATTTTTGAATGAATAAATTCTTTTTGTTACGTATGAATATTTTGCTTGTGTTTGCAGGCCATTTTCAACCTTACTTCTGCAGATGGGCATTAATAGTGAAATTTATTTCGTAAAAAAGAAAAATTAAGAGTAGAGAAAAGAAAGTGACAAAAATGGTGGTGATGGGTTTTTTGGAAAACTTCCCTCATAATGCAAAATGGTGGGTACCTTATAAATGGTGCACATGGAAAGGTACTGCCACAGAGAAAGGCTGTCCCCTTGATTAATTAACATCTAATTAATATTAGTCGTGGTATTAATTTAGGTCTCGTTAGATAACAATGGAAAAAGATTGGATTTTTATGATACCCTTTTAAAATTAGAGGCAGTTGAAAGGCAGAAAAGTGGGGAAAAGGATCAAGGAAGATTTTGGAGGTGGTGGGAAGGTTGAGTTTTCACTATCAGAAACACAGTTTCAAAAGAAGAAACTTTGGAAAGCAAAAAAAATGAGGAGGCATTGGATTAGTGTGGGGCATAGGGGAGAGAATCCTATGATGGATGAATGAATGATAAGAGTTTCTTTTCTTCTTCGATTTCGATTTCGGGTTTCCGTTTCTATTTCTGTTTCTAATTTTTGGAGATCATGATGTATGGTGTTAGATCTTGTCCACACTAGTGAAGCACAATGGAGCAGGAGAGCACAGTGAAGGGTTTTGCAATGCATACAAATGGGTGCTATTAAGACCCCACACCCCACATAATAATAATAATAATAATAATGCAAGAAAAAGGAAGGGTGTGGGGTAAGTTTTGTAGTTGGCTCATATTGCCTGCTGTGATGAGAAATGAAAGCTAGGGTTTGGTTTCTGCTCTGATTAATTGGCCCATTCATGTTCCTCATTTTTGGGACAACAATTGTTATTTCTTCTCAGGCTTTGTAACCCAGTTGGTGGTGCATAAAGGACCATCAATATTTCAACCTCTCCCATTACCAACATTTTTTTTTTTTTTTTTTTTTTTTTCTGTTTACTCTAATTCATTTTCTTGCTTTTTAGAATTACAAAATAAAGTCTCATGTTGGGTAACTAAAGAAAAGATATCCAATGGTATATAAATGAAGGATAATTATATATCTACTAATATGAAACTTTTTTTTGGATGAAACTTCAATCGACGATGCTATGAAAGTTTATATATAAGTGGACAATATCATATTAATGTAGAGATATATAAGGTCGACAGTGTAACGCGTGAGTTAAGGTAGAGTGCATGAATGAATTGAGATTACATCAGAATGAGAGATTCTTAGAATATGAAAACATAGTTAAGAAAGACTTAAAGAATTGAAAGTTAATATTTATACTTACAAAAGTGTATGCACATTCCTTGGCTCAATCCTAGGATCTCTAAAGTTTAACGTGCTTAACATAGAACAATCCCATGTTGTGTGATCTCCTCAAAATTTTTCCTACGAAACATGTAAATGATAACAAAACATGCTGAAAAAATCTGTGTTGGTTGTGGAAGATAGTCTTTCCTTTTAAAAGAGCAAGGATGACGTTGTCAGGTCGTAGAGATGTAGGATAATATATTGCTTAGATGAATTCCGCCATATGTTAGGTTGCATTACTTCAACTGAGAAATGATCTTTTGGTTAGAGACAAGCTAAATTTTGGTGTTCAGTTTAGCTGTGTCTTTAATGAATTTTGGTCTGATCTATAGGTAGCTCTTGTGAGCTTTCACACATTGTCCAACAATTCACTACAAAGAGTAGTTGCAATTGATCTTTTCTCTCTCCTTTCTTTCTTCATTGTTTTCAATTTTTTGAAACTCTAATCAATGCAGAATTATAAATCTCTTAGGCTAGAAATTTAGCACAAAGATCACTAAAAAAAAGTTCTAAATATATTTTAAGGGAGAAAATAACCTTCTACTTTGTATTGAGTTAAATAATCACTAAACTATATAGAAACTATATCGATGAATTATGTGTTTATCAATAAAAATTTAAATTTAAAAAAAAAAAAAAAAAAAACCAAGAATATACATTCATCACTATAATCAAGTGAAATTTCGGAGTTGATGGGTAAAACCTAAAATCATGTTATGACATTAATTGAGTTTATAGACCCTATCTTGTTTGTTTCACAAAAATATCTAAGTGAGATGAGTTTTGACAAGAATATAAAAATCCATGTTTGTTTGGATTATGCATGTTACACTTTTTTCCTTTGGGATAAGTGAATAAGAGACGGTAAAATACTCATTAATTGATTTTTTATTATTGATGTCAAAATTTAGAAAAGAGAAAACGTACTTGACTTTAGGTGATAACAACAGTAAATTTATAATCTGAGTAATAGAGATCATGCAAAACAAAGAAAAATTGCTTCAATGCCAAAGTCAGTATGTGATCTCAATAATAGAGAATAAGTCAGAAGTTTTTTTTTTTTTTTTTTCTTGAAAAAGTATTGGAAGAAACAAGGTCAGTAAGTGGACTGGAACATATCAACTAAAATGGCATGAGCTTAGTGTCCTCATCATATCCCGCCCCTATAAAATCTATTACCAAAGAAGATGGAGCACAAAGCTAGTGCAAAGAGTTATGTACAAGTCATCCGATAATACAAAATAACAAAGCAAAGAAAGATCCTATAGAGATAAACAAAACAACAATAAAATATCACGAGATTAGAGGAAGGCCGTTCAATTGAGTAAGATGTTAGATGCTAAGTAACTGGAGAAAAGCTTTGATTTAGTACTCCAATTGGCCACCATAGTGATGATATCTTCCCACAGTTGCCGATGATTCTTAGCAGCACTATTGAAAATCCTATTGTTTCTTTCCAACCATAAGGACTACAGCAAAACCCCAAATATGGAGCCATAGGGACTAAGGCAAGTCGGAAGTTTTTAAAATCCTTCATTTTGAGGTATAATTGTGTATTTATAGGAGATTTAATCTACGATTTAACTTAACCCTATTATGATCCAAATATACGTTTTTCCAAATATTTATTGTTTCAAACATTTTAATTTTAGTCGTTCAACTCCTTTATATTTAACATCCATAACCATCAAATAAACGATATAAATATATGCACCAAAACTAGTTGGCAAAAAATAAGATATATTTCCATATATATATGTATATATAATAAACATTTAACCTTAAAATCATAACACACGGGGTCCGATCATATTTGTTTCAATTTAGTTGAGATGTTCGGATGCACCTTTAGATCCCTTATGATCCATTAATTTCTTGTTTACAAAATAACAAACAAGTCCCGATGAATCTAAATGAAGAATTACATATCCATGGAAGCTGCAATATCAATTAATGTGTGATTAAGTGATTGAATAATTGTTGATTTAGTGGTCCAATGTACAAAGATAGAGGCAATTTAATTCCACTGGTGAGCCTTTAATATTTGGATGGGAAAAACATTTGGACCACAAAACTATATTGGGTTGGGGAGGAGCATCCTCTTTAGTGTGTCAGGGAGTTTGTTAATAATATAGACTACTTGCTCAGCAATGATGCCCCAACATTCATAACTTTCTGTGAATCTCTCATACCATTATTTTGTGGCTGCAAACACTCTTGGAAACCAATAACCACTTTTTTCTCTGTCTTTTACATCATTGTAATCACCAAGACATCCATAACATCCCCTAATATAACTTTTTCTACAAGGATGTTTCTAAGTCCTCATTTGAAACTACATTTAAAAAAAAAAAATTATATGGATTTTGAAAACATGGTAAAAAAAAAAATAGGTAATAAAATAACAAAATTGTACCAATGGAGAGTGGTATTTATAAACTTAACTCTTAAAACTCGTTTGGTAATCGTTTGGTTATGTTGTTTTTTTTTTAAATTAAGCTTGTGTTCTCTTGATTTCTTGTAATGATTTTCATCTTTCTTGAGTAAAAGAATTGAGTTCTTAGCCAAATTTAAAAAATAATATATATTTTTGTTAGATGATATAATTAAATTTACCTTTGCCCATTAACTTAAGCTTTTAGGGCATTCGGTGATTTAAGAGTTTTTAAAACTATTTTTTTTAGTTTTCAATTTATTATTCGTTTTTTAAAATATTCGTAGACAACATATAATATAATAATAAATTTAGAGGTAGAAGGGGTGTTTGTTGGCTTAATTTTTAAAAATTAAATATCAAAAACCAAGGTTCAGTTTGATAACTATTTCGTTTTTTGTTTTTGGTTTTTAAAAATTAAGTCTATTTTCTCCCAATTTCTTACCATGATTTACATCTTTCTTAAGTAGGTTGGATTCTTAACCAAATTCCAAAAACAAAAACACATTTTTAAAAGCTACTTTTTTTAGTTTTCAAATTTTGATTTGGTTTTTTAAATCATTAGTAAACAATAGATAATAAAGAAAGAAATTTGAAAGTAGGAGTCGTGTTTATAGATTTAATTTTCAAAAAGCAAATGGGCCCAAATAGGCCCAATCAAACCTAAATAACTTATATGACCCTTTTTTCTTTTTAATAATAACATGAGGTAGGAGAGATGAGTAGGTGCATCCGAATATCTTAACTAGATTGACCTTACAAATTTGAGAATTACATAGTTAATTTCTTTCCATATTTGTTTTCGTTAATTCTTATGAAGTATTTCTTACTTTCAGGAAACTCCTCATATATATTTGTGTGAATCAAGACTAAAGAGTAAGAATTTAGTTCATAACATTTAAAATGTAAAAATTGGATCCATATATTTTTAAATTTGCAACAATTTAGTTTCTTCTTGTGAAAATTTTCATCAGTGTGAATATTGATTTTATAGTCCTTTTAGTTAATAGCCATATTAGGTTCTTAAGCGATTTATCAATGTACACGTAGGACATGTTTCGGAGTGATTCTAAAATGATTAAAATCACTTTTATCATATTTAAAATCACTGTAAAACATGTTTTTAATGATTCAAAACCAATTTTAGTTATATCAATATTACATTTAAAAACATAAAATTAAGTATTATATTAATTTAGAGTGTCCACTTAGGGGAGATGTCCGAATAACTTCTAAACATGTATGTAAGACTTTATCAACTTATGTGTTTGTGCATAGAGAGAGAATGGGTTTGTCCTAATGGATAAATAGTTGGTGAAATTGAAAATAAGCAACCATAAAGGCAAGCAAGGAGAGGCCAAATTTGAAACCTATGCACCTATAAATTAATTCACTTTTCTACCTCAAATGAAAGTGATAGAAAAGACCTAAAGTGAGAAGTCTTCTCCAAGAAGGGAGAATTAATCTTGCAAGTTATTTTTCAATAGAGATACTATCAATCATCAAAATTAAGAGATATCATATAGCTAGACAGTTTCCTAATAAAGGCCATGCAATAACAATTATTGCTGTCTGATAAACTTGTTCATCCATCCCAATTCTTGAATTATAAATCATGCCAAAGTTCCAAAAGAGAAGGAAAGAGAAGAAGAATTAAGAGGAAAAATGTACCTTTTTCCCAAACCATTTCACATCTTGAATTGAGTAATTATAGTCTATGATATGACTTGGTAGGTTATTTTTGTATTTTCAAAATTAATATAATAACCCAATCATCTCACAAGGCTCATGTCATTCCACAAAGGGTTTTCTTTTGGTATATATTGTTAAGACAAAAAAAGAATCAACGTACAAAAATTGAACAAAAAGAAATAATATTCCACACATGTATTTATGTGTCATTAATAGTATGTTAGCTATACATGTAATGCTCTAAGTCCAAGATTCAAATTAGGATTCGGAATTTGAATTCGGCACCAAATGACCTCGACATTCTTCTACAAACCTAGCAATGTCATCCTTGTCTATCTTAAACTACTTCTAAGAGTGAAGGTTATCCTTACAAACCAACATGGGTACATTTAGCATGATTTGTCTTTACGCACATACTTATAGAAAATTTTTCAGGAGGTCACTCGACATAGGATTACTCTAAAAGATCAGGTGCACCTTATGTTGGTATAGATAATAACTTTCAATTCTTTTATGCCTTTCTTAATCGTGCTTTCATATCTCCCCCGTCCCTTTTATTTAGATGTGATCTCAGTTTATTCATGTACTCTTTCTAAACTCGGGTGTTACAGCATATCCACAGATTGAGAGAAAATATTTTATGTCTTGAGGAAGCAACAAAGTACAAAATACATAGATAGATTCAAGTAAGGAAGTCTTCATGATGATTATTTGAAATGCCCGAAAACAGATTGAAGGTATTTCAATATTATATTTTTTGAAAAAAAAAAAGACTAATTTGAAATGCTTAGAACCAAAATCATATCTTTTATTTTGCAAAAGGGTACAAACAAAAGCATCTTTCAAATATCACAAGAACTAGCACATGGATTAGCATTGTGTTAAACAGTGAAGCCATAAGGGAAAGGAGGAGGAGGGGTCTCTCTGTTAATTAAAGGACAACTCAACTCAATCAATCCCATGCTAAGGACACCCTCTCCTACCCCACTGTGCCTGCCCTATCAACCCTACCCTCAATTTATTTTTGGCCAACAAATTTCAAAACTTTTTAATTTGGTCTGAATCAGATAGTTGGATATGTGTGTGAACACAACTGTCTCCTGAAGAATATTAGGGTTTCTTTTGACCATGGACCCTCACTTTGTAATGGATTGAACAACACCTCCCTTTTACCCAACTACTCTTAAATTTTGGTCTTGGATTCAATCCCCTTCTAAATGCTTGTTTTTTGGGGGGATTTTTGAAAAAAAAAGACTATTATACCTTTGAATTATCAATTAACCCAAAATTTGTTGTTTGGTTTAAGATATGGTATTGTTGTGTTTGATTATACATAAGAATGCTATCAACTTTTTATAGGAATATCTATCATATTTTCATAAAAATAAATGATGTATGTGCTTATTTTTTTCCCATTACAAGCAATGATTAGTAACTAACCTAAAGTTAATTCAAATAAATAATATAAATTAAATTATTTTAAGTTATCGGTTTAAAAATGTGGGGTGGGGGAATCAAACCTATAATTTCAAGGTTGATAGTATAAACGTTATGTCAATTCAGTATGTTCATTTTGATTTAATTTATTGATTAATTTATATTAACATTATAAAAAATATATATTATTTCATGTTTACTATATTAGAGGTTCTACTCAATTTCCCAACCCACATATTGTAAAAAAAGTTATATGTAATTAAATTGTTTCAATTCAGTTCATTGTAGTTAACTTTTTTCTTTTTTTTACAAAAAAACTAAAGGATAGATAGATTCACCATAGATGCATCCAGATATCTCATCTATTAATACCTTCTTCATGCCAAATACTCAGCCACAAAAGAGGAAATAAATTCATCGTAGTTAATTCTTACATTTGTATTTAGTTTTCATTAGTTTATAAAAATTAATTTACCCAATTAAGTTTAATTAGTAAATTGATTCTAAATTATGTTAGGTAAGTTATTTAGTTAAATTAATCTAAGTTATTTAGGTAGGTAATTGCGATGGATAGTATTTTTAGGACTAATAATTAAATGTATAATAATATTTTTAAAGAATTATAAATATAGTAAAGTCAATTGATGATTGACCCTATTATTGATAAACTCTTATCGATGATAGACTAGTAATATAGTATGTTCGTTTCATTTAAGTTGGTTTCATGTGCTGTTAATAATAAAAAAAAAAAAAAAAAAAAGGAAAACATTTTGTGAGGTGGAATATATGATGCCTTAGTAAGTTACTTCAAGGTATATATATATAATTTAAACAAATGTGTGTAACAAATAATTATTTTTTTTTTAGGAGTGCGAACAAAATTTTACATTGGTTAGGGAAGGAAGTGATCAGGGGTATATAAGTGAAGATAATTATCTCCATTGGTATGAGACCTTTTGGGATGAAACGAAAAGTAAAACCACGAGGGTGTATGTCCAAAGTGGACAATATCACCATTTGGAGATATGTGGAGATCTATTGTCCTTATCACTTTTGCCTATGCCCATTTTCCACTCAACAAAACCTCTAACCAAACTATTTTTAGGTAACCTCATTTCTTACAATAATTTTTTATTTGTATTCAAATGTTTCAATTATCCTCCTATATAATTATTGTTATACTACATGACATATTGGGAGGGAGAAGATTCAAATCTCTGACATTTTGGTCGAAGATAAATGCAATGTTGACCTAATAAATTTGTTACATTATTATACCTACCACCCATGTCCATTTCATTTCTCTTAACTTCCGTCCTTTTTGTTGAAGAATAATTATTAGATACAACCTAAGCTGCAACTAACATGCTTCCATTTCTTTTATACTAAAAAAATAAATATAATTTCTTGTAAAAAAATTTGTCACATGGTAGATTTTCATTGAGCAACCAATTGGGTTGCACAAAGATAGGTGCATCCTAGAGTTGAACCCATTTTTCTCTTTGTTAAATTGGTACAATCCAAAAGCTAATATTGATGGGAAGAAAATGTCATTCTATGAATTTCAATACGAAACCTTCCAATTGATATCAGGTTAAATCAATAATTAACCCAAAAGTCATTATATATATATATAAGGTATTTAACTTTTTACATTTAGCCTAGTTTTTAATTTAATCCAATCTAAGTCCAACTAAAGTGTCCAAACCCAAATCAAATAGAATTTTAAGGAAAAAAATGTTTTAAAAAAAAAGTTCCCATGGAAAAACAAAAGGGAAAACAGGGAATGGGTCCCTATGGGGACTCGTTTCCTCGTAGACCCCGTCCCTGCATTCTAATGGTAGGGATAGGGGCGGGGATGGGAGTAAAATCCTCCAATGGGGACGGGGACGAGGAATCCTCCCCTACCCCGCCCCGTCCCAGCCCTGTTGTCAACCTAATCAGAGAGTGCTCAATCCAATTGCATTTGGAAATTGCATCATATCGTTACCATTATTGTTATGGTTACTGTTACAATTACATTATTGTTACTGCTCCAAAGGAAAAATTATGAATTTTGACATCTTTATTGTTGTCGTTGCCGTTATCTTTGACCCTCGGAGGTAATGGTTATGGTAAATATAAAAGTGACCAGATTCATAATTCTAAGTAAACGAGATTAAAAGCAATCTAATTACATTTGCTATTCAAGTCCATGACAATTGATCTATCATTAAAATTTCATTACAATTCCATCAAATTGCATTACAATTTGATAAACGTGGTACAAGTTGATTGATTACCACAAGGGAGAGGTAAGGTCTAAAAATGTTGAATCTTTAATTAACAGAAGCAACCCATTAAGAATATATATATATTGGGGATCCGAGTCAGCTCAAAATGGAAGGCCACAAATTGGGAAATGGTGTTTTTGATTGCCATCAAGAAAGCATATATATGCGGGACATTCCATGTCGGTCGTCTCCATTCATATTGTCTCTCTCAGGTTTTCTCCACCAACTTTGATATTGTGGTCCTTTTTTAGGGTTGCAGACAGCCAAAGAAAACTTAAAAGGTTTTGTCTACAAACTTTGGGTTATTGGTTGGAAAGCTTTGCAAAATTCCTTTTGGTGTTGTCACCCCCCATATCTTGCCTTATGTATTTTGTAGCTTACACAATAAAGGTGACAGCTACCTTCTTTTCTCCTCCTTTTTCTCAAAAGGAAAAAAATATTGATATAATTAAATTTATCGTAATTTATTCAAAACTTTTTTCAAGACTTGTGTGATTTGATGGAACTAGAAGTTTAATTATTTAATACGTAGTGTTGGTTTGAAAGGTTGAGATACAAAAAGTATTATAGAGGCCAAAATTTGAAAAGGAAAAAAACTAATCTTAACGTAATAATAATGATAAATTTTTTTAGAGATAGGAAGAACAAAAACCTATAAAATAAAGAGAAACTTACACATTGGTATAGTGTTTGTTATACACGTTCTGACGGTTAGATTAGAAAGTGAGAGATTGTGAATGCTTAGAGTGTAACTAAGATGGGAAATCAACATATTTTCCATTAGGATAACTCTTCCGTTGGACGAGGAATGTCCCACTGGACATTTTGCTAGTGGTCAAGGCCAAGCACCTTAGCTTGGGCAAGACCCAAGTCAACCTTCTATCTTGAGCTCATTTTGGTCTTACGTTTTGTTTTTGGTCCGTTAAGATTGATCTCGAGTAATGATATAAACATAATCTTAAATCATCGATTGGCCAAAAAACTTAAGTTGATGGGTGAATGTAAATTTAATTATATCATCAAATACTTCCCTTCACTTGTGGACTTGAACTATGTAGAAGAGCTAAAGAAGTGGAAATCAATTTTAACTAGGAAGGAAATAACGTTATAGGAGTTTGAACACAATACCTCCTAAAACAACCTACTTTAATACTATCTTAAATTATTGATTGACCCAAGAGGTTAAACTTATAGGTAAACGCAAATTTAATATCATATGGTTAGATCGTAGAATTCATTTTTTTCGTTGGAGGTAAATTTGTGGCTTTTCTTTGGGTTTAAAGAGAAGAAGGGATTTGAATCAAGACAAGACATGTGGAAAAGGATGTATGAATGAAAAATAAATAATAAATGAATAAAAACTTGATAATTAAAATCAGTAACTTTAGATTTGATCCACTCATGAGTGGAAGTGTACACATGTTCATGTAATTCAACCATTTTGATTGCTACACCAAACACACCAAAAGCCATAAGCAAAGCACCAAGCATCATCTTGCCTGCTAAAAAGTGGTCAAGAGAGGCTCAAAACTCACCCTTCCTTGAAACCCTGGAAAGGAGGAGAAACTATTTGGTGTGGCCACCACCAAAATGTGTGGCATACAAATTTTCATATAGAAGTATTTCAAATTCATATCCACCTTCAATGATCGATATGAGATGAAAAATGTTAGATGCATCCATCTTTCAATCCATCTAAATAATTACAAGTTGCTTAAAAAGAATATACTTTTATATTCTTTTTCTCTTTGTGATCGAAAGATATACATGGAGATGAATTTAATCGTCTAGACTTCACTTAAATAATATATTCAAGTCCTATCAAATAATAGATAGAAATGAAGGGTTTCTCTCTCTCTTCAAAAAAAACACTCTAACCTAGTTTGTTTGCCATAAATTCAGATTTTATTTCTTTTGACTATTTAGATTCATTGGATGGATCAAAATTTTGAAAATGATTTTGCAAATGTTATTTATAATTCATACATCAAACAATTTTTTATTATGCATTATATTGGACTAGAAAAATACAAAAAAAATTGTCTAGAGAGCATGAATCAATATATTGGCATATAATATTTGTTAGTGGCTAAAAGATGTTCCAATTCATCCGCCCATTTGTATTGAAAAATACAATGGTCAAATAGAACATGTATAAGGTAAAATATTATAAATTATATGCTGTAGTTGAATAATTACTATACAAAATTTATAGCATTTAATTTTTTATTTTATTTCTTGAATTTTCAGATTTTGTCCTTTTTTTTCTTTTTTACAATATACAAGGGAATGAGGGATTAAATATATCCATCTCAACTAAGTTAAATACCCTTAATATCCTCATCACGATCAGGTCCAAACAAATTATATTAATGAAAGAAGATATACAAATGGGAGCTGAGAGAAGCTCTAAGTACCGTACAAATTTTACTTTTTTTACTATTCAGATTTTGTTTCTTTTTACTATTTCGATTCCTTGGAAGCCGAATTAGTGTGATGGCCGTTGAATTTTCCAAATGTACAATTTTAATTATTGAGTTTTTAAGAACTTTTTAAAAACATGTTTAAAATGTCTATATGAAATTTTGAATTATAAAATGCTTTTGAAAATGTTATCTCTTGGATTAAAAATATTACTAGGGATGTGCATGGGTTGGATTGAGAGTACTTTTTGGACCAATCCAAAATTTCGGGTTGGTTTAATTGGAAACCCAAATTACCCAAATAAAGTTTCCAACCCAACTCTTAAAATTTGTGTTGGGTTGAGGTTGTCAGGTTATAACTTATTTTTTTATTTTTAATGAAAAATATGCAAATTTATATACAACACATGACTAGTAACTAAAATCTCATAAAATTAAGATGCTAAATACCAAATATCTATTATATCTATTGTAAACTTTAAACAAAGACAAATATCATAGCAATTCTAAAAGAAAAATATTAAAAATTCATAAATTAATCAATACAAAGTAATCAAACATTAAACAAAGAAATATATATATATATATATAAATTCGGATTTGGTTGGGTCAACTTAAATTTTTTTTAACCAACCCACAACCCAACCCAAAAGAATAAAAATAGAAAAATTCAATCCAACCCAACCCAACCTTTACATTTTAGGTTGAACAGTCCAAGTTGTTCGAATTATCGGGTTATTTGAACACTCTGAATATTACTTCAATCTTTTAAATCTATTATTAAAAAAAGTCGATAACTACAAAACTATATTTTGAAAATTAAAAGTCTGCTGGATAACATTCTTATTTATTTATTTATTTTTAATTTTATGTTTCTCATCTTTCAATAAATATACTTTATCTGATAACTGTTTTCAATTCTTTTTTTAAAAAAAAATTAAGAATTTTTTCTTAAAATTGAGCCAATTTTAAGAAACTACAAAAATAATTTGTCCCCTGTCTCGTTTCTAATTGATATACCATTGCTCCGCACAATAAACTAAAGTATTGTTAGCTATTTTGGTACTAGCAAGATCTTCTTAAAGCAGGGCTGGGGATTAAGTCCCATCTCCCAAGTGTGATTTTATTTATTTATTATTATTATTTTGTAATATTTCTTCTCTTTTTTTATTTAAAAATATTTGTTTCATTGTTTTTTTAATATATTTCTTTAAAAAAAACTATTTTTCTAAAACTATCTTTTATTTCTTAATTTTGTAATATTTATATATTTGTTTAGTTTTTAGTTTTAAATTTTTGAATATTTAGATTGAGTTGAATTTGAGTCAATTTCATATTTAAGACAAATGATTTGAGTGAGAAATAACATTGAAAATCAAATTTGAGTAATATATGAAAGACTGAAACAATTCAATTATTGTTGTTAATTTTTGCATCAAGACTTTGTATGTAATAACAAAAATGTTTTATTATTATTTTTATATTTAAATTCATGTCATATTTTTTGTATATATAATTCAATTATATTTAGACTATAAAAGATACGAAAGTTAAGGAAAAAATACAATAAATCAGAAATAAAAAATAGTCATTGAATAAATTTATGTTTTTATTATTTTTTTTTTTCAAGAAACAAGAAATATAAATAGTTACTGAATATATTCTTGTTTCTCGTTAAAATTCAAAGTTCAAGAAACGATGTGATTTATTGGGTCCAAATTAATTGTTTTGATTATTTACTTATCCACCTATAATTTGTTCTTACAAAACCCAAACTATTTTCTTCATTTTGTAGACTCTGTTATATTTTTATTATTTTATTTATTTGATTTTGATTAACAATATATTTAACATATTGATATTATTTTATCAATATCATATTTTTAAATAAAAAATAAAATAGAGTATAGTTTGAAAATTATTTTAAATTGTAAAACTGTTGAAAATATTTATAAATATAACAAAATTTCAGAATCTATCATATAAACACCGATAGAAGTCTATCAATGTCTATAATTGATAGATTATGAAATTTTGCTATATTTGTAAATATTTTAGTTCATTTTGCTATATTTGATAACATCCTATATAATTTTACAATTACTATATTAAATGAAAAATATATTGTAAATAGGGGTCTTTTTAAATATAAAAAATTTTAGAACTTTTTGCTAGTGTAAATATTTTTTTTATTCTTCTATTTATAAGAACTTTCCTTGTAAATATAGTTTGCTTCTATTTCGGGTAAAAAAATAAATCAGAAGTGATTTTTATTTTTTGAAAACAAAAGGCAAAAAAATGCCATTATCAAACATGTTTTTTATTTCCAAATTCTAAAAAATAGAAAACCAAAAAAATAATAATAATATTAAAGAAGTAGGTATACTTTTTGTTTTTTAAAAACAGGAAAACAAAAAATATATTTTCAAAAGCTAAAAACTAAATGATAATCAAATGGGTTCTTAGTTTTTAAAAATAAAACTTACTTCCTCTCTATTTCTTATAACAATTTACATTTTTCTCAAGTAGAAGAGTTTAATTTAGCCAAATTTTTTTTTTAAAAAAAAACAAGTTTTTAAAAATAGTTTTTTTGTTCTAAAAACTTGGTTTGACTTTTAAAAACATTGGTAAAAAATAGATAAGAAACCAAGAAATTTAGACGAGGAATGATTGCTTATAAACTTAATTTTCAAAAATGAAAAACCAAAAACCAAAGTCTGGTTACTAACCATCTGGTTATTTGTTTTTAGTTTTCGAAAACCAAGCTTACAATTACCCTTTCCACCACTAAATTTCTTACTTTGTTATGTGTTTTTTCTTTTTTTTTACCTAACTTGAGCTTGGAATATATTCGTTAATCGATTATTTCAATTTGTATGTATTTAAGTGAATTAGTTTTATAATCAAAGTAAGTTTTGTTCAATGATAATTGACATAATCTTCCTCCTTAAAAGTTGAAAATCCAACCCCTTCATCCTAAGATTATTGTACTAAAAAAGAATAATTAGTTTTATTGTCAATTTAACTAACCGATGAATATATCAACTCATTAAAATCAGCCACAAAGTTTAAATTAAAATTTAAACAAGCAAATTCTTTAAAAATTCAATAAAAAAAAAGTTATTAATATGCTCATTTTGACCATGGTTAAGGAAGAAAATTCGAATTTTCATATGAAGAAAAAACAAAAAGTAAAAAAAAAAAAAAAAAAAAAAAAAAAAAGTTAAAAATATAACAATCAGCTCAAATAATGTAAAATAATTTGCAAATATGAAAAAAAAAATAAAGATCTAGCTCTCGTCCATCACTCTCACTAATAATTTTCGTTATATTTACAAATCTTTAAAATTACCCTAAAAATTAACAAGCGTGAGCATGTATTAATACTAGCCACCCAAATCGGAATGGGCTTTAAAATCCAAAAAGAAGGCCCAAATTATTGGATTGAGACTCAAAGCCCACGTTGGGAAGGCATGGGCAATGAAAAATGATGAGGTTACCTTGGTAATCGGCCTTACAAGTTACTAGTAGGGATATTAACACATATAACCTCAATCATCACCAAAATGGGAGAAAATAAACAAACATATAGCCTCAATTTAAGAAATGTCAAAAACTTTTTTTAAATTTTGTCATTCCGTTCGTCCAAGTACAGTAAAATTATAACTGTTTTTACCATTGAAAATGAAGATTTGAACTCGTGATTACTAGCACACTTGTATATCAATTGAGCTATAGTAAAAATACAAACACGAGATATATCAAAACCTAAAACATTACCAAAAAAACTTCAAAAATTGCAATATTCCACATGATTGTTATGACAGAGCTTAAAAGTGTTAGGTTAACATGGAGTTCTGATAATACGCAAGCGCATACGTCAAATTATAATATAGTGGAACGATCAAAAGACTAAGTATCGTCTACAGGGAATCGAATTAATATTCTTCAAAGATTCTTTCAATTTTGCTAGGGACCGACTAGCAATAGAAATTAATTAAACTAAACTAAAAAAGCAATAAAAGTGATCGAAGATGAAGATTATAGACAAAGAGACGTTTTTTAGGGAATAGATTTTATTAATAGCATCATTAAACACAATTATTTTGACTCTTGACGTAATTAACACAATATCTAAATTTAAAAGTCTTTTAACCGGAATTTCCATCTTGAGATCAATCTTTTCTTTCATCTAATTACTAATTACTAATCTCTTGAGACTAGATAATTAAGTAAAGCATTAAGATCCTTCATCAACAACCTCTATCGTTATCCGACTACTCTAGTGTGTTCAAATGATAGTCTAGCATGCATGATCTAGTTTAAAGCCTTCTTTACCAAGTAAGAGTTAAATCATCAAATTATTTAAAGTAGCGAAACAACGTCGCCCACGTGGTTTTGACACCTCTTTTTATCATATCGTTTTAGGCGAATGACAACTTGTTTTCTTTGTTTATTTCATTCTCTATCCATCTTTAAACTTAGATTTTAGATTTTCTTTCATCTATTTTCTGTAATCAAGTGAAAAGGTGATGGGTATTATCTTTTATTTATCCAATTCCTACACAACTTCGGAAAAAGTTTGCTATATAAAGGAGGGTTTGAAACACTTCTCATCATCAAATTTTGGAGCTTTTGAAACCAAGAGAAGGAGTTCTGAGCAAAATATAAAGGTTCATTGGTGTCGAAGATAATTGGAGAGCATTGGAGGATCAATTCCATCACGGAGATGGGATCAGAATGCTAGATAATTCTTTCTTTTCCCTTTATCATCTTAGATTCTTTTTTGTATTTTTGTATTCTTGTTATGGTTCTGTCTATGGAAATCATGTTAGACTAAATTTCTCATAGTCTTAGGGTTGAATGAATTCTAGCATGACAATGTTTGAATGATTGTCATGGTTCAATATTTTTGTATTCTTGTTATGGTTCTGTCTATGGTTTAATTGTTAAACACTTTTTTTAATATTAATTTGCATTTACGTTTTCTAGCATGACCGTTCTTAATGCTTTTGAATTTCTAATCAATGTTTGAATGATTTTATAATTTGAATCTTGCTTGAAAAAACAGGCTTTTAAATTAGATCATGCATGCTAGACTATCGTTTCTACTCAATAGAGTAGTGGTATAACAGTAGAGGTTGTTGATAAAGGATCTTAATTAACGTTTGGCTTAATTATCTAGTTTCAAGAGATTAGTAATTAGTAATTAGGTGAAAGAAAAGATTGTGATAGAGTCTTAATTATATATTTACTATTTTGGCTCAAATAGCCTAGGAATCCGAGACCCCTTCCATGTTACAAGCTCAGCAAGCTCAGTTTCTAAATAAAAAGGTTCATACCCCCATGCACTTCTACCCTCCTATCTTTATAGCAAACAGTCACCCTCCTCTACTAACAGAATTCCCCCTCTACTAACTGAATTTGTTACAGATTTGGTGGCCCCCATTCTAACTAATTTTATTCTCTCCCACATTTACATTTGTACCCTTCTCCCTAATCTTCTTATTGGCCCTTCTTTCATACTTCCTAAAATATCTATCATTACCCTCCCCCTAAAGTACCACCTTGTCCTCAAGGTGAAAGTCAGGGAATTGCTCAGCTATTTTTACTCTTCCTTCCCATGTTGCATCTTCTACTGGTAAATCTTCCCACTGTATGAGTACTTCAAAGTCATTAGGTGATGATGTCGTTGAACCAATCTTTCTAACTCCCAAAACTGACAATGGTTTTAGCTGCTTTCCGAATGGCCCACCGTTGGTGAAGAGAATCGTAGTAGTATGGTCTCCTCGACTTTCCTTAATTGTGAAACGTGTATTACCGGATGTATGGTAACGTTGGGAGGTAGATCAAGCTTTTATGCCATTGGTCCGACCTTTTGGGTTATCTAAAAAGGTCCAATGTAACGTGGTGCCAATTTTGGGTGCTTGTGCACCAATAGTGATCCTTAACGGTATGGCTTGAGCTTGATGTACACCGAGTCCGAGACTTCAAAGTTCACCTCTCTTCGTTTTGAATATGCTAGAGCCTTCATTCTTTGTTGTGTTGCTTCCAATGTTTTCTTCAATTGCTTGAGCATCTCATCTCTGTTTTTTAGTAGCATGTCTACTTCTCCTACTATGGCATTCCCTTGTGTGTAATGGATGAGTGTAGGTGCTGGTCTGTCGTACAATACCTCGTAAGGTGTACATTTGATGGTTGTGTGGTAAGATGTGTTAATAATTATATTCAGCCCATGCTAGCCACTTGTGTCATTGTGAAGGAGTTTCCATGGTAAAGCAGTGGAGGTATGCCTCTAAGCCTCGGTAGACCACTTTCATTTGCCCATCCATTTGTGGATGGTAGGATGAGCTCCTCTTGAGTTGCGTTCCCATCAACTTAAACAATTCTTCCCAAAATAGGCTAGTAAACACCTTATCTCTGTCAGATATGATGTTTCTTGGTACTCCATGCAGTCGTACAACTTTCTTCATGAACAAAGTAGCCACGGTTGTTGCGGTATAGGGGTGGCAAAGAGCGATGAAGTGTGCATATTTGGATAGCCTATCAACCACCACCAAGATTGAGTTGTATCCCTCAGATTTCGGCAGTTCCTCTACAAAATCCATGTTGATATCTTGTCAAGTGAGCTCGGGTATTGGCAGAGGTTGGATTAGTTCAGCAGAGGCTAAGGCCAAGTACTTGGCTTGTTGACAGACAGAGCAATCCCCTGCAAATGCCTTTACCCTTGCTTTCATCCCTGTCCAGAAGAACTCCTTCTTTGACCGTTGATACATTTTCACTACCCCATTGTGCCTTCCAATTGGATTGTTGTGGAATTCTTGTAGGAGTAATGGGATGGTAGGTGACTGTGATGGAAGCACAATACGCTGCTTATATAGTAGGAGCTCACCCTGAAGTGCATATCCTCGAGGGTGTGGTTGCTCTGCTCGAATGTTATCCCTGATTGCTTTTAGTTCCATATCTTGCTCAATTTGACTAGTGAACACTTCCTGGTTGAGGGCACGCATTACACTGATCATGGTCATTTCCATCGTGGTAGGCAGCCTAGACAATGCATCTGCGGCCGAGTTTTCCATCCCTTTCTTATACTCTATCTCGAACTCATATCCTATTAATTTAGCTACCCATTTCTGGTATTCCCCTGCTATAATACGCTGTTCTAATAAGAATTTGAGACTTTTCTGATCTGTTCGCACAATGAACCTTCTTCCCAATAGATAGGGGCGCCATTTCTGTATAGCCATGACTATAGTAATCAGTTTTCGTTCGTAAGCAGCCTTGAGTCGGTGCGTGGGTGGGAGGGCCTTACTAAAGTATGACACCAGTCTTCCTTCTTGCATTAACACTACTCCAACTCCTACCCTAGAGGCATCCGTTTCGATTATGAATCTTTTACTGAAATCAGGGAGCTTGAGGGTAGGTAATTGGGCCATTCGTTGCTTTAAGACCTCGAAGGCCTCCTGAGTATCCTTGTTCCACTGTAGTTTATTCTTCTTGAGTTGCTGTGTTAGAAGGAAAGCCAACGACCCATAATGAGATACAAATTTGCGGTAGTAACTGTTAACCCAAGGAATTCCCTAAGTTGTTTGACTGTTGTTGGTGTTGGCCATTGAAGCATAGCTTCCACTTTTGAAGGGTCTGCCGCCACTCCTTATTCTGATATGATATGCCACAAATAATCTATTTGCTTTACCCCAAACGTACACTTCTTAAGATTGGCCATAAATTGGTTATCCTCCAATGTTTGCAACGCCACGGATAGATGATGCACATGATCACATAAAGAAGAATTGTAGATTAGGATATCATCGAAAAATACTAACACAAATTTTCTTAAGTATGGGTGCAAGAGATCATTCATTATCGATTGGAATGTAGATGGGGCATTTTTCAATCCGAATGGCATGACTAGAAACTCATAATGGCCTTCATGAGTGCAGAATGTAGTCTTGTGTATGTCTGAAGGGGCCACCCGAATTTGATGGTATCCTGACTTCAAGTCAATTTTGGAGAAGACTCGTGCACCGGCTAATTCATCAAGGAGTTCTTCAACCATTGGGATGGGGAAGTTGTCTGGCACTGTGACTTGGTTTAATGCCCTATAATCAACACAAAACCGCCAGCTTCCATCCTTCTTCTTTACTAATAACACAGGGCTTGAGAAAGGACTTACACTAGGCTGAATGATCCCAGCAGTGAGCATCTCTTCAACCAGCTTCTTAATCTCGTCCTTCTGGAATTGTGGGTATCTATATGGCTTGACATTCACTGGTTTTGCCCCTGGCTTAAGTTCAATGTGATGTTCATGGTGCTGCACTAGAGGTAGCCTCTCCACTAATCTGAAAACGGATTGGTATTTTCTTAGAATCTCTTGTATTTCCGGTTGTGGTTCTTCTGTTGATCGCGCCTCTCCATCCGTTTCAGAGGTCATGAGTGAGTCAGCTCAAGAAGGATGCCCTGGCCCCCTACTTTTACCAATTTCATCATCGACTTTAATGAGATTTGAGCTTTCATCGGGCTGCGGTCTCTTTGCAAGTGTATCCGCCAATCACCTACTTGAAATTCCATCTCTGACGTTCCCCAATCGCATTCGACCCGTCCCAAAGTCATCAGCTATTGCACTCCCAATACCACATCAGCACTGCCCAGGGGCAAGGGAAAGAAGTCATTGATAATACTTAAGTTAGGGAGATTAAGAATTACCCCTTTGCAAATGCCCATCATCCTCACTGATGTCCCTGTTCCCAACATTATCCCATAACTTGTCGTTGGATCTATGGCAGTTTCAGGGTTGATACTAGTTCGTTGTCGATGAAGTTGTGTGATGCACCACTATCGATGAGAACAATCACGTCCTTTCTCCTATAGCCCCCCTGACTTTAATCGTTCGGGGTGAATCGATCCCTATCAGAGAATTTAGGGATAGCTCCGCTGCCTCTTGCTCGCTAACCTCCACCACCATCGATTCCAATGTAGTCGTCATTGGCATCTCGGCCTCCCCTGGTTCATCCTCTGTTTCCTTAATCTCAGCTTCTTCCTCCTCATCGTGGTATAACAAGATACTCAACTCCCTCTTTTTACAATGGTGCCCATGTGTATACTTCTCTTCACATCGATAACAAAGTCCCTTTTAAAGTAACAGAGTTTGAAGATGTACCTGACATGCGTGTCAGGTTGAGAGAGATTGTTCGGGCAGCCGATTGTGTGTTCTGACTTGAGTTGGACCAGGTTGACCCATGGTCGAGTTGAGCCCCGAGTTTGAAGACGCGCCTGTCGACTTTGTTGGGTTCCGGTTGCCCCATTTTTCTCTTCGGGTCTCCTCCATATCTTCTATTATTTGGGTCATCTTCATTTTTTCCTTCAGCCAATTAATTTGAACATTCTCGTTTTGATTTGAATATCTTCTTTCAGCCCACTAACAAACTTACTTTCTAACGTCTCATATGAGAGGTCTTTCAACGGCCCTGAGAGTTGCTCGAATTGCTGCCGGTATGCCCACAGACTGCCGTCCTGCTTCAAGGTCAGAAACTGTGCTCTCCAATCTTCCTCTTTGACTGGTAGGAAATGCAGTATGAGTTGTTCTTTAAATTTGGCCCAGGTGTCCTTTGGCGTTCTCTCTTCCTCCCACTGATGCCACTCTAGTGCCTCCCCTTCCAAACACAAAATCGCAGCCTCGATTTTGTCCTTCTCCAATAACCGATTCATAACAAAATACCTTTCAATCTGTTAAACCATCCCATCGGGTCTTCACCTGGTTCTCCTTTGAATATTGGTATTTCCAGCTTTCTCAGTAGCATATCGAACAATGACACTTTCTTTCTTTCGCCACCTTCCTCTCTTGCCGGTTGTTTTCCTCTATCAGTCACTATCCTCTCTGATGACTCCGATTCCCTCTCCTTGGCTGTTTTTAATTTCCTCGACCAGACCTCCAATGCCCGGATCATCTTCTACTCCATAGTCTCCCCTAATGCTTTGATTTTTGCAGTCATCATGTTCTCAGTAATCTGCTACATCTCTCCAAACCTCTGATCCATTCTGTTTTCCATCACAACTCGAAGTAAGGTGAGTTGTTCCTCCACAGCTGATAGTCTTACCTCCATCTTCTTCACCATACCCTTTCCCACAAATCGAATGCTCTGATACCAGATTGATAGAGTTTCAATTATATATTTACTATTTTGGCTCAAATAGTCTAGGAAGCCGAGACTCCCTCCCTGTTACAAGCTCGGTAAGCTCAGTTTCTAAATAAAAAGATTCATACCCCCTGTGCTTCTGCCCTCTTATCTTTATAGCAAACAGTCACCCCTCTCTACTAACCGAATTTGTTACAGATTTGGTGGCCCACATTCTAACTAATTTTATTCTCTCCCACATTTACATTTGTGCCCTTCTCCCCAATCTTCTTATTGGCCATTCTTTCATACTTCCTAAATATGGGAGGTCTATCAGATTGATCTTGAGAGGGACAATCCGGATAAAAGACTTTTAGATCTAGGTGTTGTGTTAATTGGTTCGAGAGTGAAAGCAATTGTCATTCATAATGTCTTTGATGAACTCTATTCCCTAAAATGTCTCTTGTTGATAAACTTAATATTCAATCACTTTTATTGCTTTTCTTAGATTAACTTAGTTTAATTTACATAATGAGTCGATCCCTAGATAAAATTGGAACGGTCTTTGAATAGCTAAAAATTATTAATCCGATTCTCTGAGGATGAAACTCGGTCCATGGCCATTTTAAACTATATTATTACTTGACACATACGCTTGCGCGTTATCAAGTTTTTTGCACCGTTGTCAGGAAACAAACCTGGGTCATCCGTGTGACAGGCGAGAATACTCAACACTATACTATAGCGACCTATTATAGAGGTATATTCGTCATTTTAATCTAAAAAAGATAGTTCGTTCTGGTTCAAATGCTCAATTCCTACCGATTAAACATAAAAGTGCATCAACAAAAGCAAATTAATAATAAGATTAACAAAATTCTAAGCATAAAAACGTACTTTTTCTTAGTGCATTCAAGTTTTATTTCAAAACTGCTTAAAATTAATTAGGGCATTTATTTCCTCTAGTTTCCAATATATATAGGACAGATCTTAAAGAATTTTTTGAACATCAACCCAATGATCGAATGCAAAAGAACTCTGTTTATGTTGATTTCGTCTATAGAAAAATCTATAAAATTTCATGAATCTTTTTTACTATCTTATTCAAAATTTAAGCGAAGAACAATGTTATTTAGGTAATTTGAAGTGATTTTAATGCTTGCAATCTAGACAATGCGGACCTATCGGAGCCTAAGAATTGCTGGGTGTCTTTTTGTAATTTATTATTACATTCTTTTTAATTATTCCATTTAGGCAACTATAGATATTATGTTCCAATTTATTTTTAAAATATGTATGGATATAATCTATTTAGAAAAAAAAATTATATTTTATGTTTGTTTGATTTGAAAGTAAAACTAAATAAGAAAAAGAGTAATACTAAAGTGCATTTTGAGTTATCCATTCCAATTATATATATATAATATAGAAAAAAGAAGAAAAAAAGAATTTGTAACCTGATACATCGTGGTTAAACAAATAGGTAAACTGCACAAAAATAAGTGCAACCCATGATTTACCTAAATATTCTTTTAATAAGAAAAACGGTCCAACCCAAGAATCAAATAACTATGAATAATCATTATTGTTTTTCTCCCAAAATATTTTATTATAGAGGAGGAGGCTATCACCTTCAATTTAAAATTATAATTGATTAAATATTTAAAGTTTAAGAATATAAAATGGATTATTTCTGATTTTTTTGGAACCTCTAGTCCATTGAAAACACTCTTTTGATCCTTAAGTTTTCAATAATATGCGTATTTGATCTTTAAAATTTTAAATTGGCCAATTTAGTTTATAAATTTTGAAGAGTATGTTTAAAAGAGAAAATTTGAAATTATATTGTAGTTTTTCTAAAATATTTAAGAAAATGTGGTACTTTTGAAAATATTTAGAAAAATATCGTATATTTCTAATTAATTTCATTCTCTCTTATCTCCTCTCCTAATTTCCAATAATCAACTCACCTTTTTCCTTGTTTTTCTTCTTTCCCTTTCTCTCCTCTCTCTTTTTTTCTTTCTTCATTCCACCATCTCTCCACTTCTCCATTTCTCCTTCATTTTCCTCCAAATTTAACCTAAACCCTAACTTTTTTCACAATTTGAACAATTCTCTTGAATGACTCAAGTGATTTGAACAATTACCTTAAATAAAAAAAATTTGAACACTAAATATTCATCAAATCAATTTAATTAACTATAAACTCAAATATTATGGGTCAATCACTTTTAGATTTATTTGGTTAACTTCAATTGAATCTTTTTTGTGGATGTTCTAATTTTAATTCAATTTTATGATGAGTAATGATAGTTCATTTTAAATTTCGTTCGTTTTGTGGGGAAAAAAAGAGAGGAAAAGAGAATATAAGAATTCAGTGTCAAATTTGAAATGTTCTTAAATCAATATGTCAATTTAGAAAATTCAAATGGTTATGAAGTTAAATTTTAAATTTAATTTTACAAGTGATGAAAAATAGTGAAACTTAATTAATTATAATTCATTTAATTATTTTAAATTTATTAACATACATTACCTTTAAGGAAAAATAATGAGTATTTAATTAAAAATCAAGGTTAAAAATATAAATTTTGAAATATAGAGACCAATTGAAACAAAACTTAAATGTCAAGAGTAAAATCGTAACATTTTGAAATCTAAAAACTAAATTGAATCCAAAATAAAAACTTAAGAACTAAATGTGTAACATTTTGAAATCTATGGATCAAATAGAAACTAGACTCAAAACTTAATGACTAAAAATATATCGTTTTCTTTATTTTTTTAAAAATAAAGTCGAGGAGTTTTTGCAACTTCAACTTTCGAACTCATGCAAAACTACCACAATATCATAAATACTTTTCAAGCAACCTAATTTTTCTTAAATATTTTTTTTAAAAAAAATTCTAAAATCTCCCCATGTGAAAATGTCAAAATTTTTAATTTCTTTAATATATTACTAATCCTTCCAAGTAAAATTAGTGGGCAACTATGGTTTAATTTAAATATATAGACTACGTTCTTAGTCGGAATTGTCATTGGGGTGGTCTTCTTTGTAATTAGTGGTCGAAGTTGGTTGGTAAGGTGATCATGGAAGTTGGGCGTCGGAGGTGGTCACCGCTAGAGTTGATTTTGGAGATGGTCTTCACCAGAGCCCCTTTTAAATAGTATAGATAGATAGATAAGTAATTAAAGTATTGTCCATAATGGGAAAAAAATATATTGTAGGTTTTAAAAATATTTATCAATATTGAACCATAACCATATCTACTGAGGATCATAATATTGTGATCCAAATGGCAACATGTCACCATTGGAGTGAATGGACTAGCATCATTTAGTTTGGCTCTATGTTTGCATCATAGGAGGCAAGCTTTTGATATTTTGATCGACTTCATCAAGTTCAACTTCTTCTTCTGGCTGTGCATTTGCATCATAGGGGTTTGACCTTACTTTAGTTATTTAACTAATTTTCATCATCCTAATTATATAACTAACAATCAAACTAAAATTGTTGAACATTTAATTGCTAAAACAATCTTTACTTAATTACTATCGGAGTTTATGGCCTAATTTCATAGTCTATAAATTGTAAACAAATTATTAAATAAATAAAATGTTGTTTATTCTAATAAATAAAGTGTTATTTATTTTCTTGCATAACTCAAATTCAATAAACTAAGATCCTTAAACAGTATGTGGTTGACATACAAATGGACCGTGTTCAAGTAATAACCTAAAATGTAACTGAGGATCAAGAGGTAACTGCAGTGGTAAAACGATAATTTGATCTAGCTATAGTTTCGAAAAACTTGTAAATGGTTGATTTACGTGAAATACTTAAATCATTGGACATAGAAATATTACACAGTTTATAGTAATGCAGTTATGGATCTTTATTGGAGTACTCCATAAACTATATAATATGCTTTGTTGGAGATAGAAATATGCAAGCGGAAGCAATTAGAATCTAAAGCACTCTAATTACATTAATTTTAAAGGTTAAACATGCTTACTCAGAACTGTAAAACAGAGTTTGAAGACCACACCTTGATGTAGCTCAAAATTGAAGCAACCCTTTGGATGTTTTTTTATCACGAACACTTTGTGGAATACCTTTAGAGTCTTCTCTACTAACTTCGATCTTAGAATGAATTGTGAGATCTAAAATTGTGATGAATTTTAAGGGAAAAAAAAAGTTTGAGAGAATTTGGAGTCAAGGTTTTGATAGTTAAAAACAGCTTCAAAAGCCAAAAATTTCAACCCTTTTCTCAACAATTCCTTCCTCTATTTAAAGAGAAATCATGAACTTCAAATTCTCCTCAAAGTGAAAGCAAATTAATCATGAATTTAGTAGGATTTGAAGTGTTTAAGAGAGGAAAAATGTGGGAAAAATCTATTGAATTTAAAAACTTATTTAAAATTGAATTTCTAAAATTGAATTTCAAAATGATTTTTCTTAATTTTAAATAAAATTAATTCTACTAATTAATTAAACAATTTAATTAATAACATTAATTTAATATCAAATATTAAATTAATTAATAACACTCATCTCGATCATGAATCCCTCTTCATGTCTACAATATTTAAATCATATTTAAATATTTTCAACTCTCCATTTTTTTAATTCATAATTAAACAATAAGTCGTTAACTATATCAAATATAATTAATGCTTACTTCCTAAACAAAATTTAAACGTTTCAAATTTTCTCATCACACTATTCTAAGGTTTAGTCCGATATGAGCTAGTAGGAGGACCTAATGGACCTACAGATCATGAGCTTCAATGATCCGAAATTAACTAGTTAAAAACTTTAACCTAGTTAACCAATGTTCGTTAACTATTGGGATACTATCGGGACACTCCCCTATAGCCCAATAGTTGTATTCTCCTCACTATAGATATATTTTTGTCCACTCAATATAACCATGATTAGTAAGTCGGTCCTTCATAGCTTGTTCGTGATTACAGCTGGGTCAAAATTTCCGTTTTACCCTCGTAATTACATCTTGTTCCTTAAGTCCTATTGATCGTGAACAATTGGTTTGTGGTCCAACCACCAAACTGAATCTCTCTCAAGCCATTAAGAGCATGGGCCCCCTTTGTTCAAGACCTAGTCAGCACTTAAGAGAATAACTCATCTACTATCCCTAAAATCGAGTAGGAGAGAATTCCATCTTGTAGGACTATGTCTCCAGCTATCTACTCGGTCTTACCCCTTAAATGGTAGGCTTATTGAGTAGGAAAACTTGGGTCACTCTCACCCATCAAATTAAAGGATAATCCCAAATAAACAGGAATTCATAGTTAGCTTGGGATTAAGATCGAGTTACCTTGGTCATCATTTTGAAATAATCAATTTTAGCAATAAACAACATTATAAGTAAAAGTGACTATTTCGCGGTTCGGTCTTATACAATCTCATTGCATAGGACACCTCCACTCACATGTCTTTACATGAACGATTCAGAATCACATTACTTATACGAAATACAAAGTGGACCGCATCCATAGTGTCCCCAAAATTAGATAAATAGCTTTATTCTTATACTATAGACCATTTTGACTATTTACTCGAATTTGATCCACTTTTATGTCTCCACATATAGTTCAAGTATTCATGTTACAGTCAGGGGTTCTTAGTTTATTGGATTTAGGGTTCTTAAATGCAATTCACATATTTAATAATATATTTACTGAATAAATCTCAATAACAACTTTATTGTAAAAATAGAATCCATTTATTATTTGCAAACCACAAATTTAGGACATAAAACCCAACATGCTCATGTTGTGATTTGTTCAAGACTGGGAGAAGACTTGAAGAAGATATCTTCAAAGGTAATTAGTTTTGTAATTAGTTCTTCTCCTTAATAATACTGCCAAAAAAATCAATATACTATCTATTAGTTACTAAATTAAACTATTAATTTTTTAAAATAATTTATTTAAAATAAAAAATAAATACTTTTTTGTGTATTTATACGAAAGAAAAATTAAAAATATAGAATTAATATTTTAAATCTGATTTAAAGTGAAATATAAAAGCATATTAAAAAAAAAAAAAGAAAGTAAAATGGATTTATGAAATAAAAAATGCAATGGTAAGAAGAAAAATAAAATAAATATATTATAGATATACACTTCAAAATCAATCCACAAGACAATAGCTGCGAAGTACAACTGTATGTCAAACCCGATGTGATGAGACATAAATAATCACAACTTGAAGGTGGGACTTCCTCACAACAACCATAATTCACCAATCATTTTGAAAACAATTATATATATATTTTTTTTTTTAAATTACAATTTTATTTCGTTTAAAAGGTCTGTCTACTAATAGAATATTAAATTTAAACATAATAATTATCTAAATGATGATGTAACGAATAGCAAGATGAGTTGCAAGAAAAAATTTTTTTTTAGTCTCTCTCTTCTCTTCTCTTATTACTTTACAAACCAAATAAGAGGTTAATTAGATTTTCGGGGTGAAACTCGAATTTAATTAGAAAAAATGGGGTGTTTTCATCTTATTTAGGTAAAAGGGTTTTTTTTTTTATCCTTATCCGAATGCGTTCTTGAATAAACACATTCTAAATTATTTTACTATTTCTTTTCTACGACTGAATATGTCTCTTGAAGAGACGCATTCATTCAAAAAAAAAAATGCGTCTCTTGAAGAAGAAGTATTCATAAATAATAATAAAAAAAAGAAATATATTTTTGCTTTTATTTTTTTCATTCTTTTAACAACCCGAAAATCAGCTCTTTCATTACTTATGTTTTTTTACAGTTAATAATATTCTATTTGTTTAATTCTAAATCATTATTACCTAAAATCAACAATCTCACTAATCTCGTTTTTTATTTTAATAGTAATATTACTAGTTTTTTAACAGTATAAACAATAATGTTACTTTGAGATTAAGAAATTTCTGTTATTGATTTGGAATACTCAGTATTAATTTTTAATTTCAAATTATTGTTTTTGTTTAAAGTTGTTAGAAACTTATGCAAAAATATAGATATTAATTTTCGACTATTGTAAATAATATTCAAGAATTGAATAACAAGTTAATGACTTTGAAATTTATTTTGGTGTGCAATGAAGAAATAAAATCAAACAATCAAAATCTTCCAAGAGAGGAAGATACATCAGGTGCACTCTATTGTTGGATTTGTCAGGAAATACCAATCTTCCAATCAATATGAGAATATATGCTCGAGCATATCGTTGCAGGTCCTCTCCATCTGCCATAACCATGGCAGGCTAAGACGACCTCCCTTAAGAACGACGTCATTCGTGGTTACGCCTAAAAGAAGGGCACAAAGTTTTTTCCAGTCATAATTTAGTGACCCGATCAATGGTCTTCCATTAATCATGAGTCCAAATTGGATAGCTACATCTTGAAGTGTAATGTACACTCTCCGTACAACATGTGGAAAGTGTGTATCTCCTACTGCCATCGTTCCACTAATGTCGTTATCAAATACCAGTCTAGTTGTATAAATTTGATACAAAAGACTCTGTAGAATCCTGCAGCTCGTAGATAGTTCAATATATGAGGGTCTGGGTTCTCTTGCCTTCGAATAATAGCCTTTCTTCGTCGATAATGCAGAGCATCAATATGCTCGTCTTCCCAAACAGCCTCGGATCTATGGCTACGCTGTAAGTACAAAACCGAGTCATTGTATGGCCCTCGAATCTACTTTAACCGAGTCATTATATGCTCGTCTTCCCAAACAGCCTCGTCCATCTAATACCATAAAGACAATATTAAATTTAATTTAAATATTTACTAAAACTCAATATGATTACAATCAATAAATAAAATGAAAATTAATAAAGAATACACTCTTCATTGTATAAATACAATCAATAAATACAATGAAAATTAATAAAGAATACACCCTTCATTGTATAAATACAATGACAATTAATAAAGAGTAAATAAGTAAAAGAAGTTACAATCAATAAGGACAATTAAAAATAAATAACTATGTCGCATGACGAGCTCGATTGGGATAATTCTGTCAATTATCCCCTTCTTGTTTACAAATTGTGCATTGTGTCTTGTAATGTTCCCTCAAATCCATCTCGTTTTGCATGCGAGAAGTACACGGTCTATCACCTTTCCTAACTCGTGATTCGTCCGAATAAATAATGGGGAAGTTAGGATCAGGCCAACATTTTTTATGGGGGATGGGCTCGAATTGGGGTGAATAACATGCCAAATAAGTGAGAATTTTGTAATAGTCTTCAATGTAGTAAAAATAGTCTACCCCAATGGTCTTACACGCAGCCATAGCATGAAAACAAGGGATTTCAAAACTCGGCCACTTATTGCATGTGCATGTTCTTTCACTTAATTTTATTCGGTGTACTGGTTCCACCCTTTAATGTTATTGGGTTGATTGAGGTGGTGACTGTTGGGGATGATGCCCTAAACTCTTGTGTCATGTAGTTTGTAAACACAGTTTTGAACAAATGCTTGTGATGTATGACATTTTTTTCACTTATTGTCTATGAGCATTGGATGTTTTATTTGCTTTACCACAAACCAATAAACTAAAATCCCTAGTTGTCATTATGTAACTAAAGCATGTATGTGGAGACATACAAGTGGATCATGTCTTAAGTGATAACCAAAATGGTCTGTAGTATATGGATATAGGAGGGAAACCTTATCCTGGTAATGTTACAGATGCGGCCCGCTTTGTAGAATAGTTACAAATGTTGTGACTTACTATAGATGGTTTGATCATGATCATTCATGTGGAGACATGCGAGCGGGGACGTCCTATATAAAGAGTTTGTATAAGACTTGACCACGAAGTGCTAATGTCTCGTTATATAACCCCATTCATGATAGAGACTTCACTTCACTAGGATGACCATAGGTAATATGACCTCAATCTTGAGTGAGTTGGGAACTTCTGCCTTTGAGGGCGGTCCTTTGATTTGCATGGGTGCGAGTGGCCTGATCACCGACTCAAACCTACCACTTTAGGGATTCATCTGATTTGAGAGCTGGGAACTCAGCTATACAAGATGGAATTCACTCCTTCCCCGAAGCAGGGGTAAGTAGATAGATTGTTCCCTTAAGGACTGATCCTGGGGCTTGAATGATGTGACGCCACACACCTTTTCATGGCTCGAGAGGTGTCCACACATAGTAGGACTATGTTGTATTGCTCATAAGAGGGATCAGTGGTGCTTAAGGAATTAGATGTAACTATAGGGGCAAAACGATAAATTGGCCTAGCTGTACTTATGAACATCTGTGAAGGGTTATCATACTGTTGATTGGTTATATCTAATGGACACAAAAATATATCTATGGTAAGAAGAATTTACCTTTCAGGTAGGTTCCCAGGTAGGTTCCCAGGTAGGGGTGTTACGTTTCCGTCAACTTAAGAACCCGAGCCTAGCTAGAATCCGCCTTAGAAAAAAGGTCCCTTATAGATAGATTTACAATAAATTTAATCTTTTATGCCAACCAATTTAATCCTATTAAACCGATTTTAAAAGATTAATCTAGGTTACTAAACTTTTTAGAACCACTTGAACTTAGGTCTATCTCAATCCAATTTTAAAACCCTTAAAAAAAATTTTGAGTTCACCCTAAGTCCGCATGCAACTCTTTATTATTGATTTTAGGTATAATTTCCTTTATAACACTTATAAACGGAAAACAAAACCACAATGTTAAGCTAATACATGCAAGGCATTCATAATGCTTATAAACAGCCTAAGTGCATTGTCCATTCATTGCTATTTCTTTTATATCACACTTATACAAAACAACAATGAAACAAGCAAAACATGCTTTCATTTACCCTTAGACTATAACACTTATAATAAAAGGATGATGCATGATAATGCTTACTGCATGCAAAATATAACTCTTATATTTCATGATGCATGCACATGTTTTTAAATAATTTCTTCATGCTCGATTATAACACTTATAATACATGATGCATGAATAATTGCACAACCTAAGGTGGGTTTTAAACTATATGTCAAACACTTTGGCATATAAGCACCATACATCACATGTATAATAAGCAAATATTGATGAACCGGGTAAAATTGCTTTAAAATCACTAAAAACTAAAGTTAACTATTACAAAGACAAGTAGTCTCCAGTTTAAACAGGTGAACCGGGTCTTGAACCGTCCGAGCTTGAAGCATCGTGTCTCCAACCATCGTGTACTAAACTCCCCGCGATCGTCTACACGATAAAACAAATGCTTTGCTCTATCGCTTACCAACGCCCCTAGAGCTAAACGACCGTTTAGCAAATACTACACGATTGTGTACCTTTTACTAAGCAATGAAGCCTGAGGTACGCGATTTCTTAGTGCGCTACCGCAATCGCCTAAATGACTACGATGCAACAAAGTCCCATCGCCTAAGTGATCGCTTAGCTAGCGCCTCCATATCGCATACGCACAATCGTGTAGGTAGTAAATAAGCGATGAGGCTTGCTAACTACACGATCGTCCAACGCACGCCTTTTACTAAACAATGAACATCACATGCTCCCACTACGATTGTCTACCTCTAGTGCCTACGCGAACGGGCAACCAATGCTACGCGATAGAGTAAACGATTTACCCCATTGCTTAGCATTAGCTGAACGATCGTTTAGTAAATACTACACGATCATTTAGAAAATCTAAATGATCCCTTAGGCTACACGATACGACCAACGCTTGGTCTTCTTCTTTGTTGAGAACCGCATCTCCATGCTTCAAAACTTCATCACGAATGACTCGATTAACTCAAACTCTTTGAATTACAAACTCAATTGCAAGTTAATTACGCCCAAAAACATAGGGGCCCTTACAAATTAACACTTTGTAATTGAAAAAAGCTTTAACTAAAGGAAATTAAACCCAAAAAATTCATCAACTCCATCCATAAATGCACTTAACATTTAAACACAAATGCAGAAACCCACCGCGACTATAAAATGAAGTTCAAAACAGACTTGTAATTTGGAATATCAGAACAACCTAGCACTGATACCAATTGAAGAAAAATCGAACATGAGGATTTCCATGAGTAGTAGAAAAGATCATTCCAAATTACAATCATGTTTGAACATTACAATTACAGTCAAAACAGAAACATGTGATTATGCATTTAATACATAAATTACAACATGAAACTACAAATGATCAAGAAGAGAAATCTCTACACACATTTGTAGACTCGTTTCCACGCTTCTTGATCACGAACGCTCGAACATAGCAACCTCGAACGCTCGAACAACACGACCGCTACACTGTACGAACATCGCGCACTTGTCCTCTGCGATCGCCTTGGTCACGAACACCCCAACAATCCGAATGGCCTCCACAGAACCTCGACGGCGTCGAGTTGAGTATGACACCACCAAGAAGGCTACCTTGGTATTCTCGGTGTGAGAATTTAGAGGGTGGGCTTTGTGTGGACTTGGTTTGAGGTAGAAGATGGAGGAATCAACAATCGTGTAAACGATTGAGCAAGGGGGAGATGGCTGAAATCTATCGTATAGGTCGATGCCCAATCGTTTAGAAAAATCTAAGCGATCGTCTAGTAAAAACTAAGCGATCGTTTAGCTCATCGCTTAGTTTCGTGTCTGTCGCTTACAAAACATTACACAATAGTTTACCTTTTTCAAGTTGTCGCTTAATAAATCCGTGTTTACTTGACAACTTTCGTGAGATTCTTTTTCTGAGAGAGAAATCTCAAAAAATCAATTCTTCAACATTACTAAAATTAGGAAAATAATTTTCCTTTTATCTCACGGTTACCATGAACCACCAATAACCTCCCATTCAATTGGTTATTAGAGAAAAAGATTTAATTATCCAATAATTAATATTATTATAAATATAAATGATAACCAACTTATCATACTATATTTATAACCTATAGTTTTAAATTTTCATCTCATGAAACATATAAACCATAGCTCTTTTTCTATTTCATGTACTTAATATAAATCTCATTACATCAATCCTCCACTAGATAGATGTATCTCATACATCATATCTATCAATCATATATAATTGAATTACCTCTTGTCAATTTGAAAATTTCAAATCAAACCAAGAAGTGAACCTCAACAGAATCCATTGAGCTACCAAGGGACCTTATGGACCTGTAGCTCGAAGCTTCAATGGTACATGAATAACTGACTAAATTCTTTAGTCACGGGATCCACCATCCGTTAACTGCCAAGCACTCCACTAAAGACCGACAGATGAACTCTCTTTACCACAGATATATTATTGGTCCATCTTAACTAATCAGAAGTGCGACAACCCTTCATAGATTGCTCGTAAGTACAACTCAGACAATAACCGTTATGCCCCTGTAGTTACATCTAACTCCTTAAGTACCACTGATCCCTCTAATGAACATAAGTCATAGTCCTACAATGACTGAGTCCTCTCTTCCAAAGAGAAGCTGTGACCACTATGTTCAAGTCCCGTAATTAGCCCTTAAGGGAGCAATTTCTCTATTTATCCCTACTTTGAGAAATGAGTGAATTCCATTTTGTGGATTGAGTTCCCAGCTACAAGATCAGACAAGTCCCCGAAAAGGTAGGCATGTTGAGTTGGCTATCTGGCCACTCTCACCCATACTAATCAAAGGACCGCCCTCAGAGGTAGGAGTTCCCAAAACACTCAAGATTGAGGTCGTGTCACCTATGGTCGTTTAGTGAAGAATGTAAGTCTCTAGTATCAACGGCGTTATATACAGAGTCTAGTCATCTCGTGGTCTGGTCTTATACAAACTCTTTGTATAGGACACTCCCACTCGCACGTCTCCAAATGAATGGTCAGGATCTACCATCTGTAGCAGTTTAAAACACTTGCAAACCTCTACAAAGCAAGTCGTATCCGTAGTGTCACTAGGATCAGGTATCCCACCTTAATCCTTATACTACAGACCTATTTAGGTTGTCACTTAAGGCATGATCCATTTGTATGTCACATATATATGCTTAAGTTCACATAAGATAACTAAGGAGCTTTGTTTATTGGATATGAGTAAATGCCAAAATGAAATAACATTTATTTTATTCATCAAACAATGTGTATCTTTACAAACAATAAGACTTCGGGAGAATTAAGACACCAATCCCAACAATCCCATTGTTGTGGTGTTCATGTAGAGGTCGTTCATGAGTAGACGACTGGAGTTTTGGTGAACAATTGTGTGGACGTTCCAGTGAGAGCGAGAGGAGCAATCCCTTTGGGGAGAACGAGTTTTTGATGAAGAAAGGATCTTTAAGTGGTACGTATTTCTTGTTCTCTTGTTTTAATTTGTTCTAAGCATGCCAGTAATTTCTAGTATATTACATATCTATTCTGTTTGAATAAAAATGTGGAAATTCTGTCATAATGTATTTTGAACAATCCGCTTCCACTCAGAGGTATTCTTGTATAAGAGTTCCTTCAATTGGTATCAGAGTCAGGTTCTGATATTCCAAATTCATTGATGCAAAGAAGTGCATTTACATTCTCGGTGGATAAAACATGTCTACTCTCTGTTTAAGCGTTAAATAGTTTATGGATGTGGGATTATTAGAGTTTCTGGGATGAAGCCTCTGGATTGTTTAAATTCTTTTACATTCGAAGTTAATTGTAAGGGCCCCTGCGTTTTTGGGCATATTAACTGTTATCGAGTCTGTATTTCAAAGAGTTTGAGTCTGTGAGTCGTTCGTGAAGAAGCTTCGTAGCAAGGGTTGCTGTTCTTCAAGGATGAAGACAACCAAGCGTTAGTCGGGTTGTGTAAATAATGGGGTAGACGATCGTTGAGTATCGGATACTCAGGAGCTAGTTTACGCGCGTGCACTAGACGATCGTGTAGCTCAGCAAGCTTCATCGCTTAGTTACTGACTACACGATCGCGAAGTAAATCATTTACTTATCGCTTGTTAAGTGATCGTCTAGACCCGGGTTTTGTAGCTTCATTGTCGTCTAAACGATCGTTTAGCACCCGTGTGTTTTTTTCTTGTGCGCAAAACGATCGTATATTTGGCTGCGTTTACTAAACGATAAGGAGCTTCGCTCGGGCGGTTCAAGACCCGATTCGCCTATGAACCAGTTTGTTCAATGGAAAATGTAATAGATAAAGTTTTTTTCTTCTGGTTTTTTGAGGTGGTTCATCCCGATCAATTAATTCTTTGTGAATGTACATAGGATGTATGCTTTATTTATATATCATATGGTATGCCATATAGAAGAAATCCTACCTTAGGTTATGCAATGTTCATGCATCATCTCTTTATTATAAGTGTTATGGTTTAGAGAAGCATGATTTAAATTACGTAAGGGCATGCTCATGCATCATATAATATAAAAGTTATATTTATGAATGCATAAAACATTGACATGCATCATCTTTATATTATAAGTGTTATAGTATAAGGGTGTATGGAAAGCATGTGTGCTTGGTTCGTTACGAGTATATAAAAGTTATGTATAATAATGAACGGACATTGCATGAAGCATGACACATAGGTTAAATTTATAATCGTTATAAATACCTTGTTATGTGGAAATGTATGGTTTTAGTTGTTTCGTTTATAATGACTATAAGGAAATTAGAACTAAAATCAATAAGAAAGACATGCATGCCAATTTAGGTTCAAATCATGGTTTTAAAAGTGTTTTAAAACTTGGTGGAGATTGACCTAAGATCACGATTCTAATATGATTAGCAGCCTTAGGCTTTAATATTTTAATCAGTTTAATAGGATTAAATTGACTAATAAAAGGATAAAGTGTAGCAAATCTATTTATAAGGGACCTTTTCTCTAAGGCGGGTCCTGTATAGGCTGGGGTTTTTAAGGTGACGGAAACGGAACACCCCTACCTAGGAACCTACCTGGAAAGATGAATTAGATAGATTTGGTGCATGTATGCTAGGTTAAGGACAATCTATTAAAGAGTTTAATGTGACTATTTGAACTTGTTTAATTTCAAAGACAAAAGTTGTTTTTTAGTAGATTAAACTGACGTAGACTAAAATCAGTAGCCAGACTATCTAGGTTTATGAACCCCTAGGTAGAATATTCAGTGGGAGATACTTAAGGCATCTGATGCTTCATTTAAACCTCTCGCATTTCTCTTCTTATTGTACACACCGTGAGATCTATCATTGTCCTCGTGGCACCCTAGAAGTGTCCCCCTAAAGGATGGTGTTTGGGTAGGTCAATATCAAGGTAGATGGAGAGAATGTTAATAGTAAGTGGGAGCGGGAAATGTGACATCATATTCCACGGTTTCTCTTGTTAGGTTGAATAAATTATTTGATCTACTATATAGGATAAGGTTACTTAGTCTCTTGTCCTAATCTACTTTTTCCCTACGGTGGGCGCATTAGGGTAGGACTCTGGGCCGAAAACGAGGGGTTATACTTACGCGGAATTGTTAAGGGTTAATAGTTCTGAACCAAACAAATAATGACTGTTAGGTTCAGTTCCAAGAGTTGGTTCTGCCTAGTGGTTGAGAGTCTCATCCAAGTGAAGGGACATCTGATCACTCCACCGATGACGTTTGTCTTGCTTCGCTGGGGCATCATTGCGAAATAGAAGTCTTATCACTTAGGGTACTTAGTACCTGTTTTGCTAAAACTATGTGGTGTTAAAATTTGGTTTAGCAAAAGACATAAAAGTTTGGTCGCTTTTCAGCAATGGTTTTAAAATGGCTATAGCCACAATTGCTTTGCTAAGCGCCGACAAATTAACTAGCGACAATTACGTTAGTTGAAAACATATGATCACAACTATACTAATCATCGAGGATCTTATGTTCACCCTTATAAAGGAGCGTCCTCCTATTCCAGCTCCAAACACCGTTCGAAATGTTCGGGAGGTGTACGAGTGATGGACATGGGCAAACTAGAAGGCCTGAGCCTATATCCTGGCCAGTCTTAGCGATGTGTTGGCCAAAAAGCATAAGCCCGTGGTCTCAGCGCGTTAGATCATGGAGTCCATGTGGGGGATGTTCGTACAACCGTCTGGATAGCTCAAGCACGAGGCTCTAAAATACATCTTTAACTCCAAAATGGAGGAAGATACCTCTGTTCATGAACACATGTTTAACATGATGGTTCACTTCAATATGACAGAGATGAATGGGTCTACAATCGATGAGGGTAGTTAGGTTAGCATAATCCTGCATTCATTGTCGGAAAGCTTTCTCCACTTTGTTAGCAATGTGATTCTTAACAAAGTGCAAATACCCTTACAACTCTCTTCAACGAGTTACAGACTATCAATCCTTATTGAAAAAGTAAGGAGAAGAGGGGAGAGGCAAATGTTGCCTCGTCTTCAAAGACGTTCCTATTAGGGTTGATGCCCTAAAGTCTCGTGTCCTGTAGTTTGTAAACAGTATGTACGAATACTTGTGTGTTAATATATGATATTTACTTCGCATCTTATATTTTTCTCGGTTAATTGTTTTACTTGCTTTACCACAAACCAATAAAATAAAAATCGCTGGTTATCTGTATGTGACTCAAGCATATATGTGTGTGGCATACAAGTGGATCATGTCTTGAGTGACAACCAAAATGGTCTATAGTATATGGATAAATAGGGGAAACTTTATTCCTGGTAACGCTACGGACGCGACCGCTTTGTGGAATGGTCACAAGTGTTGTGACTTTTCATAATGGTTTATCCTGATCATTCGTGTTAGGGACATGCGAGCGGGGCGTCCTATACAAAAAGTTTGTATCAGGACCTGACCACGAAGTGTTAACGTCTCGTTATATAACATCGTTCTGACAGAGACTTCACTACACCTAAGATGGAACATATGTAACATGACCTCAATCCTGATAATTGGGAACTCCTGCCATGAGGGCGGTCCTTTGATTTTTCTAGGTGTGAGTCGCTAGGTCACCGATTCAAACCTACTATTTTGGGGATTCGTCTGATTTGGGAGCTGAGAACTCAACTACATAACATGGAATTCACTCCTTCCCCGAGGTAGGGGTAAGTAGATAAATGGCTCCCTTAAGGGCTAATTTCTGGGCTTGAACGATGTGACGCCATACACCTTCTCTCGGCCCGAGAGGTGTTCACACATAGTAGGACTATGTTGTATTGTTCATTAGAGGAATCAGTGGTATTTAAGGACTGAGATGTAACTATAGAGGCAAAACGGTAAATTGGCCCAGTTGTATTTACGGGCGTCTGTGAAGGGTCATCGTACTCATGATTGGTTATATCCGATGGACACAGAAATATATATGTGGTAAGAAGAGTACAGCTGTTGGTCTTTAGTAGAATGTCTGACAGTTAACGGATGGTGGATCTCGTGGCTAAAGAGTTTAGTCAGCTATTCATGTACCGTTGGAGCTTTGAGCCATAGGTCCATTAGGTCCCCTGGGTAGCTTGGATAAAAGTTGAGAATCAGTATTTGGGTTAATTTGAAATTCAAATTGATAAGAGGAAGTTCGATTATATATGATATAATTGGACTGGTTAATTATATATGATATAATTGGCTAAAAGTATGAGATAAATTATTTTGGAGGAAATTAGATATAAATATGATTTATATCAAGTAAAGGAGAAAATACTATAGTAGATATGTGATATCAAACTATAGGATATAAATATAATATGCTTATATTAATTAATTGATTGATTATATGATAATTAATCCTTTTTCCACGTTCGGACGTGGGTAGTGGGCAACATTGATTATGGTAACCGATGAGTTAAAAATGAAAAAAGTTTTCATTTTGTATCATGCAATTGATATTCATTCTTTCACCCAAAAGATTTCGTGAAACGATCGCCCGAGAGCCTATACGATAGTTGCTTCTTTGCCTAAACGATCATCCACCTCGCGATTTAACTAAATGATTGTACACCTTTTCCTAAACGATTGTTCAACATTTCCTACATGATTTTGTAGCTCCTCTATGCGATAAGCACTTCTGCTATATGATAGAATTGTTTTCTCTCCCACTTGCTTATCGTCTACACGACTCGTTTTTCCTCCACCCTCTACCAAATTCACTAAAGCCCACCATTTGGGTTTTCACTCTGCGAATACCCGGGGTTAATTAATGGTGGTGTCGTCCCCGTTGTGGCGTTCGTGTTCGCGTTGATCGTGCTGTTGCAGTTGACGTTCCCACCGAGCGTTGATAGATCTCTTGGAAGGTTTCCGCTGCGTTGAAATTCCGGAGTGTGAAGATAGTCTTCAACTGGTATGGAACTCTATCCCTTATGATTATGTTTGTTCTTAGCATGCCGATAATTAGATTTATTTGCATACTGTTTTCGATGAATGTATATTGTTATATTTCGATCACAGTGAGATCGGAGCGATCGAAAGCGCTCATGGAACTCTCGGTATGAGATCCTTCAATTCCATCAAGGTTCGACCTCAGGAACGAAGTCTGCACCTTCTACTCCTTACACTAAAAAGTGGAAGAAAAAAAAGCGTAGTAAGGGAAAAGGGAAGGCAGCTGTTAACCTGCCACCTGTTGCCCAGCGAAATAGGCGTCCAGCACCGATTGACAAAAGAAAGTGTTTCCACTGCAACCAGGACGAACACTGGAAGAGGAATTATCCTCGCTGCTGAAGGAAAGGAAGGCAGCCAAGGCGAACAAAGGTAAATATGATTTACTGGTGTTAGAAACTTGTTTAATGGAGAATGATGATTCAGCCTTGGAAATTTATTCGGGCACCACTAATCATGTTTTTCTTCTTTTTAGGGGATTAGATCTTGGTGGCAGCTGAAGGCTGGTGAGATGACGATACGAGTAGGCACTGGGCATGTCGTCTCAGCTGTGGTAATAGGAGGAATCCAGTTGACTTTACAGAATAGATTTCTTATTTTAAAAGATGTATTTATAGTTATTGAGTTGAAAAGGAACTTAATTTATGTAAAGGCTTATTTTAATGTAAATATACTTTTAATTTCAATGTGGATAAAGTGTTTATTTATAAAGATGGAGTAGAAATTTGTACAGCAAAATTGAAGAATAACTTGTATGTGCTAAGACCGTTAGCATTAAGTTCCCTCCATAACATAGAGATTTTTAAAACTGTCGCAACTCAAAATAAACGTCAACGTGTTTCTCTAAAAGAAAATGTCCAACTTTGGCACCTTTAATTAGGACACATAAATCTCAATAGGATTGAGAGGTTGGTGAAGAATGGCCTTCTAAACGAGTTAGAAGAAAATTCTTTACCAGTGTGTGAATCTTGCCTTGAGGGTAAGATGAATAAAAGATCTTTTACTGAAAAAGGTTATCGAGCCAAAGAGCCTCTAGAGTTAATACATTCTGACCTTTGTGGTCTTATGAATGTATGGGTCAGGGGAGGCTATAAGTGTTTTATCTGTTTTACTGATGATTACTCTAGGTATAGGTATGTTTATTTGATGAAACAGAAGTATGAATCCTTTGCAAAGTTCAGAGAGTTCAAGGCTGAAGTTAAAAATGCATTGAATAGACAGATTAAGACACTTCGATCGGATCGAGGGGGACAGTTTTTTTATTCGGGGTTTCAGGACTATTTGATAGAACATGGGATCGTTTTCGAACTCTAAGCATCGGATACACCTCAGTAGAATGGTGTAGCGGAGAGGAGAAACAGAACCTTGTTGGACATGGTAGATTCTATGATGAGTTACGCTTCCTTATCAAACTCGTTTTGAGGTTTTGCAGTAGAGACTGCGGTATACATACTCAACTGTGTCCCTTCCAAGAATGTTGCGAGAACACCTCTGGAGTTGTGGAACGGGCGTAAAGCTAGTTTACGTCACTTTTGCATATGGGGTTGTCCAGCACATGTGCTTGAGGCTAATCCAAAGAAATTGGAACCATGGTCGAGGTTATGCCTCTTTGTAAGCTACCCAAAGGTACACGAGGGGGTTACTTTTATGATTTGTTGGAAAACAGAGTGTTTTTTTTTCTACGAATGCTACTTTCCTAGAGGAGGATCATATTAGAAAGCACAGTCCACGTAGTAAAGTTGTGTTACGTGAGCTTTCCAACGAAATTACTGAAACTTCAACAAGAGTTGTTGAAGGGCCTACTTCATCAGTAAGAGTTGTTGATGATAGTTCATCTGGTAGGTCGGTTCCACCTGAAGAGTTGAGGGAACCTCAACGTAGTGGGAGGGTTGCAAACCCACCCGTTCGCTATCTGGGTTTCACAAAAATCCTGGCTATGATAGTCGATAGTGACGTTGAGGATCCGTTGTCTTATTAAAAGGCCCGTCTTATCAGAAGGAAAGGTGAATTAGATAGATTTGATGCATTCATCCAAGTTAAGGACAGTTCATTAAAGTGTTTAAATGTGACTACTTGAACTTGTTCATATTTCATAGACAAAAGTTGTTTATGAGCGGACTTAAAAAGACGACATAGACTAAAATCAGTAGCCGGATTGTCTAGGTTAATGAACCCCCAGGTTGAACGTTCAGTGGGAGATACTTAGGGCATAGGATGCTTCATTTAAACCTTTCACGTTTCTCCTATATAGTCCATACCATGAGATCTACCCTCGGCCTCGTGGAACCTTTGGTGCGTGTCCCCCTAACGGATGGTGTTTGGGTAGGTCAATATCAAGGTGGATGGAAAGAGTGCTCATAGTAAATGGAAGCGGAAAGTGCGACAGCATATCCCTCGGTCTCCCTCGTTGGATTGAATAAAGTTACTGCGTATCGCCTCGATACACCCTGGGAGTGTCCCCCTATAGGATGGTCGTTTTGCGCATTTCTTTATTTGATCTTCTGTAAGAGGATAAGGTAACTTAGTCTCTTATCCTAATCTACTTCTTCCCTTTCGTGTTCCATCAAAAACACCTCTGGAGTTGTAGAACGGGCGAAAAGTAGTTTACGTCACTTCCGCATTTTGGGTTGCCCTGAACACGTGCTTGAGGCAAATCCCAAGAAGTTGAAACCATGGTCGAGGTTATGCCTCTTTGTAGGCTACCCCAAAGGTACATGAGGGGGTTATTTTTATGATCCATCGAAAAATAGGGTGTTTGGTTTGTTTCAACGAACACTACTTTTCTGGAGGAGGATCATATAAGGGAGCACAGTCCATGAAGTAAAGTCATGTTGCGTGAGCTTTCCAATTAAATTACTGTAGAAAACTTCAACAAGAGTTGTTGAAGAGCCTGCGACACAGCTCAGATAGCAAGAGTTGTTGATGGGAATTCATCTAGTAGGTCGGTTCCACCTCAAGAGTTGAGGGAACCTCGACGTAGTGGGAGGGTTGCAAACCGACCCGTTCGCTATCTGGGTTTCATGAAAATCCTTGCTATGGTAGATGGCGACGTTGAAGATCTGTTGTGTTATCAAAAGGCAATGAAGGATGTAGACCAGGATGAATGAGTCAAGGCCATGGATCTCGATACGTAGTCGATGTACTTCAACTCAGTATGGGATCTTGTAGATCAGCCTAATGGGGTAAAACCTATAGGTTGTAAATGGATCTATAAGAACAAGCGCAAACGGAGTGCTGATAGGAAGGTATAGACCTTCAAGGCTCGACTTGTGGTAAAGGGTTATACCCAGGTAGAGGGAATCGACTATGAGGAGACTTTCTCGCCTGTTGACATGTTAAAGCCGATCTGCATCCTCTGTCCATTGCAGCTTATTATAATTATGAGATCTGGAAAATCGACGTCAATACGACCTTTCTAAATGGAAATCTTAAGGAGACCATTTATGTGGTGCAACCCGAGGGATTCATAGCCCAAGATCAAGAGCAAAAGGTTTGCAAGCTGAATCGGTCCATTTACGGGCTGAAATAGGTGTCTCGATCTTGGAACATACAGTTTAATACTGCGATAAAATCGTATGGCTTTGACCAAAACGTTAATGAACCTTGTGTCTACAAAAAGATCAACGCTTCAGTTGCCTTCTTAGTGTTGTACGTAGACGATATCCTACTCATTAAGAATGATGTAGCTCTAATGACTGCAGTTAAGAACTAGCTAGCGACCCAATTCCAAATGAAAGATTTGGGAGAGGCTCAGTTTGTTCTAGGTATACAGATCTTTTGAGATTGTAAGCACAAAGTGCTAGCACTGTCTCAGGCATCGTACATTGACAAGATGTTGCTCAAGTACTCAATGCAGGGCTCCAAGAGAGGCCTACTATCATCCAGGAATGGAGTCACTTTGTCTAAGGACATGTGTCCTAAGATGCCTCAAGAGGTTAAGGAGATGAGACGGGTCCCATATGCGTCTGTCGTTGGCCGTTTGATGTAGACGATGCTCTGTACTCGTCCAGACATCTGTTACGCTGTGGGAATAGTCAGTATGTATCAATCTAACCCAGGCCAAGGTCACTGGACCGTAGTGAAGAACATCCTCAAGTATCTTCGGAAAACGAGAAGCTACATGCTCGTGTACTGATCTAGGGATTTGATCCTTACTGGATACACGGATTCTAACTTTCAGACTGATAAAGACTTTTGCAAGTCCACATTAGGGCCAGTCTTTACTCTTAACGGAGGAGCTGTAGTATGGTGAAGCATTAAGCAGGGGTGCATCGCCGACTCCACTATGAAGGCAAAATACATAGCGGCTTGCAAAGCTACTAAGGAGGTCATTTGGCTCAGAAAGTTCTTGACAGAATTGGAAGTTGTTCCAGATATGTGTAGGCCCATTACCCTTTATTGTGATAATAGTGGGGCAGTGGCGAACTCCAAGGAGCCGATGAGTCACAGGCACCGCAAGCACATAGAGCAAAAGTATCATCTGATCCGCGAGATAGTGCATCGAGGAGACGTGATCATCACGAAGATCACTTTGGTGCATAATGTTGCTGATCTGTTTACGAAGGCTCTCACGGCTACAGTGTTTGAGGGTCACCTTCAGAGCATGGGTCTACAGGATCGCCCGCGGCTGGACTAGGGCAAGTGGGAGATTTTTTGTGTACTGGGCTTTTATGTCCTAGTTTATTGTTTTGTACTAGTTTAATGTACACCCCTTCGGTTTAGAACAAGTGGGAGATTGTTGTGGTTGATGCGCTAAAGTCTCGTGTCCTGTAGTTTATAAAAAGTTTGTACGAATGCTTATATTGTATAATATATGATATTTTACTTCACATCTTGTTTTTGTTTAGTTGTATGTTTTATTTGCTTTACCACAGACTAATAAACATAAAATTCGTGGTTATCTGTATGTAACTTAAGAATGTATGTGGTGACATACAAGTGGATCATGTCTTAAGTGATAACCAAAATGGTCTGTAGTATATGGATATAGGAGGGAAACCTTGTCCTGATAACGCTAAGAATGCGGCCCGCTTTGTGGAATGGTCACAAGTGTTGTGACTTGTCACATATGGTCTGATTCTAATCATTCGTGTAGGGGACATGCAAGCGGGGGCGACCTATACAAAGAGTTTGTATAAGACCTGACCACGAAGTGTTAACATCCCGTTATATAACATCGTTCATGATAGAGACTTCACTTCACAAGGATGACCATAGGTAACATGACCTCAATCCTGAGTGAGTTGGGAACTCCTGCCATTGAGGGCAATCCTTTAATTTGTACGCGTGTGAGTGGCCAGGTCATCGATTCAAACCTACCATTTTGGGGATTTGTCTGATTTAGGAGTTGAGAACTCAGCTACACAAGATGGAATTCACTCTTTCCCCGAGGCAAGGGCAAGTAGATAGATAGCTCCCTTAAGGGCTGATTCCAGGGCTTGAACGATGTGGCGCCACACATCTTCTCTTGGCTTGAGAGGTGTTCACACATAGTTGGACTATGTTGTATTGTTCATTAGAGGAATCAGTCGTACTTAAGGAGTGAGATGTAACTATAGAGGCAAAACGGTAAATTGGCCCAGTTGTACTTACGAGCATCTGTGAAGGGTCATCGTACTAATGATTGGTTATATCCGATGGACACAGAAATATATTTGTGGTAAGAAGAGTTCAGTTGTTGGTCTTTAGTGGAATGCGTGGCAGTTAAAGGATGATGGATCTCATGGCTAAAGAGTTTAGTCAGCTATTTACGTACCATTGGAGCTTCGAGCCACAGGTCCATAAAGTCCCCTAGGTAGCTTGGATAAAGTCGAGAATCAGTTTTTGGGTCAGTTTGAAATGTTCAAATTGACAAAAGGAAGTTCGATCATATATGATATAATTGAACTGGTTAATTATATATGATAAAATTGATTAAATATATGAGATACATTATTTTGGAGAAAATTAGATATAAATATGATTTATATCAAGTGGAGGAGAAATTACTATAGTAGATATGATATCGAACTATAGGGTAAGAATATAATATGATTATATTCATCTATTAATTAAACTGGCTAATTATGTGATAATTGGCCTGAAATATCTCCTCAATCGTGCATTAGTGGGAGAACCCGTATTGGGATATTGTAATTGAAGAATAAAATAAAAATTTGTTTCATTTTGTAAGCATTCGTAAAAATTGCAATCGGTGTGAAAACGTCTTGATCGCCTAGCTGAGAGCTTATACGATAGAGCTTCATCGCTTAAACGATCACACACCCGCGTCTAAATGATCGCACGCCTTTCTTTATACGATCGCTTAGCTTTCCTAATCGATCACCTAGCGTGCCGCGTTTTCTAAATGATCGTTTACCTATTATTAGATGATTGCTTAGTAAAACCTACACGATCGTGTAGCTTTGTCTAAACGATAAGCATCTCTGCTATACGATAACATTCTCTCCCACTTGCTTATCGTCTACACGATCAGCCCGTTCCTCCGACCTCTACCAAATTCACCAAAGACCACATTTTGGATTCTCACTCCGAGAATACCAAGGGCTCCAAGTGGTGATATCGTCCTTGCTCTTGCTTGTTCGTGTTGCTGTCGTTCATGTAGATGATCATGTTGCCGTAGCCGACTGTTTTGATGGGCGATAGAGAATCTAGAGGTTCTTCCACTGTGTTGAGTTCGAGATTGAAGAGAGTCTTCAACTGGTATGTGAACTCAATCCTTTGTATTTTATTTATCAAAGCATGCCATTAATTAGTGTAAATTACATAACTGTTTGATAGAATGTGTGTGTGGTAATTTCAGTCACAATGAAGTCGGAAAGATCCGAACACACTCATTGATGCTCTTCATTAAGAGTTTCTTCATCGGAGACTTCATGAATGCCATAAAATTGACCAGGTAGTTGATCTAGATCGATATCATCATCGTCTATTTCAACTTCTTCGTCATTTGTGGCAATAGTTGGATCACAATGCTCATCCTCCACATCATGACTTTCCAACTCAACAGTAGTTTCAACTTCTTCTCTCGTTGAGGCTAGACTTGGGACACTAGGTTGGGATATATACAGTTCAACTCTATTTGGACGATATGGAGCGTTGCTCATCATGAACGGTACATCAGCCTCACTTCATAATGAGATGGGGATATAGAAAGGAGATCCTACTACATAACTACCATATCTAAATATTACCTCTATCTCATCATCTCTATTTATGAATAATGCATCACATAATCCATCGATTAATGTGTTAAAGTCAACTTGACGATGCATGTTTATACGAAGAGATGATTGCCTATCATATTCTATCCTGTTTGGTCCATTAACAATGTTTCCATACATATAACATAAAAATTCCACAACGTCCATCGTAGTTTGGCCAATAGAATCTGATATTTATCATAATATATGTAAGTATATATTAGGTCAACTATATTAATGTGTTATTAGTATTTTTATAAAGGAATGTTATTTTAAAAAATAAATGAATGTTTTTTCAAAATAATATCCACCTTCAAACAAAATAATAATAATAAGTAGGTACAAAATCATGATAAATATTGTTACTAAAGACATGCATCATCATTTGACCATAAATCAATGATAAATATTCTTTTATATTGACATGAATCTTTGTTTTTTAATCATCATAAAATTTACAATATTAAGGTGAATAATCCAAAATAAATTGACTAGATCAACAGTAAACATAACAACAACAACAACAATAATGCTACCAATAACATTCACATTAACATTCAAACATTCAATATTCAATAATCAATATATCATTCCAAATAATAATAAATAACTATATACATAACCTTTGAATGACTTAATTGTAGAGTTTTTCTCAGAAATAATAGCCACTGTAAACAAAATAAAAAAAAAATCAATACAAAATTATTGAAATTTTACATTTTTGTTTCATTTGAGAAATAAAACGTCCAATTAACCGACTATAAAATAAATTCTCCAATTAATCCACTACAAAATAAATTCTCCAATCAATCCATTATAAAAAAACGTTTTAGTTTCAATCTAATCTCACTATTAACTTTAATTATTTTTTTTTTATATAAATACCTATTTTTAGATTTCATTTTCTTTCTTTAATTCGTTTTAGTCTTTTTTTTCTTTTATCCACAAAATAAAGTAATATCACTATTTTTTCCATGAGGAACATATTCTTAATTTTACATTTAAAACTACTAATAAATTTTAAAATTTTGGCAAAATGAAAAAAAGATGTTTGATTATGCTCTTAATTGCAAACATTTTTATTTTATTTGTGATAGATATAGATAGGTATTTAATGTGAATTATAGATTTTTAGATAACATTAGATTTTTTCTTTGAACGTGAATTAAAGATAAATTTTGATTTTTAAAAATTTGAGTTAGATTGTTTTTACTAAAAGTATGGAGAAATGTGATTTTTTATCTTGTAAAAAACTCTCATTTTACATGTGATGCTAAAAGATATGGAAAATGTGATTTTTATTATTTTTCTATAATGTATGATGCACAAAAATAAAAGAAAAATAAATTATTAATGATATCAATGTAAAATTTTTCTTTTTCAAAGTTAATCATTTCAATATAAACAAAAATAATACCCTATTTATCTAAATAGTTTTAAATGTGTTTTTTTTGTCTAATTATCTTTGTAAAGTACCTTATTTTTCCAATTAACCCATTAGTACATTTGATTTTGAATTTATTAGGTCATTCAAAAATCTAGAATCATTTAGAAGTCTAATAACATATTTTCAATACTTAACTCGAACATATATAACACAATGTTAATCACATGTAATTCTCCCTTATGATAATCTAGGAAATTAAACCAATATATAAAAAAAATTATGAGAATCAATACAAAAGAAAATAACCTATTATAAAAAATATATCAACTTATTAAAAGAAAAATATTGCACCTTACCAAAAAAAACTATGAATAATGGTTTGTAGAACTTTTCTTCAATATAATAACCACTGTAAACAAAATAAACATAAAAAAAAAATCCGTAAAGATTATCAAAAACTTAATTTTTTGTTAAATAATAAAAATATATCAACTTACCAAATAAAATACTACACTAAACAAATTAATAATATAAAGGTGGAAATGAAGATAGAAGATGATCGGTATTTGAAAATAAAGGAAGAAGGTGAAGAAATGAAGGGAAGAAAATAGGATTCAGGTGTTTGTTGTTTGTAAAGGAAGAAGATGAAGAAATGAAGGGAATTTTCGGGTGTTTGTTGTCTGTAAAGGAAGAAGATGAAGAAGTGAAGGGAATTTTCGGGTGAAGATGAAGAAATGAAAATTCAGTCCAGGTGAAGATGAAGAAATGAAAGGAAATGAAGGGGAAGAGGACGAAAGAGTAGGCTGAATGCGTCTGTTCTGACTTAAATTTTTTTAATGCGCGGAAAAAAAATAATAAAATAATCTAAGAGTCGCATTCGGATAAGGACAAAAAACATACCTTTTCCCCTAAATAAGTTGAAAACACCACATTTTCCCTAATTAAATTCGAATTTTACCCCAAAAATCTAATTAACCCCTAAATAAGAGAGAAGATGGTGAGCGAGGAGAGAGAACATGAGAGAGAAATAAGAGAGAGGAGAGAAAGATTAAAAAAATTTCAACTCATCTTATCAAATCACCATCTAATCGATATCATGTTTAAATTTAATAGATTTATTAGTTAAAGGATATTTTAAATCTAGGACTAAATTAACTAATTTAAAATCTTAAGAATCAAACATATACATATTTTAAAATTTTAGGATAAAAAAATATATTTTTTTTCGTGTACTAAAATAGTAATTGCATTACATTTTCCACCTACACATTGCCTTTGTTGAAATTGGGAGTTTGTTTTCTTGTTCAGCTAGGAGTAATTTTGTTGAATAGCCTTCTTATTTTATTGTCTTTTTTTTTCCGCTGTCCTAAGCGATTACGTCAGTCCAATGGAAAGAAACATCTCATTGTCCCAAAAATAGAAAAACATACCCAACAAAGTAATATTTGGGAGTCGAATGATAATAAAAATAAGGCACATGTGCCATCGAGAGAGCACCTAAGTTTTTTCATAAAATTACGACATGGCACTTGTGGTTGGCAGTACCTTAGTAGTTAGCTTAGTTTGTTGGATCAAATTTTGTGACTTATTTCTAATTAAATTAGTCAATTGAATACTAATTATTTTAATAACTTTTTCTTAATGAAACATACTTTTCTTAGATTTTTTAAATTAAGGTTAAAATTTATTAAAATCATATTTCTTATTTAATTTTCTTTTAAAATTCTAGATTTTGTTTTTTTACTTATACAAATTGTTGAAGAGAAATTTTGGATCAATCATAAACTGTCACGTCATTCACTAAATTAATGACGAAATTCCAAATCATCAAATTTGGGACCAACTAGGAGGTGACATGTGTCCCAAATTGAAGTTGAAAAAAAATTTCGATGACGCCAAGTGGTTTTGTCATGACCGTTGAATCAGATAAGGTTAATTTGACCCGATTTGATATTATTATTTGGGTTAAAAATCCAATTGAGCAAAAAAAAAGGCTTAATTTGACCTAAATGTCAAATAAGTCCCAAATCCAATTAGTTGGGCCCAGGGGCTAAGTCTATGGACCAACCAAGCCTAAGCCTTTGTAAAGTACCCCTCTTCCTATTTAGGGGGTTGAGGCGAGAAATGGCTTGATGAACCGTTCCGTTCGCCCATGAAGCCCACCCAAGAATTCTATAAATAAAGAGGTTTTCACATTTGTGAGGGTCAGCAATTTGCATTCTAGAAGACCTAGAGAGAATTCTCCCAACAATCAGAAGACTCCCAGACTCCTGAAGTTGACCACACTTGAAGACTGAAGTCTTTCGGAGACACAAGTATTCCTCCAAGACTTTAACTCCAAGAACATCACGCACTTCGCTTCCTCAAATCAAGCGTACGCATTCGACTGAGAGAGCATCAGAGGATCAAGTACTAGAGATCGAACCACATCGCATCAAATCAACATCAACATCAACACCAACTCAAGTTCAACTCCATGAAATAAGTTTTCTCCGAAAACCTCGTGCGAATAAATTGGCATGCCCAGTGGGACATCTCTACCTTCTATCTCTCTCTCATCATCCAAGTTAATAAATCTACAAATGGCACCAAAGAAAGCTGCATCCAAAGCCACCGTCGCAAGCGAAATTTACATAAACTCTATCATCCGGAGTAGCTGATGGAATCTTCTAAAGGCGGGATCGTCATCAGAGAAAATCCCTTGATCGACAGCTGATCCATCAGATAAAGAATCACACTTTGATATAGTGTCTGTCATAGTGACTGATGTAACGATTGAGTCGGTCGTAGCAGAGATGGAGAGAAAGAGAAAATTTCCTAATGAAAGTTGTAGAAGAGCGAGATCATGAAATCACTACTTTAAGAGATCAAATATAGGCTCGAGAAACTGTTGAGTCGTGTCAATCTCCAGCTACAAAATTAAATGACAAAGGAAAGACTGTCTTGCAAAAGGACCAGCCGCAATAATCTACCTCTGTTGCCACTATATTAGTTCAACAGCTGCAGAATATGAATACAAACTCCATAAGGGCTTAGTATGGAGGACCATCGCAATCTTCCTTTATGTACTTCAAGTCGTACACCAAGAGAATCGAAAACCTGATAATGCTAGTTGGTATCAACCTCCAAAGTGAAGGATCTCTTAACGAAGAGCATCCATGAGCGCGTTCGGATCTTTCCGATTTCATAGTGACCGAAATACAACACATACATTCTAATAGATAGTTATGCAATTTACATTAATTAACGGTATGCTATGATAAATAAACTACAAGGGATTGAGTTCACATACCAGGTGAAGACTCTCTTCAATCTCGAACTCAACGTAGTAAAAAATAGCCTTTATGAATTGAATCGCCCAACAAATCAGTCGGCTACGGCAACACGATCATCTACATGTATGACAGAAACACGAACAAGCACGAGCAAACAGAATCGGGGATGACACCACCAGTTGGAGCCCTTGGTATTCTCTGAGTGAGAATCCAAAGTGTGGTCTTTTGTGAATTTGGTAGAGGTTGGAGGAACGGGCTGATTGTGTAGACGAAAAGCAAGTGGGAGAGAAAGCTATCGTATAGTGGGGGGGGGGAGAAAACTATCATATAGCGGGGATGCTTATCGTTTAGACAAAGCTATACGATCATGTAAGTTTTACTAAGTGATCCTCTAGTAATAGATAAACGATCGTTTAGAAAACGCACAATCATTTAGGAAAGCTAAGCGATCGTTTAGAGAAAGGCGTGTGATCGTTTATAAGCGAGGTGTGTGATCGTTTAGACGATGACAATCTATCGTATAGGCTCTCAGCTAGGCAGCCAATACTTTTTCACACCGATTGCGACTTTTTTACAAACTTTTTGCAACATGAAACAAATTTTCATTTTATTCTTCAGTTACAATGATCGACTACGGATTCTCCCACTAACGCACGACTGAGGAGAGGTTTTCGATCAATTATCATATAATTAACCAATTTAATTAATAAATGAATATAATCATATTATATTCTTATCCTATAGTTTGATATCATATATCTACTATAGTAATTTCTCTTCCACTTGATATAAATCATATTTATATATAATTTCCTCCAAAAATAATGTATCTCATACATTTAGTCAATTATATCATATATAATTAACCAGTTCAATTATATCATATATAATCAAACTCCCTCTTGTCAATATGAACATTTCAAACTGACCCAAATACTTATTCTCGACTTTATCCAAGCTACCTAGGGGACCTTATGGACCTGTGGCTTGAAGCTCCAACGATACATGAATAGCTAACTAAACTCTTTAGCCACGAGATCCACCATCCGCTAACTGCCAGACATTTCATTAAAGATCAATAGCTGAACTTTTCTTACCACAAATATATTTCTGTGTCTATCAGATATAACCAATCATGAGTACAATGACCCTTCACAAATGCTCGTAAGTATAGTTGGGCCAATTTACCATTTTACCCCTATAGTTACATCTCACTCCTTAAGTACCACTGACTTCTCTAATGAACAATACAACATAGTCCAACTATATGTGAACACTTCTTGGGCCAAGAGATGGTGTGTGGTGCCATTTTGTTTAAGCACTGAAATCAGCCCTTAAGGGTGCTATCTATCTACTTGTTCCTGCCTCGGGGAAGGAGTGAATTCGATCTCGTGTAGTTGAGTTCCCAGCTCCCAAATCAGACAAATCCCCAAAATGATAGGTTTGAATCGGTGACCTGACGACTCCCACCCATACAAATCAAAGAACCGCCCTCAATGGTAGGAGTTCCCAACTCATTCAGGATTGAGGTCATGTTACCTATAGTCATCCTAGTGAAGTAAAGTCTCTGTCATGAATGGTGTTATATAACGAGACGTTAACACTTCGTGGTCAGGTCTTATACAAACTATTTGTATTGGACGCCCCCACTCGCATGTCCCCTACACGAATTATCAGGATCAGACCATCTGTGACAAGTCATAACACTTGTGATCATTCCACAAAGTGGGCCGCATCCGTAGCGTTACCAGGATAAGCTTTCTTTCCTATATCCATATACAACAGACCATTTTGGTTATCACTCAAGACATGATCCACTTGTATGTCACCACGAACATGCTTAAGTTACATACCTGTCTCTTATACACATCTAGATGTGTATAAGAGACAGCTTGTAACTATCTACAAAGTGAGTCGCATCCGTAGAGTCACCAAGATAAGGTTTCTTTCCTATATCCATATACAACAGACCATTTTGGTTATCACTCAAGACATGATCCACTTGTATGTCACCACGAACATGCTTAAGTTACATACAGATAACCAGAGACTTTGTGTTTATTGGTTAGTGGTAAAGCAAATAAAACATACAATTGAACAAAAACAAGATGTGAAGTAAAATATCATATATTATACAGCCCAAGCATTCATACAAATAGTTTGCAAACTACAGGACATGAGACTTTAAGGCATCAACCCCAACACAAAGTTCCAGCAATTCGATGGAAAGGAAAATCCGAAACAACATGTTTCTCACTTCATTGAAACCTACGAAAATGCAGGAGCCAGAGGAGACCATCTAGTCAAACAGTTCGCCCGTACCTTGAAAGGAAACGATTTCGATTGATATACTAATCTAGAGCCAAAAGCGAATGATAACTGGGAACAGTTGAAAAGAGCAAAGGAAGAGTCGGTCATCAATTACATCACAAGATACACCGTTAGCATGATGGAGCTAATGAACACAAAATAGCTAAAGGGAGAGTCGGTCATCAATTACATCAATCGATGGAGAGCTCTGAGTCTAGATTGCAAAGATAGAATCATTGAATTATTTGCAGTGGAGATGTGCACCCAAGGCATGCACTAGGAAATTCTCTACATTCTACAAGGGATAAAGCCTTGTACATTTGAGGAGTTGACAACACGTGCTCATGATATGGAGTTGAGCATTGCCAATAAGGGAACTAAAGATTTCTTAGTCCCTGAAGAGAGAAAATAAAAGAATGAAGACAAGGGCACTGAAAAGATCATGGATAGTGCCACAAGAGAATCTATGGTCGTTCACGTGACCCTGTTGAAATTTTCCTCCAAAGGAAAACAAACAAAATTTGAAAGAAGGCACAATAAAGGCGAGAAGCGTCGTCCAACTCTTAAAGAAAGACAAGAGAAGGTTTGTCCATTCTTTAACTCTGATGTGGCGGACATACTAGAGCAATTGCTAGAGAAGTAACTTATTTAGCTGTCAGAATGCAATCAGCCGGAACAAGCAGGAAAAGTAGACGATCCTGAATACTGTAAGTATTATTGGGTTGTTAGTCATCCAGTTGAAAGGTGCCTCGTGCTGAAGGAGCTAATTCTAAAGTTAGCTTATGAAAAAAAGATTGAGCTAGATTTGGATGAAGTAGCTCAAAAAAATCATGCCACAATAGTGATAACTTCAAGGTTCCAACAAAGTCTGTGTCTTACGATCAAAGAGAAAGCATGATTCAGTTTGGAACCTTAGAGCCTATAATTGTTCGGTTCCAATAGAAGATTCAATGACAGACTTCCAAAAGAAAGATGAACCTATTGAAGATAATGACAAAGGGTGGATCCTTGTGACTCATTGAAAGAGAAAACAACCAAATTCCACCTAAAAAGAGTCGCGCTCATACCGAAGCTATAGAAGAAGGAACAAGACTCATATAAAAAAAGACAAAGATGGCATGAAAGCCTAAGCCTTCTAAGGAAGAAGACAGGGACTTTCCTCAACGTCGATAGCCAGTAACTTTGGCATAATTTTTCCCAAGAAATTTCCTCGATAATCATCAAGAGGAAGTATCAGAAGTTATTGCATGTCACACTGTCAACATGACCGAAGTCGACAACAATCATATAACTACTAAAGAAGTCGACAACTCAAAAGAAATGGAGAAAAGAGTTTCTGTCTTCGATCGTATCAAGCCTTCAACTACTTGATCTTTAGTCTTCCAAAAATTGAGTATGGCCACGGTAGAAGAAGAAAACCAATGTCCAATGTCTACTTCTACTCGAACTTTAGCCTTCAAAAGGCTAAGTATATCCACATCAAAGAAAGATCGACCTTCAAAATCTGCTTGATCGTCTCAAGACAACAAGTGATCAACATAAAGGAAGGATGAAAATCTTGAAGGCAAGACCATTTCATAAAGAATAAAATAATGAAAAGATTCACAGTCATATCACTTCATGTATGAAGAGAAAGTTGCCTGTTGATATAAATATAGAAGATTCCTTGATGGTGAATCTAAAACTCATCATATTGACGAATCCCACAAATGAACAAGATGATCAAAGTCATGATGAATAAGAGCTTCTGAAATTTAAATGTAGAAGTTCCTTATTGCGAGAGCCTAAACTACACGGTGCTCCTGACCTGCATGAGCTTAAAAGGTGAACGACCCAAAAAAAATGTCTTATTGAACTACGTTATGACTTGATCCCTGTCATTGTAAAGGGTACGTAGGAAGCTTAAAAGAAACTTCAATTTCATTCTAGAAAAAAAAAACGTGGAACTATGTCATGACTTGATCCATTTCTTCATAGGTACGTAAGCAACTTAAAGAAATTTAAGTTCAATCCATAAAAAAAGGTTATGACAATCACCTTGCATATGGCGTTACATGACATATTGAAGATGTTCATCCCTGTTGGGGGCAACACAACAAATTGAAGATATTCATCCCTTTAAAGAGCTAACACAGTAAATTAAAAGCATACACTTGAAATGGCACTTCGCTTCCTCTTCGAAATCAAGTTTGAAGGCTTCACCACTTCCTCTTTGAAGTCAAATTTGGATGTTTCATTTCTTCCTGTTCGAAGTTCAAGTTTGGTGTGACTTCCCTGCTTCTTCTAAAAAAATATTATTCCCTGCAGCTTCGCTCCTTCTCTAAAAGTTATTGTAGTTCTGCCTCCTCTACAAAGATGTTAGTGCTGCTGTTTCTTCATCTCCAAGTTCGAGGAACAGGCTGCTGCTTTGATGGTTGCACCACTTTTTCTCCATCTCCGAATTTGATGGTCGCACTGCTATTTCCCCACCTCCAAGTTCGAGGGTTGCACTATAGCTTCTATAATTCTAACTTCAATGGTTACATTGATGCCTCTCCGTCTCCAAATTCGATGGTTACACTGTTGCTTCTCCGTCTCCAAGTTCAAGGGTTGGATTGCATGCCCCTCCATCTTCAAGTTCAAAGGTTTTGTCCATGTTCCTCCTTTTGGGGTTGATGCCCTAAAGTCTCATGTCTTGTAGTTTGTAAACATTTGTACGACTGCTTGTATTGTATAATATATGATATTTTACTTCACATCTTGATTTTGCTCAGTTGTATGTTTTATTTGTTGTACCACAAACCAATCAACATAAAATCCTTGGTTATTTGTTTGTAACTTAAGCATATATGTGGTGATATATAAGTGGATCATGTCTTGAGTGATAACCAAAATGATCTGTAGTATATCGATATAGGAGGGAAACCTTATCCTAGTAACGCTATAGATGCGGCCCGCTTTATGGAACGGTCACAAGTGTTGTGACTTGTCACAAATAGTCTAATCCTGATCATTCGTGTAGGTGACATATGAGTGAGGGCATCCTATACAAAGAGTTTGTATAAGACCTGACCACGAAGTGTTAACGTCTTGTTATATAACACCATTCATGACTGAGACTTCACTTCACAAGGATGACCATAGGTAACATGACCTCAATCATGAGTGAGTTGGGAACTCCTGCCATTGAGGGCGGTTCTTTGATTTGTATAGGTGAGAGTGGCCAGGTTGCCGATTCAAACCTACCATTTTGGGATTTGTCTGATTTAAGAGTTGAGAACTCAGCTGCACAAGACGAAATTCACTCCTTCTCCGAGGTAGGGGCTAGTAGATAAATAACTTCTTTAAGGGCTGATTCCAAGGCTTGAACGATGTGGCACCTCACAACTTCTCTTGGCTCGAGAGGTGTTCACACATAGTTGCACTATGTTATATTGTTCATTAGGGGAATCAGTGGTACTTAAGGAGTGATATGTAACTATAAGGGCAACACGGTAAATTGGCCCAGATGTACTTACGAGCATCTATGAAGGGCCATCGTACTCATGATTAGTTATATCTTATGGATACAGAAATATATCTGTGGTATGAAGAATTCAGCTATTGGTTTTTAGTGGAATGTCTGGCAGTTAGTAGATGCGGGATCTCGTGGTTAAAGAGTTTAGTCAGCTATTCACGTACCGTTGGAGCTTCGAGCCACAGATCCATAAGGTCCCCTAGGTAGCTTGGATAAAGTCAAGAATCAATTTTTGGGTCAATTTGAAATGTTCATATTGACAAGAGGGAGTTCGATTATATATGATATAATTGAATTGGTTAATTATATATGATATAATTGACTAAATGTATGAGATACGTTATTTTAGAGGAAATTAGATATAAATATGATTTATATCAAGTGGAGGAGAAATTACTATAGTAGAAATGTGATATCAAACTATAGGGTAAGAATATAATATGATTATATTCATTTATTAATTAATTGGTTAATTATGTGATAATTGGCCAAAAACCTCTCCTCAATTGTGCATTAATGGGAGAATCCTTATCGGTTATTGTAACTGAAGAATGAAATGAAAATTTGTTTCATTTTGCAAGAGATCAAAAAAATCGCAAAAGATGTGAAAACGTTTTGACCGCTTAGCTTAGAGCCTATACGATAGAGCCCCATCGCTTAAACGATCGCATGCTTTTCTCTAAATGATCGCTTAGCTTTCCAAACGATCGTCTAGTGTGTCGTGTTTTCTAAACGATTGTTTACCTATTACTAGACGACCGCTTAGTAAAACCTTTACAATCGTGTAGCTTTCTCTAAATGATAAGCATACGTTATACGATAGAACGATAGCCTTCTCTCCTACTTACTTATCGTTCTACACGATCAGCCCGTTTCTCCTACCTCTACCAAATTCAACAAAGACCACGCTTTAGATTCTCACTCCGAAAATACCAAGGGCTCTAAGTGGTGGTAACTTCCCCGCTTCTGCTTGCTCGTGCTTGTTCGTGTTGCTGCCGTTTTTGTAGACGATCGTGCTGCCGTAGCCGACTGTTTTGCTAGGCGATAAAGAATGTAGAGGTTGCTTCCGCTGCGTTGAGTTCAAAGTGAAGAGAGTCTTCAACTGGTATGTGAACTCAATCTCTTGTAGTTTATTTGTCAAAGCATATCGTTAATTAGTGTTAAATTGTATAACTATTTATTAGAATGTGTGTGTGTTAATTTCAATCACAATGAAATTGGAAAGATCTGACCGTGTTCATGGATTCTCTTTGTCGATGTTTCTCCATATTCAAGTTTAGAAGCTTCGTTGATTTCCCTCCATCTTCAAGTTTAGAGGCTTCTTCAATGCCCATCTACAAATTCAAAGGCTTTGTTGATTCTCTTCCATCTTCAAGTGCAGAGGCTCCATCGATGCTTCTCCATCTTCAAGTTTAGAGGGTTCATCGATGCTCCATCTTCATGCTCAAGTTTGAAGGCTTTACAATGCCATCTTCATGCTCATAGTCGCAAAGTCAAGCCTACCGCCAAAGATTCATTAGTGCCTTTATTAAACTCAAATGCGGAGCATTCACCGATGCTTCATCAAACTTAATTGTGAAGGATTCATTGACACTTCAAGCTCAAGTACAGAGGATTCGTTGATACTTTTTCAAGCTCAAATGTGGAGGATTCGTTGATATCGTTGATTTTTCAAGATTAAATGTAGAGGATTGGCCGATGCTTTGTCAAGCTCAGATGTCAATGATTCATCGATGCTTCATCGAACTCAAATATGGAGCATTCGCCAATGTTTTGTCAAACTCAAATGCAGAAAATTCATCGATGCTTTGTCAAACTCAAGCGCGAAAGTCTCATCGATGCTTCTCCATCTTTAAGTTCAGAGGCTCCATCAATGCTCTTCCATCTTCAAGTTCAGAGGCTCCATCGATGCTTCTCCACCTTCGAGTTGAAGATCGGCGTACATGGCCCACTTCCATCTTCAAGTTCAAGATCAGTGTGCATGACTCCGCTTCCATCTTCAAGTTCAAGATCGGTGTGCATGGCTCCGCTTCCATCTTCAAGTTTAAGATCAATGTGCATGGTATCGCTTCCTCTCCAAAGTCTGGCGTGGCTCACTTCATGTCTCAAGGTTGGCGTGGCTCGCTTAATCTCCCAAGGCTGGTGTGGCTTGCTTCATCTCCCAAGTCTTGCGTGGTTCTGCTTCATTTTCATAATTCATGTTGGTGTAGCTTGCTCCTTCTCTAAAAGTTGGTACAACTTCACCCCCCTCTCAAAATGTCGGTGCAGCTTTGTTTTCTCTCCAAAAATGTTGGTGTGGTTCCATCTTTATATGCAAGATCAAGTTTGGTCTCGCCTAGCTCCACCTCATATGCGAGGACAACTCTGGCTCGTTTGGCTCCACCTCATATACGAAATCGACTTCGGTCAACCTTACTCACTCAAAAGCTTGTTGCGTATAATCCCCATCTTCAAACTTGATGGCATATCTGTTCATCTTTAAAGTTAGATCAAGAAGTGATATAATAGGGTAGACCTTTCCGGGGTCATCCTAGGTGATCGAATGGGGAAGTTGTAAGTATTTCGGGCACCACCATGTTGATCAAGATATACTTAGGGTAAACCTTTCCAGGGTCATCCCTAGATTGATCGAATGGGGGAGTTGTAAGTCTTTCTGCCCTCTCCCCCATGTTGATTGAGATATACTAGGGTAGACCTATCTGGGGTCGTCCCTAGGTTGATCGAATGGGAGAGTTTGTAAGCCTCCCCCCCCTCCCCCCAATTATTGATCGAGATATACTAGGGTAAACCTTTCCAGGTCATCCCCAGATTGATAGAATAGGAGAGTTATAAGCCTGTCTGAGGCTCCCCCATGAAGATCGGGAAGTACGAGCACGGACGATAATACAATAGGTAAACCTTTCCGGGGTCGTCCTTGGGTTGATCAAATGGAGGAGTTAGTAAGCCTTTCCAAGGCCCCCTATGACAACCAGAAACACGAGCACGAGCGGTGATACTCTAGGTAGACCTTCCGGGGTCATCCCTAGGTGAATAAATGGGGGATTTGTATGCCTTTCTGGGGCCCTCCATGATGATCGAAAACATGAGTAACACAATAGGTAGAACCTTTCCGGGGTCATTTCCCGTAGTGTGTCAAGGAGACGGTCACGTAGAGGAGCATTGCTACAAAATAAGAAACGAAATAGAAAAGATCAAAAGAAAGAAGAAAAAAGGGGGGGGGGGGGACGGTGAAAAAAAAGAGAAGAAAGAAAGAAAGAAAATATTTAAAAAAATCTTGGAAGAAAAAGAGGAAAAATGAGAGAAATGAAAGTGGAAGAAGTGAAGGGGATGAGGATATTTAGAGGTTCCCAAATTCCTTAACAAATTAGAAAATCCAAATCAAATAAAGATTTGATTTAAAATATTAGATCTTTATTAGATTTTCTAATTTGATTCTATTCTAATTTAAAATTAAATTAAATAAATTTCCTATTTAATTTAATTTAATTAGATTTTGTTCTCAAATTTAGATTTGGACATATTCCAAATTTTATTCAAAATCAAATTAAATTGGGATAAATTTTGAAATTTCTCTTAAATTAAAAATTTGGTCATATTCCAAATTTCATACTGAATTCAATGTTTTAAGCTTTTATCACCTAACCAGTTTAATTATAGATAAACCTCAAAAAAATTTCTTAAATTAAAATTTGACCATATTCTAAATTTTATTCAAAATCAAATTGTTCAATTTGAAATTAAACTATATATAAAATCTCAAATTAAAATTTGGACATGTTTCAAATTTTATGTCAAATCTAAATCATCCAAATTTAGACTTTTATCCATGTCAAACTAAATTTAGATAAAATCTCAAATAGATGTAAAATTCAAATTTAGACATCTTCCAAATTTTAATCAAACTCATCCAAATTTAGGTTCTTATCCCTATTTTCAAATCAAGTTGTGGGAAAGATCTAAAATTCATGCCAAATTAAAATTTTGCCATATTCCAAATTTTATTCCAAATTCAAGTTGTCCAAACTTAGTTTTTATCTTCAATCAAAATAAATTGTGAATAAATAAAAAAAAAATCTCAATTGACCTTTATTAAAGTTTGGGCATATCCCAAATTTTATCTCATATCCAAATCAAGCGATTATTGAGTGTAGGGAAGGTATTAACACCCTACAACACCCGGTAAAAAAATCATTTTATTCTATTATCCAAAATTGTAATGAAAATTAATAAAATGAGAACTTATGAGAATTGATTAATTAAACAATTCCCAGGTAGAAGTGTTTCCTTACGGTCAATTTAAATACCTCGGCCTAGACATAATTATTACCTTAATCAATCATATTTAAAACGTATTTGGTAAAAAAAATATTTCACCAGGTTTCACTATTATTTTAAGAATAAAGTATAGTTAAATTTTGTGAGTAACAATGTATGTCAATTTATATTTGGATTTTATTATGAAATATTGACCTTTAAAGTTTAGGCATTTAGCAACATCAACTCTATAATAGGATTGTGAAAATATTTCATGTAAACTAATTCATACTTTATAAAAATGTGAATTAATAATTATGAGTGGCGCAACCCATTCAAAAGAAATGTTTGAAATTCATTTGAAAATTTGAAATTTAATACTAGCTGAAGTTTTATTTTGGAAACTGAATAAATACTAATTTAAAACTTATCTAAGAATCCAAAACATAATGAAGTTTGAATTTAAGAGACAATTCTTAGATTAAATTCCAATAATATATACTTATAAAATTATAAGTTTTAATTTTCATTTTCCAAAAATGTGAATTACAACCTATCTAAAGTTCATATTTAAAGTTTTAAATTCAAGCGATTTGGAATACTTTTAAGAATCTCCAAAACTAAAAACAGAATAGAATCATATTTAATAATGTTAAATTAGAATCTATATTCAACTTTAAAGTAAAAGTTTTGTTTAAATGTTTTAAAGAAATTTTAAACTATAATCTATTTAAATTTCATGTTTAAAATCATCAAGACTTAAAATCATGTAATGGAGATTTCGTAAAAGATCCAAAATCAAGAATGCAGTGGATTGAGAGATTAAGAACCTAATGGTTAGTAAAACTGACAATAAAAAGCAAAAAAAAAAAAAAAAACAATAATAATAAAAGTAAAACTTTTTGGAGATATATTTTAGAAAATTAAAAAAAAAAAAGATTGTTGAGAAGCCTAAAAAAAGGTGAGATTGGGGAAAAGAATTAACAAAATAAATAATAAAATTAATATATATACAAATATATAAATAAGGAAAATAAAAAAATTGGGTGAGATTGAAAGGAAAGAATGAGCAAAATAAATAATAAAATTAATATAGATATAAATTAAAAAGAAAAAAGAAAAAAGAAAAAAGAAAGTGAAAATCGAGCCAATAGAAAAAGGGAAAAAAATATTTACATAAAACCAAGTGGGTCCACCACATTTAAAAAATAATAATATCGAAAGAAGTGGGGTCTACTGTAATTATTTAATGAAATAATAATATAAAAGTATGTGGGTCCTACTATATTTATTGAATATAAAATAAATAAATAATTAGAATGGTCCACACTTTTATTAAATATCTTCTTCTCTTTTCCTTTTCTCACCAATTTGTTTTTCTCTTCTTCCACTTTTCTACCTTTATTTTGTAGGTAATGGTAGCCATCGTGGGTCTTCACCGAATTTTGCAATAATCCGTTGGAATGGAAGTCTACCTGTCGTTGGAGTCGTTGTTCATCAGATTGGTGATCACTGGAACAACTCTTTTCTTTTTCTCTCCTCTTCTATACTTTTCACTCTATTCTCACTTACTCTCAATATATTTCTTTCCTTCTTTCATTTGTCTTCAATTTTTTCCTTTCTCCTATTTTTTTTTCTTCCTTCCTCTTCAACAATGTGATCGATTTATAAGAGAAGGAAGGTTGGAGAATTGAGTTTTTTTTTTTTTTTTTTTTTTTTTTAAAAAAAAAAGATTTAAAAGGAGAGAAAAGGGGAAAGAATAATGTTATGAGAAGGAAGAGAGAATTGTTGAAGAATGGTTAAAAGAAAGAAGAAAAAACAGACAACAACAATCATAATAATAGTTAAAAACAAAAGAATAATAATAAATTTTTGAAAGATTTTAGAATGGGTCTCTATGTAGTTTTACAGTTAACTTTTTAAAAATAAATTTTGAAAATAAAATTTTGAAAATGTATCATTGTGGTGTCTTTTATATTGAGAAAAAACTATTATAATTTTTAACCCAATTCTATAAACAGTTTCTTCAAATTATAACGTGAAACTATTTCGATGATTTATTGAAAATATAAGAATTAAATTTGAATTTTAAAAGTATATAAACTAAAATAGAATAAACCCTGAAGCACAAAAGTCAAAATCATATTTTAAAACTATCATTTTAAGCCCTCAGCCTATGAGACTAGGTTTAGCATGTCCTTCTACTACTAAAACCATTAAATTTAATTAATTAAATGTTGATGTGGCAAGATAACTTGAGAAAATTTCCTATACTATGATAGTATGGAAAGTTTACCATGCTACCTCCATTTATTTTGTGTCATGTATTTTTGAAACTATGGTGAGACCCATTGACATTAACGTGGACTTCTACAAATATTTATAAAGACGAATTTATAATGTAAACAAGGGAAGTATGATACTCCCGTGACATTAAAGAAATTCTCTCTTCTTCTCTTTTTTCTTTCCCTCCTCTTTCTCCCTTCTCTACTTTCTTTTTTTTCTCCTCCGAGTAATTTCTTTCTATTGTCTCTTTCTATCTATTTTTGTGTAGCTCACTTGAGTGTCTAATCACAAGTTATTACATAAAAGTTTTACTTAAAATAAAAAAATTGTAATTAAAAGAAATAAATTAAAATGAATGCAAACCAAGGCTACACTCATTATTTATCTCACATTCAGGCTGTGTGAACCACATATTCGCATACATACGATGGTCATGGAAGGAAAACCACAAGCTCCCCATGTTCTAATCTTCCCTCTTCCCTTTCAAGGCCATATCAACTCGATGCTGAAGCTCGCGGAGCTTCTTTCACTGGCCGGCATCACCATAACATTCCTCAACACCCCTCACTCCCACCACCAACTCACTCACCACTCCGACGTTCTCTCTCGCTTCTCTCGCTTTCCCACCTTCCGTTTCTGCACCATCACCGACGGCCTTTCACCAGACCACCCACGAACCATCGAGTTCTTCGCCCAGATCATCGCCTCCTTTGACACCGTCACCAAGCCGATTTTCAAACACTGGCTGATTTCGGGCCATTTCGGTCCCGACCTCACGTGCGTTGTGCTCGATGCATTCTTTAAGAATCTTATTGATGCTGAGGATGCTGAAATTAAACAGCCCATTTTTGGTTTCCGGACTGTCAGTGGTTGTTCCGTTTGGGCTTATTTACGTGTTCCTCATCTCATTGAAGACGGCCAACTTCCGATTAGAGGTACCTTAGCTTCCTATTTCTGCTTTAAATTTTATTTTATGTACGTGTTGGGTGGGTGGCTGTTTCATTACTCAATAAAATTACTACACCCACTTGTTGCTGCTCTGTGTTTAAAGGGATGAATTGAAGAGTAACATTTGGATGGTAAACAAAAATTAAAAATTAAAAATAAAAAACAAAAATACTTTAAAAAAGAAAAAAAAAGTTTGTCTTAAAAAAAATTTAAGTAGAAAAGAAAAAATATATAGTTTTCAAAATTCTAAACATAGATTCTTACGTTTAGGCCGGCCACGAACTCCACTAATAGATCTATGAGAATAAAAAAGTGGGCTCATATGATTATTTTTTGTGTTGTTTACCGGCATTTGTATTGACACATGAACTTCACATCCAAATCTATAATTTAGTAAAGTAATTTGATTAATGAATAAAGAGTACTCAATCCGATTACGTCTGAGAATTACGTCTTATCGTTACCGTTATCGTTATAATTACCATTACAACTACCATTAATGTTACTATTACAGTTGAAAAATTATAAATTTTGACATTTTTGTTGTTACTATTACCATTACCACTTGATTTTCAGAAGTAGAAGTAGAGGTAACGGTAACAGTAAATTTGATAAACTTCATAATTGTAAGTAAATTTGATCAAAATTAATCCAATTACGTTTGTGATTCAAATTCAATATAATTGATCTATCAATAAAATTTCATTATAATTACACCAATTTTCATTACGATTTGGTAAATGTGACCTTAAATTCTGCACTTAGTTTCTAAACTTTGCATTTTGAGATTTCTGTTACTTTAAGTCTATTAAATAACAATTTATTTTTAAAAAAAAATTTAAGCTTACTAACAACATTTCAATCCTTTTTATCTGTTATTTTTTAAAGAGTGTTTTAAAAAATTCAAGTGAATTTTGTAAAACTAAGAAAGAAGTTGTTATAAACTTTGATCTTGATTTTGAAATGTGGATAAGAATTCAAATGTTTATTTTAAAAAAAAAAAAACTCAAAAACAAAAAGCAAATGGTTAGAAAACGACAACCTGGATTTATGTATATTTTAAAATAAACTGATAAATATTACTTCATACCTATTTTATTTACTTAACTATATTTTCAAAATTCATATCAAGCTTTTAAAATTAAAAGTGAGAGTTTTTTTTTTTTTTTTTTAAATGACAATGTTTGGTAACCTTTTTCATCTTTTCTATTTTTTATTTTTGAAATTTACTTGTATATTCTCTTTTTTAAAATGATTGTTAATTTTTAGTTAAATTCTAAAAACAAAAATAAATTTTTAAAAATTATTTTTTATTTGTTAAACTATTAGTAAAAAATTAAATAACAGAAAAAGAAATTTGATTGGTTAACAACTTGCTAAAAAATAGACTCAATATAACTTTCAAATTAAAAAAAAAGAAAAAGAAAAAAAAAAAAGGGAAAAGAACTGAAAAAGGGTTTTATATGGGAGTTAAGCAATTAAAAAACACATTACATCCCAAATACTCAATTTATGCTAATCAAGCTTCACATTTCAATAACAATTTGAAGCAACATACTTGCAAAATTACAGGAGAGGAAGACATGGACAGAATGATAACAAACATACCAGCCATGGAAAATCTTCTCAGATGCAGAGACCTCCCTGGTTTCTGCCGGGTCACTGACACAAACGACTCTGTTCTTCAATTCGTCGTCAAACAAACTCAACAAAGCTACCAATTTCACGCCCTCATATTGAATTCATTCGAAGATTTAGAAGGGCCCATTCTCTCTAACATTCGAACTTTATGCCCAAACCTCTACGCCATCGGACCCCTTCACGCCCTTCTCAAAACCAAACTCTCCCACGAAACAGAGTCGATGAACAATCTCTGGCAAGTCGACCAGAGCTGTCTGGCGTGGCTGGATAATCAACCGCCGGGATCCGTCATTTACGTCAGTTTCGGAAGCATTACAGTGATGGGGAATCGGGGGCTGATGGAGTTTTGGCATGGACTGGTGAAAAGTGGGAGGAATTTTTTGTGGGTCATACGGCCGGACCTTGTGAAGGGCGGGGAGATCGAAATTCCGGCGGAGTTGGAGGAAGGGACGAAACAGAGAGGGTACATCGTGGGATGGGCTCCGCAAGAGAAAGTGCTTTCTCACGAAGCAGTTGGTGGGTTTTTGACTCACAGTGGTTGGAATTCGACTTTGGAGAGCATAGTCGCCGGGAAGCCGATGGTTTGTTGGCCGTATACGGCGGATCAGCAGGTGAATAGTAGATTTGTGAGCAATGTGTGGAAATTGGGAGTGGATATGAAGGATTTGTGCGATAGAGAAAGTGTAGCAACAATGGTGAATGATGTTATGGTGAATAGAAAAGAGGAATTTATGAGATCGGCGAGTGAGATGGCTGAGTTGGCTGGGCGAAGCGTAAGCCCAGGTGGATCGTCCTATGCTGATTTCGATCGTCTTGTAAATGAGATTAGATTGCTTAGCCAATAGATAGAATAAAGAGCCAATGTCGTTCTTACATCTCTGTTTTTTCTTCTAAAATGTGAAAACAACATTTGAATGGATGATTTTTGTGTTTGTATTGATAAATTATACACATATAAATAGTTTAGTACAACACTAAAATTAGCTAACAGAAATCTCCTAACAAAGCTCAACTATCTAACAAAAAGGAGATTGACTTTGCAACCTGAAAATCCTAAAAAGTAGTTTACAATTTAACATCTCCCCCCAAACTCAAAGTGGAAGGGTAGAAACTAACTTGAGTTTGCAAAGTAGCTAAAGAAACCGTTTAGAGGGAAGGGCTTTGGTGATGATGTTAGTCAGTTGATCAGTTGTAGGTATTGATTGAAGGAGTAGAGTAGAGTTTTAAAGATGGTGGCAGATAAAATGGTCGTCAATCTCTATGTGCTTTGTCCGTTCATGAAAAACATCATTATGTACTATCTGAATGACACTATGATTATCACAATGAATAATAGTGACAGAATTTTGAGGAGCTCCCATGTCAGCCAAGAGCCAGCGCAACCACAAGACCTCTGAAGTTGTATCAGCAAGTGCACAATACTCCGATTCAGTGTTGGATCGAAAAACACCCGTTTGTTTCTTACACCGTCAAGAGATGAGAGAATCACCCAAATAAAAACAGTAACCTATGGTAGACTGTCTATCCGTAAGATCACCCGCCCAATCAGCGTCAGAATATCTAGACACAACCAAAGAGGATTTAGAGGAGAATTGAAGTCCATGTCCTAGCGTACCTTTAACATAACGCAGAATACGAAGGACAACTGGGAAGTGGATAGTGCAGGGATTGGACATGAACTGACTGACAATAGGAACCGCATAGGCTATGTCTGAACGAGTTACTATTAAATATATAAGGCTGCCAACCAGTTGTCTATACAGTGTTGGATCCTAGAGGGGAACACCATCAAAAGAGGTTAGGCGGACATTGGAATCCAATGGTGTCGGTGCTATGGCAGAATCAGTGATACCTAAATGAGCTGACAGATCTAATGCATATTTTGTTTGAGATAGGTAGTATCCATCAGAGCATGATGAAACCTGAAGACCAAGGAAGTAATTGGGCAGTCCTAGATCTTTTATCTCAAAATTTTCTCCTAGATAGCGTCGGAGATTCAAAATAGCCTGAGGATCATACCAGTAATGATCATATCATCCACATATAACAGAAGGAGAACAAGTCCACGAGAAGTTTTTCGAGTAAATAAAGCGGAGTCATGCGCACTATAGAGAAATCCAAGCTAAGTAATTGTAGAGCTAAAGGTTGCAAACCAGGCACGAGGAGCTTGCTTGAGCCCATTAATGCACAGTGAAGAAAATAGACTTTGTTTGGTGGAAGGTACGTCAGGTGGTGGCTACATATACACTTCCTCAGACAGTGTGTCATTGATGAAGACATTCTTAACATCCATTTGAAGAAGGGGGCCACTACCTGGCAGCTACTACGGCTAGTAGACTCCAAACAGATGTCATTCATGCAACTGGAGCAATGTTTCCTCCTAGTCGATACTATATTCCTGTGAATACCCTTTGGCCACTAGACGAGCCTTATAACGTTCGACCGATCCATAAGAGCAGGTCTTGATTTAATAGATCCACTTACATCCAATATGCTTCTTGTCAGGCGGTAGATCAACATACTCCCAAGTGTGAGTCTTGTCTAATGCCTAAAATTTCTTATCCATAGCTTGCTACCAAAGAAGGTTAGTACAAGCATCATGATAAGAATGCGATTCAACTAAAGGCATAATAGTGGAAAAACAATGATAGTCTTGTAGATACCGTTGAGTTTCTCTTACCTGAGCAGACCGACGAACAAGTGCAAGATCATGATCAGCATCAGGGACAGATGGTAGGTCCGGGAGTTTAGTAGACGGAGAAGACTGACCAAGCTTTGGGACGGGTGGGATGGAAGACGTAAGATCTACAGGTGGAGCGGAAAACTCATACTCTGGAATGGGTGGAGTGGGATCTGGAATGGGTGGAGCGGGAGACTCAGATGAAGATTCATAGGCGGGAAATAGATCTGTGGTAGGACTAGTGAAGAATGATTGTGTACCAAGAAGGGAGGCATGGAAGGAAGAAATATTAGAAAACATACGATGTTCCCAGAAGGAGACATGGCGAGAAATACGTAGATATGGGGTCCCAACACCGGAATCCCTTGTGTTCAAATCCATAATCAAGAAAGCAATACAAACGAGCCCGAGGGATGAAGTAAAACAGAGCAGGCACAACCAAAAACTTTGAAAAGAGAATAAGAGGGTAGAGTGCCATTTAATCACTCAAAAGGAGACATTGTGGAGAACAGTAGAAGGAAGGTGGTTGATAATATAGACAGAGGTGAGTGCATCTTCTCCCCAAAACTTTTCAGGACAAGATGCGGAGAAAAGTTGCACACAAACAGAGTAGAGAATATACCGATGCATTCTTTCAACACGACCATTTTGTTGAGAGGTATAAGGACATGAGCGTTGGACAAGAGCACCCTTGGGTTAGGAAGAAAAGCAGATGGGAGTCCTTCATGGCATTGTCAGTTCGAAGAATTTTGATGGTTTGAGAAAATTGAGTTTGAATTATTTTAGCAAATTCAGTGTACATTTGGGGTAAGGATGAACGATTCTTATGAAAATATATCCAAGTAAAACAGGAGTGGTCATCAATAAATAAAACAAAATACCGATAACCATTTATTGTAGGGGTGGAAGCAGGGCTCTAAACGTCGAAATGAACAAGGCTAAATGGTTTATCACAGAGAGATGTTGAAGTAGGAAATGGCAAAGCAGGTTGTTTCGCCAGTTTGTAATGTAAACAATCAAATGAACAAATTTTAGAGGCATTACTTAAGGTACCAACAGAAAGTAGGCTATGAAGTTTGTCAAATGACACATGGCCAAGACGAAGGTGCCACTGATACATATCGGTATCTGTAATAGTTGCAGACACAAATGGTAGAACAAGAAGCCGAAGGGACGTGAGCTCAAATAATCTTTCCGCGACCAGTGCCAACCACCTGACCCGTCCGCAGATCTTGAACCTGGCAACCATGAGAAGAAAAGAGAATAGTTAGTCCCAGGTCACACAGTTTCCAACAGAGACAAGATTGAAAGTCAAGTGCGGAACATGATAAGTAGTGGATAGGCAAACACTCGGTGTACTGATTGATAGGTCCCAACATGTGAAATAGGCATGTGGTTACTATCAATAGAATATACCGAAGGCAGGGATTCCACAGGGATGTAGGAAGACAGTAAGGCCATATTCAAGGCAGGAGAGTTAGGAGAGAGCATTTGTTTCAGTAAGCCTTGAAGATCGTTGATCTAGATACTTAGAGGATTGAGGGGTGCCTCATTCGAGGCAGTGGCAACTACCGCAACAAATGAAGATACATATGAAGGAACTCTTATTCAAGAGAACCAGTGAGTGGAAGCAAGATCTTTCCAAGCCCATTGTGAAATAATTAAACGCATTCACAAACATACAGAACATTTATGCATCTTAGAAAAAATTACTGTTAGGATTGATGTCCTAATTCTCCCGGAGTCTCGTTGTTTTGTAAAGATACACATTGTTCAATGAATAAAATAAGTGTTATTTAATTCTAGCATTTATTCATATCCAATAAATAAAGCTTCTTGGTTATCTTATGTGAACTTAAGCATGTATATGTGATATACAAGTGGATCATGCCTTAAGTGATAACCTAAATAGGTCTGTAGTATAAGAATTAAGGTGGGATACCTGATCCTTGTGACACTACGGATAAGGCCCGTTTTGTAGAGGTTCACAAGTATTGTAAACTACTACAAATGGTAGATTTTGACCATTCATGTGGAGACATGGAGCGAGAGTGTCCTACACAAAGAGTTTGTATAAGACCTGAACCACGAGATGACTAGACTTTATATATAACGTCGTTGATACAAGAAACTTACATCTCACCTAAACGACCATAGGTGACACGACCTCAATCCTGAGTGTTTTGGGAACTCCTGCCTTTGAGGGCGGTCCTTTGATTAGTATGGGTGAGAGTGGCCAGATTGCCAATTCAACATGCCTACCGTTTTGGGGACTTATCTGATCTGGGATTTGGGAACTCAATCCACAAGATGGAATTCACTCCTTTCCCGAAGCAGGAATAAGTAGAGAGATTGCTCCCTTAAGAGCTAATTCTATGGCTTAAACATAGTGGTCACAGCTTTTCTTTAAAAGAGAAGACTAAGTCATAGTAGGACTATGACTTATGTTCATTAGAGGGATTAGTGGTACTTAAGAGACAGATGTAACTACATGGACATAATGGTTATTGGCCCAACTGTACTTACGAGCGATCTGTGAAGGGTTGTTGCACTGCTCATTGATTAAGATGGACACATAATATATCTGTGGTAAGGAGAGTTCAGCTATCGGTCTTTAGTGGAGTGCCTGACAGTTAACGGAGGTAGATCCCGTGACTAAAAAGTTTAGTCAGTTATTCACGTACCGTTGGAGCTTCGAGCTATAGGTCCATAAGGTCCCCTTGGTAGCTCAATGGATTCAGTTGAGGATCAGTTCTTGGTTTGATTTGAAATGTTCAAATTGACAAGAGGTATTTTGATTATATATGATATAATCGATATGATGTATGAGATACATCTAGTGGAAGATTGATGTAAATGAGATTTACATTAAGTACCATGGAATAGAAAAAGAACTATGGTTTATATGTTTCATGAGATGAAATATTAAAACTATAAGTTATAAATATAGTATGATAAGTTGGTTATCATTTATATTTATAATAAGATTAATTATTGGATAATTAATTATTTTTCTTTTAAATAACCAAAGTAGTGGGTGGTTATTGAATCACGGTAACTGTGAGTTTAAAAGGAAAGTGGGTTCCTATTTTGAAAAGAAGTTTTTACAAAAGATTGAAAAAGTTTTTTTCTCTCCACGCAAAAGAAACTCACGTAGTCGTCAAGTAAATTCGGATTTAATAAACGACGGATGGGTGAGCTAAACGATCGTGCAGAGTAGAGCTAAACGATCGTGCAGTATTTACTAAACGATCGCATAGTTTTGCTAGACGATCACTAGCCCAAGGTAAATAATCGTGTAGTGTCTGTAGGTGATAGACTGAGCTAAATGATAGAGTAAATGATCACATAGCTTTTGCTAGACGATTGCATAGCTTTATCTAAACAATTGGGCATCGACCTATATGATAGGTCTCTGCCATCTCCCACTTGCCCAGTCGTGTATGCGATCGTTGTTTCCTCCTTCGTCTACCTCATATCAAGTTCGAATAGAGCCCACCCTCTGGATTCTCACACCGAGAATACCAAGGTAGCCTTGTTGGTGGTGTCAGACTCAATTCAACACCGTCGAGGTTTTCTGGAGGCTAGTCGTGGTGCTATTGAGGCCGTTCGTGTTGCTAAGGAGTTCGCAGCCGAGGAGATTGTTGAGGACGAGCGCGAAGTCTTCATGCGGTGTTGTAGTTGTGTAGATTGGGCATTCGATACTGCTGTTGTTCGAGCGTTTGTGCGCAACAGAGCGTGGAGATGCTTCTGTCATTGTGCGTAGAGTTTGATCTCTTTATGCATTTGTATCATTCATGCTGTAATTTCTGCATTTTAATTGTATAACCATTTGTTTTGAAGTCGCCTGTAAATATTGTTCATTCATGATTGTAATTTGGAATAGTCTTGTTCCGCTGCTCATGGAAATCTCAGATCCGATTTCCTTCAATTACAACATGCTTTAGTAATTAATAACAAAAGGAACAAGAGACATACCTTTGAAGAACATTCTTCTACAAATCTCCCGCTCTTGTGAAGACTTGGACAACAACCTCTCGTTCAGATCGCCTAGCCAATCGTCTAAGAATCACGAACAATTTTCTCCTCAAACAAGCACCTTTTGACACTACCACTCGGCAACCTTGGTATTCTCGAAGTGAGAATCTAGGAGTGTGGGATCTGTTGTGAATTTGGTAAAGGGATGGAGGAAGGTAATGGTTGAACTATATGATCAAGCAAGTGGGAGAAGGCACTGTCTATCGCATAGACTATGATGCTTGATCGTTTAGTAAATCTCAGTTGGTACACGATCATTTAGTAAAACACTCTTGATCATTTACATGATCGTTTAGTAAATCTCACTTAGCACGCGATTGTTTAGTAAAAGGCGCTTTACACGATCATTTAGGCTCTCGCTTAGAAGGCTAACGTGTAGTCTCTTATTAGCTAAATGATTAGTAAAGCTCTTAATGAAGCGATCTCTTTCAAAATGAAAATATTTTTCATTTTATCCTTCAGTTACTCAAAACTGAAAAATAACCTCCTACTTTCACGGTTAATGGAGAAAATAACCAACCAAAATTATCTCAAATTTTTTTTAATAATAGATAAGTATAATAACTAACTTATCATATTATATTTATAATCTATAGTTTTAATATCACATCATATGTAATATTTAAACCATATTTATTTTCTCCTTTATTCAATATAAATCATTTTTATATCAAACTCCTTCAATTAATGTATCTCATACATCATATCAATTAAATCACATAAAATTGAACAAGTTTAATCCTTCTTGTTAATTTGAACACTTCAAGCTAACCGAAAAAACTGATTCTCAACTTGAATCCATTGAGTTACTAAGGGGACCTTATGGACCTGTAGCTTGAAGCTCCAACAGTACGTGAATAACTAACTAAATTCTTTAATCACGAGATCCACCATCCATTAACTGTCGGACACTCCACTAAAGACCGACAGCTGCACTCTCTCACTACAGATATATTTCTGTGTCCATTGGATATAACTAATCAATAGTACAATAACCCTTCACAGATCACTCATAAGTATAGTTGGGCGAATTTACCGTTTTGCCCCTGTATTTACATCTAACTCCTTAAATACCACTGATTTCTCTAATGAAATATGCATCATAGTCCTACTATGAGTGAACACCTCTCAGGCCATGAGAAAATGTGTGGCACCACATTGCTCAAGCTCCGAAATCAGCCCTTAAGGGAGCAATATATCTACTTACCTCTGCTTTGGGGAAGGAATAAATTCCATCTTGTGTAGCTAAGCTCCCAGCTCCCCAATCAGACGAATCCCCAAAGTGGTAGGTTTGAGTCGACAATCTGGCCACTCGCACCCATGCAAATCAAAAGACAGCCCTCATAAGCAGGAGTTCCCACGTCACTCAGGATTAAGGTCATGTTACCTATGGTCATCCTAGTGAAATGAAAGTCTCTGTCATGAACGGCGTTATATATCGAGACTAAACACTTCGTGTTCCGGTCTTATAGAAACTCTTTTGTCTACGACACCCCCACTTGCATGTCTCCACATGAATGATCGGGATCAGACTATCCGTAGCACTTTACAACACTTGTAACATCTACAAAGTAGGTTGTATCCATAGTATCACCAGGATAAGGTTTCCTTCCTCTATCCATATATTACAGACCATTTAGGTTATCACTTAAGGCATGATCCTCTTGTATGTCTCCACATACATGCTTAAGTCACAATGATAACCAGGGATCTTAGTCTATTGGTTTGTAGTAAATAAAAATAAAATATCTTATATTTCATAGACAACAGTGAAGAAAATATCTCATATTATTACATCACAAGTGTTTGTTCATATAGGTGTTTACAAACTAGAAGACCCTTCGAGATTTAGGGCATCAACCCCAACAATCTCCCACTTGTTCTAAAGCGAGTGGGTGCACAAGATAAAAACAAGTACAAAAAAATAAACAAGGGCATGAATGCCCAGTACAAAAATCTCCCACTTGCCCTAGTCCAGCCGTGGGCGGTCCCATAGACCCATGCTTAGAAGGTGACCCTAAAAAATTGTAGCCATGAGAGCCTTCGTAAACGGGCCAGCAATGTTGTGCTCTAAAGCAATCTTCGTGACTATCACGCCCCTTTGATGCAGTATCTCACGGATGAGATGATACTTCCGCTTTATATATTTGTCGTGCTTGTGGCTCCTAGGGTCCCTGGAGTTCGCCACAACACCATTATCATCACAATAAAGGGTGATGGGCCTAAACATGTTTGGAATAACGTCCAGATCAGTAAGGAACTTCCTGAGCCAAAGACCTCCTTAGCAGCTTCACCAGCTGCTGCTCGACCTCCATAGTGGAGCCAGCGATGCACCTCTGCTTAGTGCTTCACCAAACTATAGCCCCTCCGTTAAGAGTGAACATTGATCCTGATGTGGATTTCCTAGAATCCTTATCAGTCTGAAAGTCAGAGTCTGTGTATCCAGTAAGGATCAAATCTTTAGATCCATACATGAGCATGCAGTCCCTCGTTCTCCGAAGATACTTGAGGATGTTCTTAACGACAGTCCAATGACCCTGTCCTGGATTAGACTGATATCTACTGACTATCCCCACAGCGTAGCAGATGTCAAGTCAAGTACACAACATCACATAAATCAAACTGCCAACAACAGATGCATAGGGGACTCGTCTCATTTCCTCAACCTCTTGAGATGTCTTAGGACACTATTCCTTAGACAATGTAACTCCATGCTGAAAAGGCAGTAGGCCCCTTTTGGAGTTCTGCATCGAGTACTTGATCAACATCTTGTCAATGTACGATGCCTGAGACAACGCTAGCATTTTGTTTTTTCGATCCCGAACGATTTGAATACCAAGAACAAACTGAGCCTCTCCCAAATATTTTATTCGAAATTGGGTCGTTAGCCAATTCTTAACCAAAGTCAGTAAACCTACATCATTCCCAATGAGTAGGATATCGTCTGCATACAAAACTAGGAAAACTACTAAACTATTGATGATTTTCTTGTAGACATAAGGCTCACAACGTTTTGGTCAAAGCCGTAAGATTTGATCACAGTATCAAACCTTATGTTCCAAGATCGAGACGCCTATTTCAGCCCATAAATAGATCGATTCAGTTTGTAAACCTTTTGCTCTTGACCTTGGGCTATGATTCCCTCGGGCTACACCATATAAATGGTCTCCTCAAGATTACCATTCAAAAAGGCAGTCTTGACATCTATTTGCCATATCTCATAGTCATAATATGAGGCAATGGACAGGAGATGCGAATAGACTTTAACATGGCAACAGGCGAGAAAGTCTCTTCATAGTCAACTCCCTCCACCTCAGTATAACCCTTTGCCACAAGTCTAGCCTTGAAGGTTTGCACCTTCCCATCAGAATCTCATTTCCTCTTGTAGATTCATTTACAACCTATAGGTTTATCCTCATCAGGTTGATCTACAAGATTCCATACTGAGTTGAAGTACATAGACCTCATCTCGAGATCCATGGCTTTGACCCATTCATCCTGATCAACATCTTCCATTGCCTTCTGATAAGACAACAGATCCTCAACCTCGCCATCGGCTACCATAGCTAGGATTTTCATGAAACCCATATAACGAATAGGTGGGTTCGCAACCCTCCCACTACGTCGAGGTTCCCTAAACTCTCGAGGTGGATCCGACCTACCAAATGAACTTACATCAAAAACTCTTATTGATGAAGCAAGCCCTTCAACAACTCTTGTTGAAGCTTTAGTAGTTTCGAAAGTTCACGCAACATGATTTTACTACGTGGACTGTGCTCCATCATATGATCCTTCTCCAGGAAAGTTGCGTTTGTTGACACAAACACCTTGTTTTCCTTAGGATCATAAAAGTAACCCCTTCGTGTCTCTTTGGGGTAGCCTACGAATAGGCACAGCCTCGAACGTGGTTCCAATTGCTTAGGATTGCCTCAAGCATATATGCTGGGCAAACCTATATGCAAAAGTGACGCAAACTAGCTTTATGCTCGTTCCACAACTCTAAAGATGTTCTGGCAACACTCTTGGAAGGAACACAGTTGAGGATATAAACTGCAGTCTCCACTACAAAACCCCAAAACGAATCCGGTAAGGAAGCGCAACTCATCATCAATCGAACCATGTCCAACAACGTTCTGTTTCTTCTCTCTGATACACCATTCTACTAAGGTGTACCAGGCGCTGACAGTTTGAAAAGGATTCCATGTTCTATCATATAGTTCTAGAACTTAGAATCCAAAAACTCTCACCCCGATCTGATCGACGTGTTTTAATCCGTCTATCTAATGCGTTTTCAACTTCAACCTTGAACTCTTTGAACTTTTCAAAGAATTCTAAATTTTGTTGCATCAAATAAACATACCCATACCAGGAGTAATCATCAGTAAAAGTGATGAAATACTCATAGCCTCCCCTGGCTCACACATTCATCAGACCACAAAGGTCTGAATGCACTAACTCTAGAGGCTCTTTGGCTCAATAACCTTTTCTAGTAAATGGTCTTTTAGCCATATTTCCTTCAAAGCATGACTCGCACACAGGTAAAGAATTTTTCTCTAACTTGCTTAGAAGTTCATTCTTCATTAACCTCTCCATCCTATTGAGATTGATGTGTCCTAATCGAAGGTGCCAAAGTTGGGAATTTTCCTTAGGAGAAACCTTAAGTCATTTATGTTGAGTTATGGTAGTTTTAAACATTTCTATGTTATGGAAGGAATTTGTTGTTAATGATCTTAACACATACAAATTATTTTCCAGTTTTGCCGAACAAATCTCAACACCATCTTTTAGAATAAACACTTTATTCACCGAAAATTCGAGAGTATATTTACATTCAATCAGACACTTTACAGAAATTAAGTTCCGCTTTAACTCGGGAACAACATACACATCATTCAAAATGTTAAATTTATTCTGTAAAGTCAATTGGAGTCCTCCCACTGCCACAGCTGAGACGATGTGCCCAGTTCCTCTCGCATTTTAATCACACCAGCTGCAAAAAGTCAAATCTGAACTCAACCCTGTCGCTCTTCTTTCTTTCCTCGCAGGCAGGAAGCACACCAGCTGCGTGCCTTGCGTGATTCTACTATGTTTTTTGCACTTGACTGGGTGGACAATTGATCGGAAGAGAACTGGTTTGCAGTTGCCTTCCCCTTCCCCTTACCACCCTTCTTCTTCTTCCTCTTGGAAGTGTTAGAAGTAGAAGGTGCAAACTTAGTTTCAGGTCGAACCTTGATGGAACTTCATTAAAGATAAGCAACATTTTCCTCACCTACCTTCTTCTCCTTACTTTTCAGCAAGGATTGGAATGTCTACAAATCGTTGAAGAGAGTTGTAAGGGTATAGTCAACTTTGTTCAACACAACATTGCTGACAAAGTGTAAGAAGCTATCTGGCAACGAGTGCAAAATTATGCTAACCTAGTTGCCCTCATCGATGCGTGACCCATTCATCTCTGCCACATTAAAGTGGACCATCATGTTTAGAACTTGTTCTCGAACAGATGTACCCTCCTCTACTTTGGAGTTGAAGATGCTTTTCAGAGCTTCATGCTTGAGCTGTCCAGACGGTTGCCGAACATTCTTCGCAGGGACTTCATGATCTCACGTGCCGAGACCATAGGCTTATGCCTCTTGGCTAAAACGTCGATTAGACTGGCCAAGATATGAGGTCGAGCCTTGTCATTCTCCCGTGTTCATCTCTCATATGCCTCCCGAACATTTCGAGTGGCATTTTGAGTCGGAATAGGAGGACACTCATCTGTAAGGACGAACCTCAGGCCATCAATGATTAATATTGTATTTATTGTGTTTTTCCAACTAGCGTAATTCTCGCCAGTCAATTTGTCAACACTTAAAAGAGCTAATGTGGCTATAGCCATATTATCGTTGCTGAAAAAACATGAACAAACTTAATAAGTCTATGCATTACCACTTTTAACACCAATTTTAGTTTTAGCAAAATAGTTTATACGTGCTCTAAGTGAAAAGACATCTATTTCACAATGATGCCCCAGCAAGGCAGGACAAAAGTCATTGGTGGGGTGACCAAATCCCCCTCCACTAGGATAAGACATTCTCAACAATTAGATTGAAACAACTCTTGTAACTAACTCTAACAGTCACCATTTTTCGATCAAGAATTGTTAACCTTTAACAATTCTACGTAAGTGTAACCCCTCATTTTAGGCCCTAGAGTCCCGCCCTAATACGCCTACCATAGGGAAAAAGCATATTAGGGCAAGAGACTAAAGTGACCTCATCCTATACAGGAGATTAGATAAAGAGTCATGCAAAACTATCATCCTTTAGAAGGACACTCCCAGGGTGCCTTGAGGCAATGCACAAAACGTTATCCAACCTAAAGAGAGAGACCGTGGGATAGTTGTCACATGTCCCGCTCCCACTTACTGTGAATATTCTCTCCATTCACCTTAGTATTGACCTACCCAAACACCATCCTTTAGGGGGACACTACTAGGATGCCGCAAGGCCAAGGATAGATCTCACGATATGAACATTAGAGAGAAACACGAAGAGGTTTAAATGAAGTATCATATACCCCAAGTACCTCCCACTAAATGTTCTACTCAGGGATTCATTAACATAGACAACCCGACTACTGATTTTATCTAAGTGTGAGTATAATTTTCTCAAAAGAAACTCTTGTGTTTGATAACTAAACAAGTTCAAATCAAGTCCCATTAAACTCTTTAACAGACTATTATCAATTTGCATGCATGCATAAAATCTATCTAATTCACCTTTCTAGGTAGGTTCCCAGGTAGGGGTGTTCCGTGTCCGTAATCTTAAGTACCCCAGCTAGACAGAACTCGCCTTAGACAAAAGGTCCCTTATAGATAGATTTGGTATACTTTTAATCTTTTATTAGTCAATTTAATCTTAATAAACTGATTAAAAGATTAAATCTTAGGTTTCTAATCTCATTAGAACCGTGATCTTAAGTCTATCTCTATCAAATTTTAAAACTCTTGTAAAACATGATTCAAGCCTAAGTTCGTATGCATGTCTTTCTTATTGATTTTAGTTCTAATTTCCATTATAACTTTTGTAAAAGAAATAACCAAAACCACTATTGCTAAGAAAAACTAGGTATTTATAACTCTCATAAATTTAACTTATGTGTCATGCTTCATGCAACGTCCATTCATTACTATATATAACTCTTATATACTAAAGTAATGAACTAAGTATACATGCTTTCATACACTCTTATACTATAACACCCATAATATAAAGATGATGCATGAATATGCTTAATGCATGCATAAATATAACTTTTATATTATATGATGCATGAGCATGCTCTTGAAGTAATTTAATTATGCAAACTACTATATCATAACTCTTACAATGTAGAAATGATGCATGATCAATGCATAACCTATAGTGGGATTTTAACTATATGGCATACTATATGACATATATAAAGCATACATCTTATGTACATTCACAAAATTAATGGACCAGGATGATTAGCCTAAAAAACGAAAATTAAAAATATTTATTACATTTAAACCATCGAGCAAACCGGTTCAACAAGTGAATCGGGTCTTAAACCACCCAGGCGAAGTCTTTTTCCTGATCATTAAGTAAAAGTTGTTGAGTAACCACGATCGTTTAGCAACGATCGAGTACCTTTGACTATGCGATGAAGCATGAATGCCACTCGATCGTGCAGCGCACCAATTTTAAAACGCAAGTCTAAACGATCGTGTAGACGACTACTATGCTATGAAGCATGATCATCTAGACCATCAAAGAACAAGCACTAAGTAACATTTACTGAGTGATCGTGTAGTCAATGACTATGCGATGAAGCATGCTAAGCTACACGATCGTTTAATGCACGCGCATCTACCTTGCAATGAGTATCCCATACTCAACGATTGTTTACCCCTTCGTTTACACGATCTGACCAACTCTTGGTCTTCTTCTTCCTTGAAGTAATACGCATCTCCATGCCTTGAAGCTTCATCACGAGCGACTCAAACTGACTCAAACACTTTTAATTACAGACTCGATTGTAAGTTAATATGTCCAAAAACACAGGGGCCTTTACAATTAACTTTGAAAATGTAAAAGAAAGTAATAACCAGAGGCAATCATCCAAGAAACTCCATTAATCCACATCCACAAATATATTTAACACTTAAACAGAATGTAGACATGCCTAACACCCACCAAGAATGTAAATGCAATTCTATACATCAATGGATTTGGAATATTAGAACCTGGCTTTTATACCAATTTAAGAAACTCCTATTCAAGAGAAACAATGAGCGGAAGCAAGATCTTTCCAAGTCCATTGTGAAAGAATTAAATGCATTAACAAACATATAGAATAGTTATGCATCTTAGAACAAATTATGACATGCTATAGTAATTAATAAGAAAAGGAACAAGAGATATACCTTTGAAGAACACTTCTTCTACAAATATCTTGCCCTCGTGAAGACTTAGACAACAACCTCTCGTTCAGATGGCCTAGCCAATCACTTAGAAATCACGAATAGTCTTCTCCTCGAATAAGTACCCTTCGACACCACCACTCGGTAACCTTGGTATTCTCGGAGTGAGAATCCAGGAGATGTGGCCTCTGTTGTAAATTTGGTAGAAGGATGGAGGAAGGCAACAATTGAACTATAGGATCAAGCAAGTGGGAGAAGGCACTGTCTATCGCATAAACTGTGATGTTTGATTGTTTAGTAAATCTCGGTTGGTACACGATCGTTTAGTAAAACACTTTTGATGGTTTACACAATCGTTTAGTAAATCTCGCTTAACACGCGATCGTTTAGTAAATCTCTTTACACGATCAATTAGTAAAAGGCGTTTTATACGATTGTTTAGGCTCTCGCTTAGAAGGCTATCGTGTAGTCTCTCGTCAGCTAAACAATTAGTAAAGCTCTTAATGAAGCGATCTCTTTCAAAATGATTTTTTTTTTCATTTTATTCTTCAATTACTCAAAATTTAAAATAATCTCCCACTTTCACGGTTAATGGAGAAAATAACCAACCACAATTATCTCATAATTGTTTTAATTATAAATAAATATAATAACTAACTTATCATATTATATTTATAACCTATAGTTTTAATATCACATCATATGTAATATTTAAACCATATTTCTTTTCTCCTTTATTCAATATAAATTATACTTATATCAAATTCCTCCAATTAATGTATCTCATACATCATATCAATTATATCACATATATTGAAATAGTTTGATTATATTCCCCCTGGTTAATTTGAACACTTCAAACTAATCCAAAAATTGATTCTCAACTTGAGTCCATTGAGCTACCAAGGGGGCCTTATGAACCTGTAGCTTGAAGCTCAAACAGTACGTGAATAGCTGACTAAATTCTTTAATCACGAGATCCACCATCAGTTAACTGTTGGGCACTCCATTAAAGACTGACAGTTGCACTCTTCTCACTACAGATATATTTATGTGTCCATTAGATGTAACCAATCAACAGTACGATAACCCTTCACAGATTACTCGTATGTACAACTCAATTTATCGTTTTCCCTCTGTATTTATATCTAACTCCTTAAGTACCACTGATTCCTCTAATGAACAATATATCAGAGTCCTACTATGAGTGAACACCTCTCGGGCCATGAGAAAGTGTGTGGTGCCACATCGTTCAAGCCCCGAAATCAGCCCTTAAGGGAGCAATCTATCTACTTACCCCTACTTCGGGGAAGGAGTGAATTTCATCTTGTGTAGCTCAGTTCCCAGCTCCCCAATCAAACGAATCCCAAAGTGGTCAGTTTGAGTCAGAAATCTGGCCACTCGCACCCATTCAAATCAAAGGACTGCCCTCATAGGCAGGAGTTCCCAACTCACTCAGGATTAATTTCATGTTACCTATGGTCATTCTATTGAAATGAAAGTCTTTGTCAAGGACGACGTTATATAATGAGACTAAACACTTCGTGGTTCGGTCTTATACAAACTCCTTTGTATAGGACATCCCCACTCGCATGTCTTCACATGAATGATCAAGATCAGACCATCTATAACACTTTACAACACTTGTAACATCTACAAAGTGGGCCGTATCCGTAGTGTTACCAGGATAAGGTGGTTTGGGGTAATTCTTGGTTTTATTGATGTATCATCGAGGCCAAGGTGGTTTGGTAGGACAGTTGTTCAGGATATGGCCCCTTTTGTGGCAGTATTTGCATTCAATGGTGGGGCAACTGGAAAAATTGTGACCATGTTGTTTGCAGTTTATGCAAGAAAATGATTGGTGGCAAGAGTAACATATGGGGAAGGAGAGGAGACTAACCCAAGTTGCCTTTCCTCAAAGGGAATTTCCTGAGTCGCTACATCAAGAGATGGTAGTGGACTGTGGTGTAACGAGGCAACATGTGAAGGAAATCGGACATTAGATCCGTGAGCAACAGAAAGATCGTTCTAAATTCCATTTGAAATTGAACAATAACAATTATGGTATAAGAAATAAAAACTTACAGGTCATGCACAATATGAAATTACAACATGCTTAACAAAGATCAAGGGACAAATTATACATACCTTTGAAGACTCATCTTCAAACTCCCTCGATCATGAACGCTCGAGCAATCTCTAAGACTGCAACACACGAATGCTCGAACATAGCAACCACAACATAGCATGATCACAGCAATCACGAACTCAACGAACGATCTCTAGCTACGTTGTGTAAATGATTGAGGAAGAGATTGAAGGAGTAACAATTGTGTAAATGATTGGGCAAGTGGGAGATGACAAGAGTCTATCGTATAGATGAATGCTCAATCGTTTAGCAAATGCTCCACAATCATATAGCAAATGCTCCGCGATCATCTAGCTACGTTCAGCTGAGTGAACTATCGTGTAATGTCACTCCATGATTGTTTATTCTCTCTTCAGCTATCGTTTAGTGAATCTTATTCACTTGACAACAAACTATGAGTGAGTTTTCGAGAATAGCAACTCTCACAACAACTACTAAATCTAGTAAATTTAGGAAAACATTTTTCCAACATTTTTCCTTTTATCTCACGGTTACCATGAAACTACCAATAACTTCCAACTCAATTGGTTGTTAGAGAAAAGATATAATTATCCAATAATTAATATTATTATAAATATATGTGATAACCAACTTACCATATTATATTTATAACCTATAGTTTTAATATTTCATCTCATGAAACATATAAACCATAGTTCTTTTTCTATTTCATGGTACTTAATGTAAATCTCATTTATATTAATCCTCCATTTGATGTATCTCATACATCACACCGGTCATATCATATATAATCGAATTTCCTCTTATCAATTTGAACATTTCAAATCAACACCAAGAACTGATTCGCAACTTGAATCCGTTGAGCTACCAAGAGGACCTTATGAACCTGTAGCTTGAAGCTCCAAGGTTAGGTGAATAACTAACCAAACACTTTAGTCACGGGATCTACCATCCGTTAACTATCAGACACTCCACTAAAGACCGACAGCTGCACTCTCCTTACTATAGATATATTATGTGTCCATATCAACCAATCAACAGTGCGATAACCCTTCATAGATCGCTCGTAAGTACAACTTAGCTAATAACTGTTATGCCCCTATAGTTACATTTAACTCTTTAAGTACCACTAATCCCTCAAATGAACATAAGTCATAGTCCTACTATGATTGATTCCTCTCTTCCAAAGAGAAGCTATGGCCGCTATGTTCAAGACCCGAAATTAATCCTTAAAGGAGCAATCTATCTACTTACCCCTGCTTCGGGGAAGGAGTGAATTCCATCTTGTGTAACTGACTTCCCAGCTCCCATATCAGACAAATCCGCAAAAAGGTACGCATGTTGAGTTGACAATCTGGCCACTTTCACCCATACTAATCAAAGGATCACCCTCAAAGGCAGAAGTTCCCAAAACACTCAGAATTGAGTCCATGTCACCTATGGTCGTTTAGGTGAGATGTAAGTCTCAAGTATCAACGGCGTTATATACAGAGAATAGTTATCTCATGTTTCGATCTAATACAAACTCTTTGTATAAGACACCCCGCTCGCATGTCTCCATATGAAGGGTCAGGATCTACCTTCTGTAGTAGTTCACAATACTTGCAAACCTCTACAAAACGGGCCATATCCATAGTGTCACAAAGATCAGGTATTACAAACCTATTTAGGTTATCACTTAAGGCATGATCCACTTTATATCTCATATACATGCTTAAGTTTGCATACAATTACCATGGAGCTTTTTTTATTGGATATGAGTAAATGCCAAATAAAATAACTCTTATTTTATTCATAACAATGTGTATAGATTACAAACTACGAGACTTCAGAAGAACTATGACACCAATCCCAACAATCTCCCACTAGTCCTATCCTGTAAGGATTAGATCCTTATCTCCATACACAAGCATGTAGTTCCTCGTTCTCCGAAGATACTTGAGGATCGTCTTGACCGCCGTCCAGTGATCAAATCCTGGATTATACTGATACTGACTGACAATCCCTACTGCATAGCAAATGTCGAGGTTTTCTTATGTGACAAGTGAGAGATTGTTGGGATTGATGTCCTAATTCTTCCAGAGTCTCGTTATTTTGTAAAGATACACATTGTTCAATGAATAAAATAAGTGTTATTTAATTCTGGCATTTATTCATATCCAATAAACAAAGCTCCTTGGTTATCTTATGTGAACTTAAACATGTATATGTGATATACAAGTGGATCATTCCTTAAGTGATAACCTAAATCGATCTGTAGTATAAGGATTAAGGTGGGATACCTGATCCTGGTGACACTACGGATACGGCCTTCTTTGTAGAGGTTTGCAAGTGTTGTAAACTACTACAGATGTAGATCCTAACCATTCATGTGGAGACGTGGAGCGGGGGTGTCCTATACAAAGAGTTTATATAAGACCTGGACCACGAGATGACTAGACTCTGTACATAACATCGTTGATACTAGAGACTGGCATCTCACCTAAACGACCATAGGTGACACGATCTTAATCCTGAGTGTTGAACTCCTGCCTTTGAGAGTGGTCCTTTGATTAGTATGGGTGAGAGTGGCCAGATTGCCAACCCAACATGCCTACCTTTTTTAGGACTTGTCTAATTTGGGAGCTAGGAACTCAATCCACAATATGGAATTCACTCCTTTCTCGAAGCAGGGATAAGTAGAGAGATTGCTCTTTTAAGGGTTGATTTCGGGGCTTGAACATAGTGGCCACAACTTCTCTTTGGAAGAGAAGACTCGGCCATAGTAGGACTACGATTTATGTTCATTAGAGGGATCAGTGGTACTTAAGGAGACAGATATAACTACAGGGGCATAACGGTTCTTGACCCAGTTGTACTTACGAGCAATTTGTGAAGGGTTGTCGCACTGCTGATTGGTTAAGATGGACACATAATATATCTGTAGTGAGAAGAGTTCAGCTGTCGGTCTTTAGTGGAGTGCCTGGAAGTTAACGGATGGTGGATCTTGTGACTAAAGAGTTTAGTCAGTTATTCATGTGTCATTGGAGCTTTGGATCTACAGGTCCATGAGGTCCCCTTGGTAGATTGGATTCTGGTGAAGGATCAAGTTCTTAGTGTTGATTTGAAATGTTCAAATTGGACAAGAGGTATTTTAGTTTATATATGATTATAATCGATATGATGTATGAGATACCTTTAGTGAGATTGATGTAAATGAAGATTACATTAAGTACCATGGAATAGGAAAAAAGAACTTATGTTTATATGTGTCATGAGATAAAATATTAAAAACTATAGGTTATTAATATAGTATGATAAAGTTGGTTATCTTTATGTTTATAATAATATTAATTATTAGATAATTAATACTTTTCCTTTAAATAACCAAAATGTTGTGGGTGGTTTATTGATCATCGGTAACCGTGAGGTTTAAAAGAAATCTGTTTCCTATTTTGAAAAAGAATTTTTTTACAAAAGTTTGAAAAGAATTTGAGTTTTTCTCTCGACGAAAAGAAACTCACCGGAAATTGTCAAGTAGATACATTATTACTAAACGACGGCTGGGCTAGGTAAACAATCATGAAATGCTAGCTAAACGATCATGCAGTGTTTACTAAATGATCGACTATTAGCTTCTGGACCTAAGACGATCGCTGGCCCAAGGTAAACAACTCGTGTAGATTTCGACTAAGCTAACAGATAGAGCTAAACGATCGCAGAGCTTTTGCTTAGCGGATCGCAGGCATTAGGTGGTGATCTAAATGAATTGCAAGTTTCGACCTATAACGATAGGTTCTCCGACTTTCTCCCACTTGCCAGTCGTTGACACATCTATTCTTTCCTCTGTTCATCTGTGACTCACACAAGGTCCAAATAAAAACCCCGACCCTCTGGATTCCACACCAAGAATAACCCAAAGTCCGCATTGTTTGTGTTGGGTGTCCAGAAACTCAATCGACCTATCGTCCACAGGTTTTCTTTGGAGCCCGTTCGTGGTGCCCTTATTGGCTGCCCAGTCCCGTTCGTGGTGTATTGCGGAAGGAGATCCGCTGACCGAGGGATGATCAATTTGAGACGAGCGGCCGAACTGTTCGTGCTGTGATTCGTTGTTGCTGGTGTTGTGGTCGTGACTAATTCCACTCTCTCTCTAGTAACCTTCTCACTATGGGCTGACCTTCGCTTCGTTTCGCATCTGAGCTCACACATTGGCGAGCGTGTAGATGCTTCCACCGTTGTTTAGTTAACTAATCCCTCTTGTACATTTTGTTGTTCATGCCTGTAATTATCACTGCTAAATTGTGTATTATAACCGCTTATTTGCGAAGTCGACTGTAAAAGCATATGTTGAATCATGATTGTAATTTGGAATAATCTTGCCTTCCGTTACTCACGGAATATTGCGTGATTTCTGATTTCCTTCAATTGCGCGCGCTATCAGACCAGAGTTTTCCTTTTTTTATTCCAAATTACATATCTGAATCGACACAGTGGTTTTACACGTCCGCGGTGGGTGTTTCTACATTCCGTGTTAAAACCGTTTTTTCTGCATATTGTGGATTGATTTTGCACTGAAATGTTATCGAGTTTAAATTTCTTTTTTGTTTAAAGCCCATTCGTTATTTACAAAGTGTTACATTGTAAGGGCTTCCAAACTTGTTGTTTCTCTTGCGCGAAATTAACTTTGTTAATCGAGTATTGTAATTTAAAAACGTTCGAGTTCGTCGAGTCCGTTTCGTGATGACAAGCTTCCGACGCCATGGCGATGCCAATCTCAATGAAAAAAGAATCAACATTGATCGGATCGTTATAGTCTCTCTCGAAATTGTAGGGATTTTACTAAGTGATTGTTTTAGTTTTTTAGACTATCGGTGTCTATAATTATTTTTTAATCGTCGTTAGCTAATGCTAACGCGATAGGGTAAATCGTCGTTTAGCATATCGTGTATGTGTTGTTGCTGCGTCGCGTATAGGTGCCCTCTCACACAATCACCCTATACCGTAGCGCAATCCTCTTCGAAAATCTCTCATCT
>NC_052355.1:24279707-24357244 GCF_009727055.1 Benincasa hispida | reverse complement strand
CCTAAGTTCAAGTGGTTCTAAAGAGTTTAGTAACCTAGATTAATCTTTTAAAATCGGTTTAATAGGATTAAATTGGTTGGAATAAAAGATTAAATTTGTTGTAAACCTATCTATAAGGGACCTTTTGTCTAAGGCGAGTTCTGGCTAGGCTGGGGTTCTTAAGTTGACCGAAACGTAACACCCCTACTTGGGAACCTACCTGAAAAGGTGAATTAGATAGATTTTCAACAAGCATGTGACGTTTTGGTCAAAGACTCCGTTAAAGAGTTTAATGGATGATGATCAAAAGTTCTTAAACTATCCAAAGTAAAATTTACTCTTGAGAAAACCTAAAAGTCACTTAGTTAAAATCCTTAGTCGTGTTTTGTCTAAGTAAAATAAACCCTAGGTTATAAAATACTCAATGGGAGGAGGAGGGGTATCAAACATGTCTATGATTCAACTCACGTTTCTCCCTGTATGTTCACACCGTGAGATTCATGTTTGGTCTCAAGATGCCTCAGGATGTATCCCCCTTCGGATGGTGTTTGCATGAGTCAATATCAAGGTGGACGGAGAGAGTATTTATAGTAAGTGGGTGAAGGGTGTGTGCCAACACATCCTATGGTCTCTTGATAACTTGTAGAAATACAAGTTATTTATGCTGCCTTATTCAGATATTGCGGCCAAAAGAGAAGGAATATGCGTTGTTTGTATGAAAATTAGCTCAGAAATACAATAAATATAAATTATCACAATTACACCCACTAACATCATTAAGATGGTAGAAGAGGATAATTTCTAATCTGTTTTGTAGGAAACCAAGTCACCGCTTGCAATCAAAGCTTAATGAGAAACTGAACAACGCATCTCTATCACATTACACCCGTCAATCAACAATGAAGAGATGATTAACGAAATGACGGCGCAATGTGACAGTCGATCCCGAGCTAAATTTCAACCACATGTGGTAATAAAAACAACACCGCATGTGAGCAACCGATCGAAAGATGCAGCTGAGCAACGCAAACATGGAGGATAGTGACACGTGTACAACTAACCGTTATGTAGATTTGACGGTCTGTTTGCATAACAGAAGGAATATTTATTCCTCCATCTTCGGAATTTCCATAACAAGAAGTGGGGTCCATAAGCCAAGAGAGTCAAAGCTTTTCACCTATAAATACTCCCATAGAATTCAGAGAATATATACTGGATACGAGGGCTAATTGATGCTAGATTACTTAAAGAGAGGCTGAGTTGAATACTGATCGGAAGAAATCTGGGAAGAGAAGAAACAAGGCCGAGAGGTGAATCTCAGTGCAATTCTGCCAAATCCTTGCCGTGAAGCTCTGTGCTTAGATCCTTGCTACCGGTTGAGCAAGCCTGAGAGGGAAGCTCATCCTTCCGCACGATCCATCCATGCCGGCAAGCAAATCTCCATCCAAATCGGCGCTAAGACGTTGGCTCTTATTTGTATTTGTTTCTAACTCTATTGCATCAACTGTATTACATTCTCTTAATCTCTTCATTCAAAAATCATGTATCAGACGCTAAATAGTTTTATTGAATGTCACGATTACCTTCATTTCCACTTTTCTGTCTATTTTCAGTCCTCCATCAATCGTTTTCTCCATGAAGTTTTCCTAATAACTTGGTAATTAATATGGATTAAACGAGTAACTTAATCTGTGCTAAAGAGATAAATGTGTGTAGCTAAGGCATGCTAGACGGCATCTTCACCTGTGAGAGCAAAAGGGAAGATGTCATTTTGATCTATCGAGAGAAGGTTAGAAGAATGCGTTGACTAAAGCGAGTAGTACTTCCAGAGATGGAAGCAACTTTGCGTTCATTACGTTTATCCTTGTTTCACCACAGAGATGTGGGAATGCGGCCGATCACCGAGAGGTGTACGCCAAGGGAAAAGCGGAACAGTACTTATATCTTTAACGTAATTAAGGAACTTGTGCTGTTTGTATTAATTGTTTTTTATCTTTCTACTTCGCACATAAGAGTTGCCACTGCATAACACGATCTTTGTAGATTCTTCACAGCTAGCCTTGACCTCTGTATCTTGTATCATGAAACTTGTATCTTGTATCATCTTAGTTTAGATTTACTTTATTGCAATTTACTTTATCGTAATTTATTTTATTATCGCATTTTTACCGCTTTACTTTACTTTATCGCATGTTTAATTACTTGTACACAAAACTCTTTTATAAATTAAAAAACCCCTGGTCGCATATATCACAAACATAATGCAATAACCTCAAACAGTCCCTGTGTTCGACCTCAGATCACATCGAGAAACTTACGGTGAAATTATACTTGGTTTCAACGCAAGGAAACTTGTGACAATGCACAACATACTACAAGAACATTCGTTAATAACACATATTTAGAAGTAGTATCACATATCATCGCATAAAATCTATGTCATCAAGTATATGGCATGGACTTGCATCATATAAAAATTCGCGTTACAAGTTTATGGCGCCGTTGTTAGGGACTGGTTAAGGGTTTATTGTTTAAGTGTGTTTGTGGTGTTTTGCAGGACATATCTCGTTGTACTGGCTGTTCAACGCAGAGAGCAGCTTGACGGTTTATGAGTACTAGTGCTGAACCAGAATTCGAAGCTGACCCTGAGATCGAGCGTACCTTTTCGTGCACGTGCACGTCATAATTGGATAAGGCAAAAGAAAGCAGTGAGTATGGTAGATAATAACGACAATGCGGTTCACGTAGTAAATCAAGAGGTTATACGACCAGCGCACGATCCTGTTTTCCTGGCCGCTGATCGCAACATCCCCATGAGGAATTATGCGGCACCCAACCTGTACGATTTTTCACCTGGGATTTCAAGGCTTATTATTGAGGAGAACGCAAGGTTCAAAATAAAGCCAGTCATGCTACAAATGATCCAAAATGTAGGGCAATTTGGGGGTCTGCAAGGTGAAGACCCGCATGCCCACTTGACCAGCTTTGTCGAAATGCGCAGCAATTTCTCACTTCCTGGCGTTACCTCGGAGAGTATTAGACTGTATTTATTCCCTTGCACCTTGAGGGATGAAGCCAAGAGGTGGGCTCACTCACTAAAGCCAAACGAGATCACATCATGGGATCAATTGATGGAGCGATTCATGAAGAAGTTCTTCTTACCGGCCGTCAACGCAAGGCGACGGAAGGACGTGCTGAACTTCAAGAAAATGGAGAATGACACCCTGAGCACTGCCTAGTTGCGATTTAAAAGATTAGTGAAAAACTGCCCACATATCGAGATACCCAATTGCGTTTTGATGGAGACCTTTTATAACAGCCTGAATAGATCGACCCAGGTTGTTTGCTGACGCCTCTGCGACAGAAGGTTTTATGTACAAAATATATACTGAGGCTAAATGCATCCTTGACCGCATATCGCGGAACATGGATGACTGGATTGATGATGGCTATGGAGGCTGAGGCACTGAACGAAGAAAGAATAAAACTACCATTGTCCCTGCAGAGACAATGACCACGTTGGCTGCTCAGATGGCCGCGGTGACCTCCATTCTTCAATCGATGGTAATCAATTAAGGAGTCATCCCCCAACAATCAGTGCAACCCACTGCACCGGCTCAAGTGGCCGCAATAAGTTGCGTTAATTGTGGAAGGGCTCATATAGTAGAAATGTGCCCATCGAATCTCCAGCAAGTATGCGCCATCCAAAACAACCCCATCAGCAACACCTACAATCTTGGCTGGAGGAGCCATCCTAACTTCAGTTGGGGAGGCAATCTTAACCAAGGGGAGCGCCCCAACCATCAGAGTGGCAGTCGAGGAAATCCTTCTTTTCACTATAACACGAACCAGGGGCAACCAAGGCAATCGCATAACCAGCAACCCTCATCTTCAAACACCTCTAGAAGCTCATTGAAGGCCCTGCTTAAATAATATATGGACAAAAATGACGCAGTAATGCCAGTGCAGGTGTCTTCAATTCGAAACTTGGAGCACCAGGTCGGCCAGCTAGCATCTGAACTGAGAAATAGAGCACCAAGAATGTTGCCCAGCAACTCTGAAGCCCCAGGATCCAATGGAAAAAAGCAATGTCCCTAGAACATTGGGCAGGCAAGCCGGGACGCCTGCAAGGATGTGGATTGCGCTCACTCAAAGAAACGCATTTTTCGGCCAATATCTCACATCTGTTTAATGCTTTCTTTAAATTCCCTTCTTATTAAATTCCTGAATTTTGTCTTTACTTCTTCATTTAATTCATTTCTTGACTTTATGAATTCAATTCTTCATTTATTTCCTTTGCATTTATTTTTGTACCGTCTTTAATTCTTTTAACTTTTCTGTAATTAATGTGTTAGTCCTTAATTGGTGAATGATTGAGAAATAAAGGGAAATTTATTGCCACAAGTCATAGCAACTTGCGTTGATGAAAAATAAAAATAAAAAAAAGAAAAAAGAAATCAACATCTAGTATGCAAGATGATAATGGACACATCTTGAACAAGGCAAGATACGCTTTGTGTTCATCCAACTCAAATACGTTGAAACCGAGGGGTGTGTTACGTACGTGTGTGTCCTTTGCCCGTCTTTAGCAAAATGCACTATGTTGAGGTAGTGTTGCACTGGTAGCAATACCGTGCGCCCGATCCTCCAGAAATGTGTTTAGTTAAGGGGTGTGTTGTGGGGATGCATGCATTGTTGCCCTGTCTCTTATACACATCTAGATGTGTATAAGAGACAGAAGATGTAGTTACGTTGGTGAACATATTGCGTTAATCTTTACATTGCGTCCATTCGAATAAAACATTAAAGAAAATTCTTTTTATCATTCGAGGAGTCCAATCGTTTCGTATCCTAAAGCAATGATGATTCTGCAGACGAAAAGACATTTTTCTGAAATTTCATAAATGAGGAAAGTTCGAGCGATAGGCCTTTTGAGTGTCTCGAGACCTGTCACCACAAAAATCATGTTGGGCCCATTATGGCCCAACCTATAAATAGGAACCCTTCCCCGTCTGTGAACTTTTTACCTCATTTTGCAAATTGAAAACCCTAGAACCCAGCATATGAAGCTTTCTTCTTCCCAAAACCCTAGCAAATTTTCCAGTCCTCCCTACCTTATCATCCATGGCCGACCAAGCTTCCCAACACTCTACTTCACCCTCAACCCCTTCCTCTGACCAAATTGCCATGCGAGAGGCAGCATTCCTCACTGCCAGTCGCAGACTTGCTGCCCAACCCCACACCGTCCCGAGAATCACCGGTAGAACCCGGAAGAACCCCTTAGTGTTAGACCTCCTCAGTTCCAGAGGGGGCAAAGCACTGAAAGCACACCAGTTCCAACTTCTGCCATCTCAACTGAGAGTGAGAAGAAGAGACATGATGATACGGAGGTGTTTGGTAACAATCTGACCAATCGTTTTCTCCATGAAGTTTTCTTAATACCTTGGTAATTAATATGGATTAAACGAGTAACTTAATCTGTGCTAAAGAGATAAATGCATTTAGGCATGCTAGACGGCATCTTCACCTGTGAGAGTAGAAGGGAAGATGTCATTCTGATCTATCGAGAGAAGGTTAGAAGAATGCGTTGACTAAAATGAGTAGTACTTCCAGAGATGGAAGCAAACTTGCGTTCATTACGTTCATCCTTGTTTCATCACAGAGATGTGGGAATGCAGTCGATCACCGATAGGTATACGCCAAGGGAAAAGCGAAACAGTACTTATATCCTTAATGCAATTAAGGAACTTGTGCTGTTTGTATTAATTGTTCTTTCTCTTTCTGCTTCGCACATAAGACTTGCCACCACATAACACGATCTTTGTAGATTCTTCACAGCCAGCCTTGACCTCAGTATCTTGTACCATGAAACCTGTATCTTGTATCATCTTAGCTTAGATTTACTTTATCGCAATTTATTTTATTATCGCATTTTTACCACTTTACTTTACTTTATCGCATGTTTAATTACTTGTACACAAAACTCTTTTATAAATTAAAAAACCCTTAGTCGCATATATCACAAACATAACACAATAACCTCAAATAGTCCCTATGTTCGACCTCGGATCACACCGAGAAACTTGCAGTGAAATTATACTTGGTTTCAACGCAAGGAAACTTATGACAATGCACAGCATATTACAAGAACATTCGTTAATAACGCATATCTAGAAGTAGTATCACATATCATCACATAAAATTTATGTCATTAAGTTTATGGCATGGACTTGCATCATACAAAAATTCATATTACATCTCTGTCATTGGTTCACACCATGAGATCATTCTGTATGCCCTCGTGTTCACCTTCGATGCAGACCCCCTTCGGATTGGTTTTGTTCAGTTGGTCAATATCAAGGTGAGCTCTAGAAAAGGATAGGGTCACTTTATGTTTTTCCCCAATCGGATTTTTTCCCTTCGAATTGGTCTTTTGGAATGGACCTCTAGGTCTTAAAATGGCGGGTCACACTTACGGGAGATTGTTAAGTAAGTTAATGATCTCTTGGTCAAATCAATGATGGCTTGTCGTTATAGGAACAAGAGTTGTTCTGGTATTAATGACTGGTTGAGAACTTCTCGATTCAGAGGGATAATTGGTCTCCCTTTGGTGGCTTTTGTCCTAAACCTTTGAAGGGTCATTGCAAAACTAGATGTCACACGGGGTTCATATTAGTTTTACTAAAACCTTATTGGATGTTATTTTGTTTTACAATGGGTATTTGCTTAAAACCTAACGTAGGTCAATGTGTTTTTCTTTTCAGCAACTTGTTAGTATTTTTGTTTAAAGCTTTTAAAGATGACCGATTTATTACAGTGGAAAGAACCATGTGAAACGAATTTCGTGGCAAACGACCTCTATTCCACTACTCTCCAAAAGAGGAGACAAAACAATAAATATGATTTATTGGTCTTGGAGACATGTCTGGTAGAGAATGATGATACTGTCTGGATCCTAGATTCTGGTGCTACCAATAATGTCAGTTCCTCTTACCAAGGATTTAGTTCCTGGCAAACGTTGCCACAGGGAGAGATGACTCTTCGAGTAAGTAATGGTGAGGTTGTTTCAGCCGTTGCTGTAGGCAGGTTGAAGTTATTTGTTGACAAAAAAAATTATTTGTTACTAGATAATGGTTTTGTAGTTCCTCATATTAAGAGGAACTTAATCTCAGTTTCTTGTCTCATTGAATAAGGCTATACCGTCTCCTTTCTGAGAATAAAGTGTTTATTTTCAAGAATGGAATGGAGATTGGTTCCAGTTCAATGGAAAATAACTTATATGTACTAAGGCTGTTAGTTATAAAAGCCTTGTTTAACACTGAAATGTTCAGTACGGCAATAACAGCTAAAAGACCAAAGGTTTCTCCAAAGGACAACGACCCATCTTTGACATCTAAGGTTAGGTCACATCAAAAGGATTGAGAAGTTGGTGAAAAGTGGACTTTTAAAGAGTTTAGAAGAAAACTTCTTGCCGGTATGTGAATCATGCCTCGAAGGTAAGATGACCAAACGACCTTTTACTGGAAAAGGTTATAGAGCCAAGGAAGCCTTGAAGCTTGTGCATTCAGACCTCTGTGGTCTGATGAATGTTAAAGCTCGAGGTGGGTATGAATGTTTCATCTCTTTCGTAGTTGATTATTAAAGGTTTGGGTATCTCTTCCTAATGCAACGTAAGTCTGAAACTCTTAATAAGTTCAAGAAGTATAAGGCTGAAGTTGAAAACTTGTTAGGTAAGAAGATAAAAACACTACGATCTGATTGTGGTGGAGAGTATATGGACCTCTAATTCCAGAACTATATGATAGAACATGGGATTGCATCCTAACTCTCGGCCCCTGGTACACCTCAGCAGAATGGTGTATCAGAAAGAAGAAACAGGACCTTGTTGAACATGGTTCAATTTATGATGAGTTATGCTTATCTTCTAGACTCGTTTTGGGGTTATGTAATGCAGACTGCATGTTATATCCTGAACAACATTCCCTCGAAAAGTGTTTCTGAAACACCTATTGAGTTATGGAGAGGCCGTAAAGGTAGTTTACGCCACTTCAGGATTTGGGGCTGTCCGACACATGTGATAGTGACTAACCCAAAGAAGTTGGAACCGCGCTCGAAGGTTTGCCTCTTTGTGGGCTACCCCAAGGAAATGAGAGGAGGATACTTCTATGATCCAAGTGAAAACAAAGTGTTTGTTTCCATTAAAGCTATCTTCTTGGAAGAAGATCACATGAGGTATCATACGCCACGAAGTAAGCTTGTTTTATGTGAGATCTCAAGTGAGATTGAGACTGCTGATGGTTCAACAAGAGTTATTGAACAGGATGACAGATCAACAAGAGTTGTTGAGGTCGGGACGTCTAGTCAACCAGCTCAAGATTTGAGACTGCCTTGACGTAGTGGGAGGGTTATGAACCCACCAGATCACTACATGGGTTTGACTGAAGTCCAAAACGTCATTACGAATGATGGGGTTGAGGATCCGTTATATTTAAAGAAAACAATGGAGGATGTTGACAAGATGAATGAGTTAAGGCCATGAACCAGGAAATAGAGTCTATGTACTTCAATAACGTCTAAAAGCTTGTCGATCCACCTGATAGGGTAAGACCTATTGGGTGTAAATGGATCTATAAGCGAAAGAGAGGTGTAGATGGAAAGGTGCAAACCTTTAAAGTTAGACTCGTGACAAAGGGTTATACCCAGGTTGAGGGAGTTGACTATGAGGAAATTTTCTCACCTGTGGTCATGCTAAAGTCTATCAAGATTCTCTTGTCCATAGCCACATTTTATGATTATGAAATATGGCAAATGGATGTCAAGACTGCCTTTCTGAATGGTAATCTTGAGGAGACCATCTATATGACTCAACCAGGGGGGTTCGTAGTTCCAGATCAAGAGCAAAGAGTTTGCAAGCTTAATAGGTCCATTTATGTGCTGAAACAAGCATCTCGATCTTGGAACATCAGATTTGACACTACTTTCAAGTCGTTTGCTTTGATCAGAACATTGATGAGCCTTGTGTTTACAAGAAGATCATCAACAGCTTAGTAGCTTTCCTGGTACTATATGTGGATGATATCCTACTCATTGGAAATGATGTAGGATATCTGACTGACATTTAGAGTTGGCTAGCTGCCCAGTTCCAAATGAAAGATTTGGGTGAGGAACAGTATGTTCTCGGGATCCAGATCATTCGGAATCGTAAGAACAAATGATTAGCCCTGTCTCAAGTATCGTACATTGATCAAATGTTGATCAGGTACAGGATGTAGGATTCTAAAAGGGGTTTGTTACCTTTCAGGCATGGAATCGTCCTGTCTACGATCAATGTCCTAAGACACCTCAAGAGGTTGAGGAGATGAGACGGATTTCCTATGCTTCTACTGTAGGAAGCTTGATGTATGTAATGTTATGTACCAGAAACGATATTTGCTATGCAGTAGGGATTGTTAGTCGATATCAGTTCAATCGAGGATTTGATCACTGGACAGCGGTCAAGACAATCCTTAAGTATTTTTGGAGAATGAGGAACTACATGTTTGTGTATGGAGATAAGGATCTGATCCTTACAGGATACACAGACTCTGACTTTCAGACCGATCGAGATTCTAGCAAATCGACATCGGGGTCAGTGTTTACTCTAAATGGAGGGGTTGTAGTTTGGCGAAACATCAAGCAAGGATGCATCGCGGACTCCACTATGGAAGCCGAATACGTAGCGGCTTGTGAAGCAGTTAAAGAGGTTGTTTGGCTGAGGAAGTTCCTTATAGATTTGGAAGTTGTTCCAAATATAGATTTTCCTATCACTCTTTATTGTGATAACAACGGGGCTGTGGCGAATTCAAAGGAGCCTCGGAGTCATCGTCGAGGTAAGCACATAGAATGGAAATATCATCTGATCAAGAAGATTGTGCGTCATGGTGATGTGATAGTCGAGCAGATCGCATCGGAGCACAACGTTGCTGATCCCTTTACAAAGGCCTTTACGGCTAAAGTGTTCGAGGGTCACCTAGTGAGTCTGGGTCTGCGGGACATGCGGCATTTTGTCTAGGACAAGTGGGAGATGATACTAGGGTATGCTCTAGTTTATTGTATATTGTACATTTTTATATTATATTGTACATTATTCTCCCGAGTCATTACGACAAGTGGGAGATTGTTGGGATTGGTGTCCTAATTCTCCCAGAATCTCGTTGTTTTTTAAAGATACACATTATTCAATGAATAAAATAAGTATTATTTAATTCTGGAATTTACTCATATCCAATAAAAAAAACTCCTTGGTTATCTTATGTGAACTTAAGCATGTATATCTGATATACAAGTTGATCATGCCTTAAGTGATAAACTAAATTGGTCTGTAGTATAAAGATTAAGGTGAGATACCTGATCCTCGTGACACTACGGATACGGGCCACTTTGTAGAGGTTTGCAAGTGTTGTAAACTACTACAGATGGTAGATCCTGACCATTCATGTTAAGACGTGGAGCGGAGGTGTCCTATACAAAGAGTTTGTATAAGACCTGGACCACGAGATGACTAGATTTTGTACATAATGCCGTTGATACTAGGGACTTGCATCTTACCTAAACGACCATAGGTGACACGACCTTAATCCTAAGTGTTTTGTGAACTCCTGCCTTTGAGGGCGGTCCTTTGATTAGTATAGGTGAGAGTGGTCAGATTGTCAACTCAACATGCCTACCTTTTTGGGGACTTGTCTGATCTGGGAGTTGGGAACTCAATCCACAATATGAAATTTACTCCTTTGCCGAAGTAGGGATAAGTAGAGAGATTGCTCCCTTAAAGGCTGATTCTGGGGCTTGAACATAGTGGCCACAACTTCTCTTTGGAAGAGAAAACTCAGTCATAGTAGGACTATGATTTATGTTCATTAGAAGGATCAGTGGTACTTAAGAAGATAGATGTAACTACAGGGGCATAACGGTTATTGGCTCAGCTGTACTTACGAGCGATCTGTGAAGGGTTGTCGCACTGCTGATTGGTTAAGATGGACACATAATATATCTATAGTGAGAAAAGTTTAGCTATCGATTTTTGGTGGAGTTCCTGACAATTTATGGATGGTGGATCCCGCGACTAAAAAGTTTAGTCAGTTATTCACGTACCGTTGGAGCTTTAGATCTACAGGTCCATGAGGTCCACTCGGTAGCTTGGATTCTCTTGAAGGATCAAGTTCTTGGTGTTGATTTGAAACGTTCAAATTGAAAAGAGGTATTTTGATTATATATGATATAATCGGTATGATGTATGAGAAACATCTAGTGGAGGATTAATGTAAATGAGATTTATATTAAGTACCATGGAATAGAAAAAGAACTATGGTTTATATGTTTCATGAGATGAAATATTAAAACTATAGGTTATAAATTTAGTATGATAAGTTGGTTATCATTATGTTTATAATAATATTAATTATTAGATAATTAATACTTTTTCTTTTAAATAACCAAATGTTGTGGGTGGTTATGATCATGGTAACCGTGAGTTTAAAAGGAAATCGGTTTCCTATTTTGAAAAAGAAGTTTTTTACAAAAGTCTGAAAAGAATTTGAGTTTTCTCTCCGGCGAAAAGAAACTCACGAAAATAGTCAAGTAGATACAGATTTACTAAACGATGGTTGGGCTAGATAAACGATCATGCAAGTGCTAGCTAAACGATCGTGCAGTGTTTACTAAATGATCGTTGGCCCAAGGTAAACGATCGTGTAGATTCGACCGAGCTAAACGATCGCATAGCTTTGACTAGACGATCGCATAGCTTTATCTAAACAATTGGGCATCGACCTTTACGATAGGTATCCGACTTCTCCCACTTGCCTAGTCGTGTACACAATCTGTATTTCTTCTGTTCGTCTGCCTCACATCAAGTCCGAACAGAGCCTAGCTTCTATATTCTTACACCGAGAATACCAAGGTCGCCTTGTTGGTGGTGTCAGACTCAACTCGACATCGTCGAGGTTTTCTGGAGGCCGTTCGTGGTGCTTTGAAGCAGTTTGTTCGTGGTGTTGCAGAGGAGTTCGTGTTGCGGAGGAGATCGTGACCGAGGAGATCGTTGAGGACAAGCATGAAGTGTTCGTACTGTGTTCGTTGCGGTCGTATCGAGCGCTCTGATTGCTGTTGTTCGATCAGAGTCGCGCATTGGAGCGTGGAGACACTTCTACCATTGTTAGTACAGTTTCTTCCTCTGTACATTTGTTGTTCATGCTGTAATTTCACTATAAATTGTATAACCGCTTGTTTGAAAGTCGACTGTAAAAATATGTTGATTCATGATATGCTCATTAGAGGGATCAGTGGTACTTAAGGAGTTAGATGTAACTGTAGGGGAAAACGGTAAATTGGCCCAACTGTACTTACGAACATCCGTGAAGGGTTATCGTACTGTTGATTGGTTATATTCGATGGACACAGAAATATATCTGTGGTGCGAAGAGTGTAGTTGTCGGTCTTTACTGAAATTCCTGGTAATTAACGAATGGTGGATCTCGTGGCTAAAGAGTTTAGTCAGCTATTCCCATAACGTTGGATCTTCGAGCCATAGGTCCATAAGGTCCCCTTTGTAGCTCAATGGATTCAAGTTGAAAATCAATTTTTTGGGTCAGTATGAAATGTTATAATTCACGTTGAGGGAGTTTGATTATATATGATATGATTGAACGAGTCAATTATATATGATATGATTGACATTATGTATGAGATACATTATTTGGAGGAAAATGATGTAAATATGATTTATATCTAGTGGAGGAAAAAAAGACTATGATTCATATGTTGCATTTGAGGTGATATTAAACCATAGGTTAATGAATATAATATGATTATATTTATTATTTAATTTGGACAATTATAAGATAATTGTGTCGGGGTTTTCTCCGTAACCAAATGATAATGGGAGGTTGCTTTCAGTTTTCGTAACTGAAGGATAAAATGAAAATCGTTTTCATTTTGCAAAAAAATTAGACGCTCATGTATAGTGTATACTGCCTATCGCATAGCAAATCAAGAGCCTACACAATAGCTCAGTGTTTCTAAACGATCGTATACACGCGTGCAATTTATTAAACGATCGCATAGGATTTGCTAAACGACCGTCTAGCTTTTTCCTAAACGATTGCGCACTCGAGCTTTTACTAAACAATCGTATATACGATCGTGGCCCTTTTACTAAACGATCGTGTATCTCTTTCTAAACGATCAAGCACCATCTATACGATAGACACCTGACTTCTCCCAATTGCTTGGTCGTAGTATACGATCTTCTCTTCCTCTTTCCCTCTACCAAATCCAACAGAGCCCACATCTCCTGGATTTTCACACCGAGAATACCGAGGGTTCTAAGTGGTGGTGTCCTCCCTACTATGTTTGTGAGGAGTTCGTTCGTGGGTAGATTTGGTGGACGATTGCTTTGACGTTCTCAAGGAAGAGTAAGGGGAGCAGTTCGTTGGGCGAGAACGAGTTTTCTGTGAAGAAGGGTTCTTCAACTGGTACGTATTTCGTTCTCTTTATTGTTAAAGTTCAAAGCATGCCTGTAATTTGTTGTATATTGTATAACTAGTCTACTAGATTGTGAATGCATTAATTTTATCACAATGATTTTGGAATGATCTCGCTTCCATTCAAAGGTACGCTTTGATAAGAGTTCCTTCAGGCTAACCTCTTGTTCTTACGATCCCGAATGATCTGGATCCCTAGAACAAACTGCGTCTCTCCCAAATCTTTCATTTGGAACTGGACAGCTAGCCACTTCTTAATGTCAATCAAAAACCCTACATCATTCCCAAAGAGTAGGATATCATCCACATACAGTACTAGGAAAGCTACTGAGTTGTTGATGATCTTTTTGTAAACACAAAGCTCATAAACGTTCTAATCAAAGCCAAATGATTTAACCACACTGTCAAATCTGATGTTCCACGATCTAGACGCTTGTTTCAGCCCATAAAAGGACCTATTAAGCTTGCAAACTCTTTGCTCTTGATCTGGAACTACAAACCCCTCTAGTTGAGCCATATAGATGGTCTCCTCAAGATTACCATTAAGAATGGCAGTCTTGACGTCCATATTCCATATCTCATAATCATAAAATGTGGATATGGACAGGAGTACCCTGATAGACTTCAACATGACAACAGGTGAGAAAGTTTCCTCATAGTCCACTCCCTCGACCTGGGTATAACCCTTTGCCACGAGTCTAGCCTTAAAGGTTTGCACCTTTCCATCTACACCTCACTTTCACTTATAGATCCAGTTACACCCTATAGGTTTTACCCCATCAGGCTAATCCATAAGCTCCCAGACTTGATTGAAGTACATAGACTTCATTTTCTGGTTCATGGCTTTAATTAGCTCATCCTTGTCAACATCCTCCATTTCTTGCTTAAAAGATAATGGATCCTTGACCCCATCATTAGAAATGATGTTCTGGGCTTCAATCAAACCCATGGAGCGATCCTGTGGGTTCATAACCCTCCCACTACGTTAAGGCAGTCTCAACTTTTGAGCTGGTTGACTAGATGTACCGACCTCAACAACTCTTGTTGATTTATCAGTCTGTTCAATAACTTTTGTGAACCCACAGTAGTCTTAGTCTTACTAGAAATCTAACGTAAAACAAGCTTACTTCGTGGTTTATGATCCCAGATGTGGTTTTCTTCCAAGAAGATAGTATTTGTAGAAACAAACACTTTGTTCTCGCTCAGATCATAGAAGTATCCACCCCTCGTTTCCCTAAAGTAGCATACAAAGAGGCAAAATTTCGAACGCGGTTCCAACTTCTTTAGGTTAGTCACAAGCACATGGGTCGAACATCCCCAAATCCTAAAGTGGGGTAAACTACCTTTACGACCTCTCCACAACTCAAAAGGTGGTTTAGAAAAACTTTTCGAGGGAACATTGTTTAGAATGCAGCATGCAGCCTCCACTGTAAAACCCCAAAACGAGTCTGGAAGATGAGCATAACTCATCATAGACTGAACCATGTCCAACAAGGTTCTGTTTCTCCTTTCTAATACATCAGTTTGCTGATGTGTACCTGGGGTCGAGAGTTGGGACGTAATTCCATGTTCTATCATATAGTTCTAGAATTTGAGGTCCATATACTCTCCACCACGATCAGATCGTAGTGTTTTTATCTTCTTATCTAAGAGGTTTTCAACTTCAGCTTTATACTCCTTGAACTTTTCAAGGGCTTCAGACTTACATTGCATTAGGTAGAGATACCCATACCTTGAATAATCATCTATGAAAGAGATGAAATATTCATACCCACATCGAGCTCTAACACTCATCGAACCACAAAGGTCAGAATGTACAAGCTTCAATGCTTCTTTGGCTCTGTAACCTTTTCCAATAAAAGGTTTTTTGGTCATCTTGCCTTTGAGGCATGATTCACATACCGGCAATTCACTTATAAAATTTGTTTATAATTTTAGAATGACGAGTTCAATAATACAATTTTTGGCATCGGATAAACTCATTGGGGATAATTATGTGACTTGGAAATCAAATTTGAACACGATGTGACAATTTGGGGTTTTCTTAATGTAGGATTGTCCTCTCATTCCTAGCTCTAACACAATCTGAACTGTTCAGGATTTGTATGACAGACGGGTTAGGGCAAATGATAAAGCCCCTGCTTATATCCTCGCCAACCTATCTAATGTCTTGGCGAAAAAACATGAGGATATGAGTACTGTCAAAGAGATTATGGAATCTCTGCGAGGGATGTTTAGACAACCGTCCTTCACCCTGAGGCATGATGCCATCAAGTACATTTACAATAGCCATGAAAGAGGGGACCAATGTTCGTGAACATGTCCTGAACATGATGGTTCACTTTAGTGTGGTAGAAGTAAACGGTGTTGTCATGGATGAGAGAAGTCAAGTTGGTTTTATTCTAGAATCTCTTCCGAAGAGTTTTCTGCAATTTTGCACAAATGCATTGATGAATAAAATTGAATACAACTTGACTACTCTACTAAATGAGTTACGGGCTTACCAGACTATGTTGAGAACAAAGGGTTTGGAATTAGAAGTAAATGTTACTACTGTTGAGAAAAGATGAACGTCCTCCAAGCTTGATGTTGCCTCCTCTTCGAAAAGCAAGAGTATTCCTGTGAAGAAGAGCAAAAGGAAAGGGAAGAAGAAGCATGCTGGAAAGAAAGGCAAGTATAACACTACAGATAAAGGGAAGTGTTTCCACTGAAACGAAGAAGGGCACTGGAAGAGAAACTGCCCTCAGTATCTTGCCAAAAAGAGAGCAGAGAAAGGTAAACAGGCAAACTAGTTTCTGGGGACCATTTTCTCAACTTAACCAGTGGAATAAGTTGCTGCTTAATCTTACTGTTTTTGTAAATCTTATGTAGAATAAATTGTATATATTTTTGTGATAAATGAAATGTTCATTTTCAAAAATTATGTTTGTTCAAGCAACTTCTATTAAGAATCAAACTGTTAAAATCCATTTGTAAATATTCAGATATTTAAATGGCTAGATCAAAGTATAGAAAATTTAATGATTTCTAGATCTGATTGTTAACAAAGAATTGTTGAGACAGGTCAGATGCATCTTATTCAAAGAGTTTAGAGTACCTCAATGTAGTGGGAGGAAAGTGTACTTCCTGGCCATTATTGAGAATAAGATGCATTGCCCATATAGTTTATTCAAAAGCCTATAGTATACTAACATGTTTGCAATGATTCTCTCGACTAAAGTGTTTGAGAATCATCTAGTAGGACTAGGAATACTAGATTAATAATCTAGGGCAAGTGGGAGAAATATCGAGTATGGGATACCGAATGGTAAACCATGGGTATGGGATGCCCTAGTTTATTTATTTCTCTATAAAACTCAGAAACTCAGTCTTATATATCGGATTTATAAGTTACCACTGGATTTTTAGTCCAAGTGAGAGTTTGTTGGATTTTATGTCCTAAAACTCGTGGTTTGTAAATAATGGAACTTATTCTGAAAGTTCAATAAGGTGTTATTGAATAGATGTTTTGCTTGATAGAAATCCAATAAACCTAAAAGTCCCTTGACTATTGGATGAGTACTTGAACTTTATGTGGAGACATAAAGGTGGATCAGGTTTGAGTAAATAGTCAAAATGATCTATAGTATATGAATAAGGTTGGGTACCTTATTCTAGTAACACTATTGGATGCGGCCTGTTCTATAGTTATTACAAAGAGTTGTAAAGTGCTACAAATGAAGTGATCTTGATTCATTCATGTTGGACATGAAGAGTACGGGTGTCCTTGTGAAAAAAAGGTTTGTACAAGATTGGACCACGAAATTAGTCACTCTTACTTTATAACGCCGTTTACTGTTTAAGACTGAATATTTCAATGCGATGACCTAGGTAACTTGACTTTAATCCTAAGCTAACTATGAACTCCTGTTTATTTGGAATTATCCTTAGATTTTCATAAGTGAGGGTTTGCTCAACAGCTCTGGCTCAATAACCTCCCATTTCAAGGTAAGACCGGATAGATAGATGGGGACATAGGGTGCAAGACAGAATTCACTCCTACCTGCTTTTAGAGATAGTAGAGAGGTTGTTCCCTTAAGTGTTGATTATGGGTCTTGAACAAGGAGCCCCAGCCTCTCACTGGCCCAAGAGGGACTCCGTTTTGTTGATTTGATCACAAAATAATTGTTCATTAGGGGATCAGTGGGGACTTTAGGAACAAGAGGTAATTTCGGGGGTAAAACAGAGATTTGACCTAGCCGCTATTACGAACAACCTATGAAGGGTTGACTTACTAATCATGGTTATATCGAGTGGATATAATATATCTACTAGGGGTGTTCAAAAAACCTGATGACCCGAAAAAAACTCATTTGGGTTGGGTTGGGTTCAAATAAATGAAAATTTTATGGGTTGGGTTGGTTCATGGATTCATCTAATATTACCCAAACCAACCCGAATTAATTATTAACTTTAAAATATATTTTTTATTACATATAACACAATTATTTATACATATATTAATTTTAATTTTATTTAATTTCAATATTTTTTTTCATAATTTATTCTTAAATAACTCTTAAAAGTAGTTTATTTGCACTTTAGAAAGAAAACTTTCAATATATAAATTGAAATTGAGTTGTTAATCTTAATTCAATATATGAAAATAATTAAATAAGATTTTTACATATTTATGTTGTGCTTCTTTTTAGAACAAAATTTTAAATAAATGACCCGATTAACCCGAACCAACCCAACTCAAATATTTAATGGTTCGGTTGGGTTGGGTTCATTTTTTAATAAGGGTTATTTGGGTTGAAGAAATTTACAACCTAAACAATTGGGTTGGGTCTAAAAAGTCTTTCAACATAACCCAACTCATCCCATGAACACCTCTAATATCTACAGTGAGGGGAGTTCAACTATGGACTTTAGTGGAGTGACCCATTAGTTAACGAATGGGGGTTAGATCGGTTTAATGAGTTTAGCCGATTAATCTCGGATCATTGGAGCCCATGATCTATAGGTCCATGAAGTCCCCCTAATAGCTCGAAAATGGATTAGCTCTAGAGTAGCGTGATAAGTTAATTTGAAACGTTCAAATTATCAAACGGAATTGGAGAATATATATATATATATATATGTGTGTGTGTGATTTAAATATATGAAGATGAATTTGTGTAAAATTAATTTAATATTGGATATTAAATTAATTAGAATTATTTAAGTTGTTCAAGTAATTATTTATTAATTTATTAGAAAATTAATTTATGAAATTAATTTATAAAATTAATAAATTTTGTTTTTTTAATCAAAAGTGATTTTAAAATCAAATTAGATTTTGAAAATAAAAAATACATAAATGGGAAATTAGATTTTCCAACTTCATCTTCAAGTAGCTCACCGATAACCTACCATCTTCAAGCTTCATTTACTCTAAGCATGAGTTGAATCTCATGCAACCTTTCTCTTTGCATAATGGTCTGCAATATATTGAAGAGATTGGAATGAATTTGAGGCAATACAACCGATAGAATTTTAGCTGAAAATTCGGGTGAAGAAGGTGTTCTTCCTTTGGTTGCTGCTATGAGCATTCTCCAAGTTCCCTCTTATTCCAGCTTATTTTTAGTCCCACAACTCAATCTAGAGCACCAAGAGAATAGTAGGGAAGATCTTGTGGTGGTCTGCATAAAGATTTGAAGGAATTAGCAGCTGAAAATCGAGATTTCAAAGGTTCTTCAAAGGTATGTCTTGAAACCCATTAAATTCTACTTGAGCATGCTTTCATTTCTGCCAAAATTAATCAATTAGAGTGCTTATCGATCCTCGTCACTTCACTGTGTGCTGGTACCATCCAACACAAGGGTCAGGACTTGAGGATACTCTTCAACTATGACAAACTCAAGGTCATTTACCACGAAATACGTTTTATAAGACTCATTTCACTGTATGTAACCGATCAAATTAGAGGTATTTAATGGAAAATAAAAAATTTTGCTAAAAACAAAAACACATTGATCTACGTTTGGTTTTAAGCAAATACCCGTTGAAAAACATACAACATCCAATACGGTTTAGAAAAACTAACATGGACCCTGTGTGACATCTAGTTTCACAATGACGCTCCAAAGATTTAGGACAAAAGCCACCGAAGGGTGGTCAATTTATCCCTCCTCTGATTTGAGACATTCTCAACCAGCCATTAATACCAGAATAAATCTTGCTCCTATGACAACTAGCCATCATTGATTTGGTCAACAAATTATTAACTTACTTAACAATTTCTCGTAAGTATGACCCACCATTTTATACCCTAGAGTTCCGCCCCAAGCACCCAATCCGAAGGAAAAAATCCGATTGGGGCAAAAACTAAAGTGACCCTATCCATTTCTGGAGTTCACCTTGATATTGGCCAACTACACAAAACCCATCCAAAGGGGTATACTCCCAAGGCGCCATGAAGGAGTACAGAATGATCTCACGGTGTGAACCAATGACAGAGAGTGTTGACACACACCCTTCACCCACTTACTATAAACACCCTCTCCGTCCACCTTGATATTGACTCATGCAAACACCATCTGAAGAGGGATGCTCCTAGGGCATCAGGAGGCCAAACATGAATCTCAAGGCGTGAATATTCAGGGAGAAACGTGAGTGAAATTATTGACATATCAGATACATCTCTTCCTCCCACTGAGTATTTTATAACCTAGGGTTTTATTTACTTAGAAAAAACATTGCTAAGAATTTTAACTAATTGACTCTTTAGGTTTTCCCAAGAATAACTTTTACTTTGGATAGTTAAACAACTTTTGATCATCATCCATTAAACTCTTTAACGGAGTCTTTGACCAATTGTTGCATGCTTGCAAAAAAATCTATCTAATTCACCTTTCCAGGTAGGTTCCCACGTAAAGGTGCTCTGTTTCCATCAGCTTAAGTACCCCAGACTAGACAGAACCTGCTTTAGACAAAAGGTCCCTTATAGATAGATTTAATACAATTTTAATCTTTTATGCCAATCAATTTAATCCTATTAAATCCCGATGGTTAAAAAGATTAAACTAGGTTGCTAATTTCCATTAGAATCTTGAAACTTAGGTCTATCTCAATCCAATTTTAAAACCCTTTTAAAACATGAGTTCGCCTAAGTTCGCATGCAACTCTTTCTTATTGATTTTAGTTCTAATTTCCATTATAACGTTTATAATAGAAACAACCAAAAACCATCCACAATGCAAAGCAAACACATACAAGACATTCATAACTTTTACAAACAGCCTAAGTGTCATGCTCCATGCATTGTTCATTCATTGCTAACTTTTATATAACTCTTATACAAAACAGCAACGAACCAAGCAAACATACCTCCCTTCACCCTTATACTATAACGCTTATAATATAAAGATGATGCATGAATATGCTTACTGCATGCATAAATATAACTCTTATATTTTCTATGATGCATGTACATCGCTCTCTTGTAATTCTCCTCATGCCACATTATAACACTTATAATACATGATGCATGAATAATTGCAAACCTAAGGTGGGTTTCAAATCTATATGTTATACCACTATGTCCTATAACAATATACATCTCATGTATATTAAACAAAAGTTGATGAACGGGATAATTTGCCTCAAATCCTCAAAAACTAAAAGCTAACTATTACAAATTGCAAAGAGTCTCCAGTTCAAACAGGCGAACTGAGTCTTGAACCGTCCTGGTGAAGCAACACATCTCCACTGATCGTGTACCAAAACCCAAGCGATCGTCTACACAGAGAGTAAATGCTTTACTCAACCGTTTACCAACTCTTCCAGAGCTAAACAATCGTTTAGCAATGATCGTGTACCTTTTACTATGCGATGAAGCATGAGGTACGTGATCGTGCAACGCGCCAAGCATAATTAAATCTCTAAACGATCGTCTAAACGACAACGATGCGGTGAAGCACAATCGTCTACACGATCGCTGAGCGAGTGCCTAAGTATTGTATACTGCGTGATCGTGTGGTCAGTGACTATGCGATAAGCATGGTAACTACACGATCGTTTAACGCGTTCGTCTTTTATTAAACGATGAGCATCAAATGCTCCCATTCGATCGTTTACCTCCAGTGTCTACGCGATCGGGCAACCAATGCTATGCGATAGAGTAAACACTTTACCACATCGTTTAGCATTAGCTAAATGATCGTTTAGTAAATAATACACGATCGCATAGAAAAATCTACACGATCATTTAGCCAAATCCCAACGATCTTTTACCTGAGGCTATACGATACGACCAACTCTTGGTCTTCTTCTTCGCTGAGAACCATATCTCCATGCTTCGAAATTTCATCATGAACAACTCGACAAACTCAAACATTTTGAATTACAGACTCGATTGCTTGTTAATTATGCCCAAAAAAATAGGAGCCCTTACAAATTAACACTTTGTAATCAAATGAAAGCTTTAAATAGAGGCAATTAAACCGAAACATTCATTAACACCATCCATAAACGCACTTAACACTTAAACGCAAATGCAGAAAACTCACCACGACTGTAAAAAAAAGTTCAAAACATAAATGAAATTTGGAATATCAGAACAACATGACTCTGATACCAAGTGAAGGAAATCAGACATGAGGATTTCCATAAGCAGCGGAATGATCGTTCCAAATGCCATTTTAAATTGAACAATAACAATTACAGTACAAGAAATTGAAACTTACAGGTCATGCACAATACAAAATTACAGCATGCTTAACAAAGATCAAGGGACAAATTATACATACCTTTGAAAACTCATCTTCAAACTCCCTCGATCATGAACGCGCGATTAATCTCCAAAACTGCAACACACGAACGCTCGAACACAGTGACCGCAACACAACATGATCACAGCGATCACGAACTCAATGAACGACCTCCAAAAACCTCGACCTAAGCCGAGTTTAGTAAGACACCACCACAATAGCTACCTTGGTATTCTACGCATGAGAATCCAGAAGTATGGGCTTTGTGTGGACTTGATTAGAGGAAGAGACCGGATAAATAACAATCATGTAAACAATTGAGCAAATGGGAGATGACAAGACTCTATCGTATAGACGAATGCCCAATCGTTTAGCAAATTCTCCATGATTGTATAGCAAATGTTGTCTAGCTAAATGAACTATTGTGTAGTGTCACTCTACAATCGTTTAGTCTCTCTTCAGCTATCTCTTAGTGAACCCATTCACTTGACAGAAAACCGTTAGTGAGTTTCCGAGAATAGTAACTCTCACAACAACTACTAAATCTAGTAAATTAAGGAAAACATTTTTTGTTTTATCTCACAGTTACCATGAATCTACCAATAGTCTCTTGCTCACTTGGTTATTAGAGAAAAAGATATAATTATCCAATAATTAATATTATTACAAATATATATGATAACCAACTTATCATATTATATTTATAACCTATAGTTTTAATATTTCATCTCATGAAACATATTAACCATAGTTCTTTTTCTATTTTATGGTACTTAATGTAAATCTCATTTACATTAATCCTCCACTTGATGTATCTCATACATTACATCGATCATATCATATATAATCGAATTTTCTCTTGTCAATTTGAACATTTCAAATCAACACTAAGAACTGATTCTCAACTTGAATCCATTGAGCTACTAAGGGGACCTTATGAACCTGTAGCTTGAAGCTCCAACGGTACGCGAATAACTAACTAAAATTTTTAGTCACGGGATCCACCATCCGTTAACTACCAGGCACTCCACTAAAGACCGACAGCTGCACTCTTCTTACTACATATATATTATATGTCCATATCAACCAATCAATTGTGTGATAACCCTTCACAGGTCGCTCGTAAGTACAGCTGGACCAATAACCATTATGTCCCTATAGTTACATTTAACTCTTTAAGTACCACTGGTCCCTCTAATGAACATAAGTCTAGTGCTACTATGACTGAGTCCTCTCTTCCAAAGAGAAGTTGTGGCCACTATGTTCAAGACCTGGAATCAGCCTTTAAGGGAGCAATCTATCTACTTACCCCTATTTCAGGGAAGGAGTGAATTCCATCTTGTGTAACTGAGTTTCCAGCTCCCAAATCAGACAAATCCCTAAAAAGGTAGGCATGTTGAGTTGGCAATCTGACCACTCTCACCCATACTAAGCAAAGGTTTGCCCTCAAAAGCAAGAGTTCCCAAAACACTCAGGATTGAGGTCATGTCACCCATGGTCGTTTAGGTGAGATATAAGTATCAAGTATCAACGACGTTATATACAGAGACTAGTCATCTTGTGGTCCGGTCTTATACAAACTCTTTCTATAGGATATCCCCGCTTGCATGACTCCACATGAATGGTTAGGATTTACTATCTATAGTAGTTCACAACATTTGCAAACTTCTACAAAGCGGGCCGTATTCTTAGTGTCGCTAGGATCAGATATCCCTCCTTAATCCTTATACTACAGACCTATTTAGGTTATCACTTAAGGCATGATCCACTTGTATATCTCATGTACATGCTTAAGGTTACATACAATAACCATGGAGCTTTTGTTTATTACATATGAATAAATGCCAAATAAAATAACTCTTATTTTATTCATAATAATATATAAAAATTACAAACTACGAGATTGCGGGAGAATTAGGACACCAATTCCAACAACATGAACAGACTCATAGTTAGAATGAAGCCCCATAAGGGCCTTAATAAGTCGTAGATGATCTGGATTGATCTTGGCCTGGTCTAAGTGAGTCCAAATAGGTTGAAGAATAGCGAGACACTCATTCACAGACTGATCGATCTTCTGACTTGTGCCAACTAGAGTAGTATGAAGTTGATAGTAGTGGGCAAGACCCACAGTTTGGAATCATCCGAACAAAAAATCCCAAAGTTCTTTTGCTGTGTCAAACGCATCGAATTGAGTGTGAATAGCTGGGATGGAGGTATTACCCAACCAGGTGATTATCTGATGGTTCTTGTTGTCCCAGTCTTCTAATCTATCTACAAATTTACTGTCTTTTTCAGTGGCTCCTTTGACAGGCTTAACGACGTCACCTGTTACCACTCGCTATAATTTACGACCAATCAAAAAGCTCTCCATTTGATAGGCCTAGGTAATATAGTTGGTGTCATCAAGGATTGTGCTGATAGGACGAAAGATGTCATTTTTTTCCATTTATAATGCAGAAGAAAAAGAATTATAGTAGTATGAGGCACGAGTCAAGACTTGGATTGAGTTCAATCGAGGATCGAGTTTTGGACCGAATCGGAGATTGGGAATCGGGGATTCAAGGGTCGAGTTCTAGACCGAGATCGAGGGTCGAGTTCTGGACTGGGGATCAGAGATCAAGGGTCGAGTTCTGCACCAAGGATTAGGGATCGAGTTTTAGACCGAGGATCGGGAGTCGAGTTCTTGGACCGGGAATCGGGGATCGAGTTTGATCGAGGATCGAATTCTGGACTAGAGATCGGAGGTCGAGTTTTTTTTTATTAAGAATCGAGGATCAAGTTCGATCGAGGATTTCAAAGTGGCTACAGGATCGAGGATCAAGTTTTTCACAGTGAGGATCGAGGGTCGAGTTTTTCGCAGTGACTTCGGACTAGGGATTTGGGTGGTTCTTCTTCACGCTGAACAGGGATTCTGGGTGGTCGGCACCGGTGCGATGACCGAACGAAAGCGATGATAGAGAATAAGAAGAAGAAGAAACCAAATAGCAAGGCTCTGATACCATGTGAAAACAAGATCGAATGAATGATTTTCTGTGTGTTTCTATTGATCAATTACATCGTGGTACAACACTAAAATTAGCTAACAGAAATCCCCTAACAAAGCTCAACTATCTAACAAAAAAGAGACTTGACTTAGCAACCTGAAAATCCTGAAAAAGTAGTTTACAATTTAACGTCAACAATCGTTCATGTTGAGTTATTCTGTTTTACACTCACTTTCTTGCTCGTCTCTCTCTTCAATAAGAAATTATTAGAGTATGGTTGGAACAATGTGGTTTCTTTTCTAGTAGTTTCAAAGTAAAAAGTCAGAGAAAAAAACACTTTTGTAGGGTTTGTGATTATTAAAAAAAAAAATCAACTTTTAATTTGAGAAGAAAAAATTAATTACGTCACGGTTAATAATAGTAGTAGATGAGTGACATTAAACCTGTCATAAATTTATGAAAATACAAAAGTTTCATTTTTTTCACACAAAAAAACGTGCATTTTAGCATTTATCGTACTTTTCTCTCTCTCTTCTGGGGTAGTTAGATTTTAATCGGTCAATTTAAAATGGGTTTGAAATATATTTTTAAGTATTTAAATTAAAAAATGAGTTATTTCAAAAAAAAATTAAAATATTTCAAATCATTCAAAATAGCTTTCATCTATATGTTAATCAATTTTTATAAAAAAAAAATTAAATAAAAAAATATTCTTTTAAAAAATATTTTTTTTCTTAAACGATGAGCTAAAAAACAGCTCAAATTGATAGAATCGATCGACATTAATTTTCTTTTAAAAAAAAAAAAAAAAAAATCAGTCTACAGTCGCTACACGGTCTACAATGCATGTCCCTGCATTGGCCTTCCCAGTGTTTGCAATGCTTCCCTTTCTTTATTTTTTCCCTTCTTTTTCCTTCTACGTTTCTTCTCACTTTATCTGTTTTTCTTCTTTATACTTCAACAATCTATTTAGTTTGCCGGCTACATGAAATTAACAAACTTTTTTCTATTTAATTCATCGACTACACGAAAATTTATCAGAAGAGACTGATCCATCGATAATCTGATCGAAAATATTTAACTATTAATTTAAATTTTGTATTTTAATTTTTAGTATACTTATAAGCAATAAGAATTTGTAATATATAAATTATCTTTTTTAAAAAAATATATTTTTTTTATTTGGATATACCTTTAATTACAAGGTTACGTCAATTATCATTGAACTAAACTCTCTTTGGCATGTACTAAATTATATTTTAATTATGAAAAAATGGAAAAAAAAAAACCAAAATAGTAAAGAAAAATACCCAGAAACAAAGAATGAGAAATGGTTATTAAATGTATTTATGTTTCTAGCTTTTTGGCCTTTTTTTTCCTTTAAAAAAAACACCTACACATGATGGACTAAAGTTTAGAACATGCGTTTAGCCAAATCTTCAAAGTTATATCACTCAGGACATATTTATTTCACATGCTTTGTCATGGGATTTTAGATAAATATTTAATATCATTATCTGTATCATATGATTTTATTTTTTGAACACAAAATATTATTATCTAAAGAAATTTTAAAATTCATACATAGATTTTCTAATACTCTTTACCCAAGCGGAATTTTTATACATGGAAGAATAGTAAAAATATAGTCGAATTATTTAATAAATAAATATGAATTTTATAAATAATTATTTTGATTTAATAATTTCAACTAGTAAATTTACAATTGATATTTTATATTATAAGATTTTATTATTAATTATTAGTATTTGAATTAATTTATATATATTTAATTACTTTTAGTAATTAAATTAAATATTCTAATTTTAATTTAAAATATTTATTTATTTTAGTATTAAATAATTAATTAATATAACAATATATTAAATAATACTAAATTTAATTTAGGACTAAATTACTCATTCTCTTACAACTTAATTAAATACTTATTTAATTTTAGTTTTACATACAAAATTAGTAAATCAACTTATATTTTTAAGTGATATACATTAATTATAGAGTATATGATGTTAGACATTTAAATCTCAAATATTTAATATCTATACACATCAAACAATATTTACAATCCAGATTTATTTAATAATTGTTATATTATTTCAAAGTTAAAAAAAATAAAATAAAAAAATAAATAAATAAGCTCTTTAACCTTTTCCCAAATCTCTATAAAATCGAGGTGTCCCCAGTAGATTCCGTGCGCCTCCATAGACACAAACTCTATCACCCGCCATGGAAGGACCGCAAACATGCTCTCCCCATGTTCTTCTCTTCTCAGCTCCCGCCCAAAGCCACATCAACGTCCTCCTCAAGCTCGCCGAGCTCCTTTCCCTTTCCTCCGTTCGTGTCACATTCCTCACCACCGAACACTCCCACCGCCAGCTCACCCACCACTCCGATGTCCTCCGCCGCTTCTCTCGCTTTCCGGCCTTCCAATTCCGAACCATCTCCGACGGCCTTCCTCTCTCCCACCCTCGCACCTTCTCCCACCACTTGCTTGAAATGCTCAACTCATTTGTATCCGTTACCAAACCCCTCTTTAGAGGCATGCTTGTTTCAGGCCATTTCGGCTCCGATCTCACTTGCCTGATTCTCGACGGCTTCTTCAGCTTCCTCTTCGACCTCGACGACGATTTTGTTAAAGTACCCATTTTTTGTTTCCGCGCTTTTGGTGCTTGTTCTTCCTGGACTATCCTTTCTGTTCCTAATCTCATCAAACAGGGGCAACTCCCTATTAAAGGTACCAAAGTTTAATTTCTTCAGTAGCTTTGTTGAATTTTGGCTAATTCTGTTAATCAATTACTATGTTAATAGGGGAAGAAGATATGGATAGGATTCTAAATAACGTTCCGGGTATGGAGAATCTTCTCAGATGCAGAGATCTACCTAGTTTCTGTAGAGTCGCTGACCCAAACAATGACCCAATTCTTCAATTCATTGTGAATGCGTTTATTCGTAGCACTAAATTCGATGCCCTCATAATGAACTCATTCGAAGATTTGGAAGGACCCATTCTCTCAAACATTCGAACTTTATGCCCCAAACTCTACTCCATTGGACCCCTCCATGCCCTTCTCAAAACCAAACTTTCCCACGAAACAGAGTCTCTGAACAATCTCTGGGAGGTCGATGGGAGCTGTCTGTCGTGGCTGGACAATCAATCGCCGGGATCCGTCATTTACGTCAGTTTTGGAAGCATTACAGTGATGAGTAATCGCGAGCTCATGGAGTTTTGGCATGGTTTGGTGAATAGTGGGAGGAAATTTTTGTGGGTCATACGGCCGGACCTTGTGATGGGTAAAAATGGGGAGATTGAAATTCCGCCGGAGTTGGAGGAAGGGACGAAACAGAGAGGGTACATGGTGGGATGGGCACCGCAAGAGAAAGTGCTTTCCCACGAAGCAGTTGGTGGGTTCTTGACTCACAGTGGTTGGAATTCGACATTGGAGAGTATAGTTGAAGGGAAGCCGATGATTTGTTGGTCGTATAAATATGATCAACAGGTGAACAGTAGATTTGTGAGCAATGTGTGGAATTTGGGTTTGGATATGAAGGATTTGTGCGACAGAGAAACGATAACGAAGATGGTGAATGATGTTATGGTGAATAGGAAAGAGGAATTCATGAGATCGGCGACTGAAATGGCTAATTTGGCAAGACAAAGTGTGAACCCTGGTGGATCATCTTTAGTCAATTTTGACTGTTTGATTGAAGATATTAGAATTTTGAGTCAACAAAAGATGCCCAACAACAACAACTAGAACTCGGTGTTTCCGTCTTGCTATTTGACAAATTTCGCCCAAATGTGGGACACTTTTTAGTTTTTAAAAAGCTATTTCATACTTTGGAAGTGTGATTGTTCTCATAATGTAATTGATTTCAACCATTCAAATAATTCATCTTATATATTCTTTAGTTAGCTAACAAAGGGACTTTATGGATCTATAAATTAGAAGTTTCAATAATATAAAATTAGTTAATTAAACTCTTTAATTAAATTAATAAATTTTCATTAATTACCGGTCACTTCATTAAAAACCGACAGCTACACTCTTCGCATCGTGTCCACAGATATAACTAATCAATAGTGAGTCGACCTTCACAATACTGTTTTACCTCTGTAGTTATATCTAACTCCTTAAATACCATTGATCCCTCTAATAAACAAACAATTTATAGTCTAACTATAAACTAACACCTCTTGGGCTAGTGAGATGTTGAGGCCTCAATGTTCAAGACTTGGAATCGGCTATTAAAGGAGCAATTTATCTACTTTCCCTAAGGTTAGAAAAGGAGTGAATTTCATCTTGTGTAGTTATGTTCCCAACTCCCTACTCGAACAAGTTCTCAAAATGATAGGTTTGATGAGTGGGCTAACAAGGTCACCCTCTTCTATACAAATTAACTGATTGCTCTCATAAAAAGAAGTTCATAACTCATTTAGGATTAAGGTCAAGTCACCTATGGTTATCCTAATGAAATGTAAGTCTCTTCTAACAACAGTGTTATATAGAGACTATTCATTTCGTCGTCCGATTTTATACAAACTTTTTGAATAAAATACGTTGTTCGCATGTTTCCACATAAATGATCAGGATCATATCATTTGTAGCACTTTACAACATTTGTAACATCTACAAAGTAGTTGTATTTGTAGTGTTACCAGGATAAAGTAATCAACCTTATCCATTTACTACAGACCGTTTAGGTTATCATTTAAATGTGATCCACCTATATGTCTCCATATACATGTTTAAGTTTCATAAAACAACCTTAGATTTTAATTTATTGGATTTGTTTAATGCAGTCTAGACATTAATAAAATACCTCTTATTTTATTAGATATATAATTTGTCTTTACAAACTACAAGGACATTAACTCCAACAATATACAATTGCAATATCAATGCATGCTTTTGAGTATCCTTTTAAGTGATATACTTCATATTTGATATATTAACAATATCATTTTTTTTCTCTCTAAATCGGGTATATCAATAAATTAATGTATGAAATATGAAGTATTTGTTATATAATTGATATACCAAATTAAATATAACTTATATACCATTAAAAATCATATAAAAGTTTTGAAAATAAAATAGATTACTAACTAATATAATTTATATTTGTTATATCATTTGACAAAATTAATGCATTTAACATATACCATTAACATCAAATTGAAATAATCGGATGAAAATAATTTTGTTTCAAAAGGAAACAAAAATAAAAATAATATTTAACATAATCGAATAAACAATGTTGACCATGACACAGTTAAAGTCGTGATATGTTAGTTATATAAATGATATTCTCTAAATAAAATATATCAATTGATTGATATACCAAATATAAAAGATATCAACTAATATACCAAAATATGAAGTATATCATATCTATTTATTGATATACAAATGAGGGTAGAATCATAATAGTAAAAAGTCGGGAATCAAGTTTAATTTTTTTTTTTACTATATTTGCAATTTTGGAAAACCATTGCTATGTGTGCTAATACCCTTATATTTTTTTATTAGTCATTGTAATTTTCCATTATGTTTTTAGATCCACTATGTATTTAGCCGATAAGTCGAATTCGATTTTTGAAAACTATTATTATGTGATTCAAACAAATAGTTCAAATTCTAAAAACAATATTTGTATGTTTTCATTGTATCGATATTTTGAATTTTATATTTTAAAAATAAAAATTATATTAAATAAAGATAGAAACATTTAAAATCTTCATTGAACCCCTTGTTTTCAAATTTAAGTTGTTGGTGGCAGCAATTCCAGCTGCTTAAGTTGGGTGAAGGACATTCACATGATTGCGATGGCCACAGTGACTAAGGTTGAAAGTTGGTTTGATTTTATCGGTTTAGGAGCCAATTAAGAACAAAACTAAATCTTTTATAAAGAATAGATCCATATGATTTCCAATGAAGAACAAAACCAATGAATGAATTATTATTTGATTTGATTTATTATTGGTTTTGTTCTCAATTTTTGGCTTTTTTCTTCCTTCCTATTTTTTTTAAAATTTCTTTTGTTTTGAATTGGTTTTTATACTATTAAGGGTAATTGCAATTGGTAACATCTTTAGGAATAATAATCAAGTGTATAACATCATTTAAAAAAAATTGCAAATATAAACAAGTGCGATAGACTTCTATTGTTGATAGACTCTCACGTCTATCAGCTATATCATTGATAGACTCTTACCAGTGATATAGTCTATCACTGATAGACTCCTATCAATAATATGGTCTATCCCTAATAGACTATTTAAATTTGGCCATATTTGCAGTTTTTTTTAACATTATGTTATATCCACTAATACTTTGGGTCTAATATCTATATTTGCAACTTTTCCTTTTGTAAATAACAAACATACATGATACACCATAATAATTATAATCAATACAAAAAGATACCCAAGGTTACAGTTAATTTTTAAATTTATATATATGTCATCGGTTCAATTCAATTCAATTTTGATTAGTTTTGTTAGAAATGTGATATTGGCTAAATATATTTGTTTTAGATTGTTGGTGATGACTCCTTGAATTTTTAGGAGTTGTTTTTAGGAGTTGTCTTGGGTTTTGTCCTTGGTGGATCTTGTCTCAGAGGATGTTCTCCTTCATGCCAAACCTACAAAATATTTCTTTCCTTATTTCCCTTGTTCTGCAAAATATTTCATTTGGGATGTTTTTCTTTCTGGTGAACTAACGCTTTTATATGAGGATATTTTTCATCATTTTATTGTGCTATTTAAGTTCAAGAAATTCTCTTGCTAGGATTGCCACATCAATTGTTTTGTGAGATTATCGTGTGAACTTTACAAAATTTTTATAGAACTACATTGTTTTCAATTAGAAGTTCTTTGAGCTATTTGAACTATCTGTGATAGCGTGTTCTTCACTTGTTCTTGTTCAATTCACGAAGGTTGATTGGTCTTCGAGGAGCCTAAGATTTTGATCAACGAGAAGGATTTTTCAAGCCTTAGGAGGAGTATTGTTGCTTACATTTATACTTGCAAACTATATGTACCTTGTTGCAAAGAAGCCCAAACTCAGTTCTTTAGAGCATCTTTGGCATTGGTTTAATATTTTTTTTCTTTGGCTCTCGGTCTTTAGCAGCAGAAGTTGCCGCATTGAAGCTCATAGCAGTTGACTCCAAAAACTACCATTTCTTTGTTGACCTATGATGATCAAACTTCATTTTAAGAGCCTTCACCAGATAATACTATAGTGTGGCCTAAGCTTAGATTACACTTTGCTCCTTCCGTCGTATTGGTAGTTTTGAAGCATATTGGTAAAATGTGGAATATATATATATATATATATATATATATATATATTATACACTTTAATTCCCGGGGCCTTAACGTTACCCGCCCTCCAAAGAGCCACCTTGTCCTCAAGGAAGGTGGAATTCCAGAAATTGAGCTTTGATCACGTCAGCTGGTTCCCATGTAGCATCCTCTTGCAGACTATTCGCCTAGTGAATGAGCACTTCCAGCACACGTTCTTCAGTTGGTGACTGTCTTAGTCCAAGCACGGCTTCCAGTGTAAATTAGGTGCTAACGATGGAGGTAGAGGAAAGGCTGGTGAATTAGTTCCCACGACTTGCTGCAATACTGAAACATGAAAGAAGGGATGAATGCCAGCGTTTGGGGGTAATGCCAGGCGATACGCCACTGGACCTATTCGTGCAGTGATTTGGAACGGACCCACAAAATGCAGGGCTAGCTTCAGATGGGTGTGTTTACTGATTGAAAATTGACGGTACAGGCAGAGTTTGAGATTACCCAATCATTGCCATCGTACTGCACGTCCCTCTTATTAGCATTAGCCGACTTAATCATTCTCTGCAGCGCTATCAATAAGGTCGTCCTCAAGCTTTTTAACATGGCATCCTTTTCCTGTAACAAGCGATCCAAATCATGTACAATAGTAGCCCTTTTTTCATAAGGCAGTAAAAGGGGTGGAGGACAGCCATACACCAACTCGAAAGGTGTCACCCATGTAGCCGTATGGGTTGGGTATGTCCTAAAACTTAAAATTTATAAATTTAAACATATTCTATTTGATATAAAAATGTTATTGAGGTTTATTCAATAAATATGTTATTGAATATGTAAATTGCATTAGTAAAAACTAAAATCTAATCAACTAAGATCCATGGCTATTATATGAATATTTGAACTTTATGTGGGGACATAAGAATTGATTAAATTCAAGTAAATAACCAAAACGGTCTATAGTAAACGAATAAACTTGGGTACCTTATTCTGACAACATTGTTGGATGTGGCCCATTTTGTATTTAGTACAAACAATGTGTTCCTATATCATTCATGTGGAGACTGCGAATGAGGACGTCCTATGCAATGAGTTTATGTAAGATCAGACCAAGAAACAAGTCACTCTTAATTTATAACGATGTTTACTATTTAAGACTGATTATTTCAAAACAATGAACTTAGGTAACTCAACCTTAATCCTAATCTAACTATGAACTCCTGTTTATTCGGGATTATCCTTAAGTTTGCATAGGTGAAGGTTAGCTCAATAGCGCCGGCTCAATAAGTCTCCCATTTCAGGGATAAGACCGGGTAAATAGCTAGGGACATAGGGTGCAAGACGAATTTCACTTCTATTCACTTTTAGGGTTAGTAGAGAGATTGTTATCTTAAGTACTGATTCCAAGTCTTGAACAAGGGACCCCACCCGCTCATTGGCCTGAGAGGGACTTGGTTTGGTGATTGAATCACAAACCAATTGTTCATTAGAGAATTAGTGGAACTTAAGGAGCAAGATGTAATCTTGAGGGTAAAACAACAATTGACCCAACCCTTATTACGAACAACCTGTGAATGGTCGACTTACCGATTACGGTTAAACCAAGTGAATAGAAAAATATCCAAGAGAGTGCAACGGCTAGGCTTTAATGGAATGACCGGATAGTTAATGAATGTTGATTAATTCAGATTAAAGAGTTTAGTCAATTAATCTCAAATTGTTGGAACTCATGATCTGTAGGTCTATTAGGTCCCCCAACTAGCTAACAAACAGATTAAACCTTAGAATAACATGATTAGTAAATTTAAAGTGTTTAAATTTGAATTAAGGGATATACTATATAATTACACATTTAGTTATCGTATTAAACGAAATTGGAGAATTGGATAATATTTGAATTTGATTTGAATATCAAATACATAAATAAAGATTTATGTTTTTGGAATTGGTGTTTAATTAATTTAATATTTGATATTAAATTAATTTTGATTAATTAAATAGTTTAATTAATTGTTAAAAATGAATTTTATTTAAAATTAATAAAATTATATATTATATTAATTATTGAATTAATATATATATTTATAAAATTATATTTTTGAAATTAAGATTTCAAAATTTATAAATCGTTTTTTGAATTTAATTTAAAATTGTGAGAAAATCCATTTAGTGGATTTATCCCACATTAGAGACTTAATTCCGCTCAAAATTCCACTTGCTTTTATGCATTTGAGGTGTCAACTTGGAGTGTAATGTGATTGCATGCTGAATTTGAACAAAACCAGTTCAACTGAGTTGAGAAATGTGAGAGAGAACACTATTTTTCTGAGTGGTTGGGCATTGAAGAAGTGTTCTTCATTTTTCATGTACAAAAAATCACTTCCTCTCAAAATTTCCTAGGAATTTCTACTCTTTTTGGGTTCCACCATCCAATCTAAGGTCTAAGAGAATAGTAGGGAAAATCAAGTGGTGGTCTACAACCATTTACAGAGGAGAACCAAGTTCTTCAAAGGTAAACTCTTAAAACCCTCTTTCATTTTGTGAACACGCTTACTTTGATGCTAAAATTGATGAATTAGAGTGCTTAATGATCTTGATTATCTCGCTAATTGCATGCTAATTCCATCAGTATGGGTGACCGTGTTGTAACTATATTCAACCTACGACAACCATTTTGACCACTGTTTTGGCGTGTGGATGGTGAAATAACATAGGTATGTTACAACTCCTTGATTAACCACCTCCGTCTGACCATCGATCTGAGGATGATAAGCAATGCTACGATTTAGTTGTGTGCCTAATAAGCGCACAAATACTTCCCACAGTTAGACACAATACTTCAGGGGCAGCCATGTAAACGCACAATTTCATGTGCAAAAACAGTAGCTATTGAGACAACAGTAAATTGAGTGTTTTAAGTCAATAAAATGAGCATACTTGGATAGCCGAATGACAACCACTAAAATCGAGTCAAAACCATCTGATTTGTGCAGCCTTTCCATAAAATCCATGCTAATATTGTCCAATATTTGCTTAGGATTAGGGAGAGCTTGCAAAATACCAACTAGTGACAATGTCAAATACTTTGTTTGTTGACAAACAACACATTCCGCCACGATGGAACAAACTCTAGCTTTCATTCCTACCCAATACACCACTCGAGCTAGCCGTTGTTATATTTTTAAGGCCCCCTGATGTCCTCTAATTGGGCTGTTATGAAATTCAGCTAACAAGAGTCGGATTATTGGGGATGTAGGAGGGGGAACAAACCTACCCCGATATATCAATAATTCCCCATTGAGAGTATACTTGACCGAGGTAGCTTGATATTAAGCAATGTATTAAGCAATGTTTGCACGATCATTTAGCATGCATTCCTTGCGTCGAGTATCAAATACCAGACGATCGTTTATACCTCGAGCACCTATGCGATCATGTAGCTAACACAACATGATCGAGTAGACAACTCTACACGATCGTGTACCATTAGTCATATGATCGTTTAGCATATGCAACACGATTGTATAGAAAACTCTACATAAATGCATAGCCAAAATTAAACAATTGTTTAGCTTAAGCTACACAATGCGACCACCATTTCGTCTTCTCCATCAAAACGAACTACAACCTTTGCGTCTGAAGCTTCTTCACGAACGACTCAAAAACTTAAATGAATACAAAATCGATTGCAAGAAATAATGCCCAAAAACGTAGGGGACCTTACAAATTAACTTTTGAAACCTAAAAGGAAATCCATAAACAGAGATTACTATCCTAAAATTATCCATCAACAAACATCACATACATTTAACGATTAAACGCAATGCAGAAGTAAAACCCACCAAACTGTAAACAGTTTCAATATAGCAAATAGAATTTGGAAATTAGAACAAAACCTATCTCTGATACCAATTGATGGAACTCATTTTACAAAGAACCTATGAGCGGAAACGAAGCGTCCAAATCCCATTTTGATTGAAAATAAACATTTATAGTAAAACAGACAGATTATGCACCTTAACAAATTACAACATGCTTTTGAAGAACTCTTCTTCAAGTAAATCCCTCGAACATTCACGAACATCACGAACAGTCACAAACTTTCCTTGAGCAAATAACAGCGAAACTCGAACCAAAAGAAGACATAACCACTTGGTGACCTTGGTATTCTCGGGGTGAGAACCCAAGAATGGTGGGTTCTGGTTATTTTGGTTAGGAGGGAGTTTGAGTTTGGAGGAGGAAGACGATTGAAAAGAAAAGCACTATCGCACAGAGTTTCGTTCAATCGTGTAGGCAATCAAGTCTATTGCATAGACTCTCTAAGTTGATCGTATAGTCTCTCAATCGTGTAATTCACATTATTATAGAAAAAAAATAAAATCATATTTTATTTATCCCAAAAGCCACAAAAAATCGATTAACCTCCCACCAAGGTGGTTAGAGAGAAAAAAAGAAATTAATTATCAAATAATTAATAATTATAAATAAATATGATAACTAACTTATATACTATATTTATAACCTATAGTTTTAATATTGCATCATATACAATATAAAATATAGTTCTTTTTATCTATTTTATGACATTTAATATAAATCATATTTATATTAAATTTAACAACTATGAATCTTATTCATAGAAAATATATTTGAATTATATTCAAATATTTGTTCCACCAATTAAACTATAATGTATCATATACATTATGTTAATTATATCATATATAATTGAATCTATTTAAATATATCACATATAATTAATTCCCTCAATTAATTTGAACAATTCAAATTAATCCAAAAACTGATTCTCATTAATTCCGGGGACCTCATGGACCTGTAGCTTGAAGTACCAACGGTACGTGAATAATTAATTAAACTTCTTTAATTAAATTATTCACCATCCGTTAATTGTCGGACACTCCACTAAATGCCGACAGTTGCACTCTTCACCCTACAGATATATTTCTGTGTCCACTGAATATAACCAATCAATAGTACAATAAACCTTCACAAATTACTTGAAATTATAGTTGGGCCAAGTACAGTTAGGCCAATATTACCGTTTTGCCCCTGTAGTTATATCCAACTCCTTAAGTATCACTGATCCCTATAATGAACAATAAATCATAGTTCAATTATGACCAAACCCCTCTCGGGCCAGGTGAGGGTGTTACGCCACATTGTTCAAGCCTCGAAATCAGCCCTTAAGGGAGCAATTTATCTAATTACCCCGACGTTGGGGAAAAAGTGAATTTCTTTTTGTGTAGCTATGTTCCCAACTCCCCAATCAGACAAATCTCCACAATGGTAGGTTTGTTGAATAGACGATCTGACCACTCTCACCCATACAAATCAAAGGACTGCCTTTATAAGCAGGAGTTCACAACTCACTCAGGATTCAGATCATGTTAGCTATGGTTATCATGCTGAAATATAAGTCTTTATTATGAACGACGTTATTTAATGAGACTAAATATTTCGTGGTTCGGTCTTATACAAACTTCTTTGTATAGAATATCTCCGCTCACATGTCTCCACATGAATGATCATGATCAGATCATTTGTAACACTTTACAACAATTGTAACATCTACAAAACGAGTCATATTCATAGTGTCACCAGTATAAGGTATCCAGCCTTATCCATCCACTACAGACCATTTAGGTTATCACTTAAACATGATCCACTTGTATGTCTCTACATACATGTTTAAGCTACAAGATAACTTTGGATGTTAGTTTTTTGGTCTGTGGTTAATGCAACTAATTTTAAAATAAAACATCATATATTTTATTACATAAATAAAATGTTTGTACAATATAATTACAAATTATAGAACCTTACGAGATTTAGGACATCAACCTCAACATAGATATGATTCAAAATTAATTTATGAGAGAATTAAATATTTAAAGGAGTTCAAATATTAATTTAATATGAATTGGATTCAAGTTAAAATTATCGGTTAAAATTAATGCATATTGGATGCATACTAAAACAATAGGTTGTGAGAGAAATACAATTGAATATGATTCAAATAGGTTAAACTAAATATATGATATTTAATTTGGTAATTAATTAATTAATAGAAGAATTAAATTAAAACTATAGATTATGTGAGAGATGTTCATTAATATGATTTAAATGAAATTATTAACTTAATTAGATTTAATAATTAATTAATTAATTAATATTGATTTGATTTAATTTAATTTAATAAATTAAACAATAATAAAATTAAAAACAACTCATATACGTGAGAGTTATGAAAGACGTGGAACATTGTCCACGTTTACCACTTTGTCTCTCCAATAACCTCTCACGCATGATATACCTGTAAAGGTGAAAAAAAATTTATATATATAAAGAAAGATTTATTTGAGAAACAATGACTCTAGAATTCTCTTACAAATATCACATCATTCTTGTGAATTTGAATCCCAAAAATTTGAGATTGGTTTCTACAAACCAATAGCCTCATTTCTCAGAGAATAGGAAGGTTCTCGAACGGTGGTGTTCACGTTTTTTTTTTTTTTTTTGTCATCACACAGTACAAAGGGGTTCGTGATTTCTAGCCCAAGGAGAATTAGTGATTTCATTTGAGTTGTCAACGAGAGTAAGTGAAGACATTCTCTTCTCTGTAAGATTAAATCATAAAAAGATAAAGCATGTTTAACTTGAATTATACAGTAGATTGAGAATTTTAGTTCTTTGTTCATATTCTATATGTTTTACCAGTGTATTTGTATTTTGAATTCTAAAATTAATTACGAGTTGATTCTTGGTTTTTCCGTTGCATTAGGCCTTCTATCCCTATAGTTCCATCCAAGATTGGTGGACGCGAGGTTGAACCGCCTTCTTTGATTCTTTCCATAGTTAAACACCAGGATCACAATACCAAAGATAATGGTGGCCCATTGTTATACTAATTGAAAATAATATAGAAGTACCTACCGCAATTAAGGATGTTACAAACTATGTCAGAAAATTCACTGAACATTCAGCAAACAAAAATTCCAAAACAGAAATAACATCAGATATTGTTAACCCAATTTGGTGAGTAAAACCTACGTTCGCGGGGCAATGTGCTTGTGGAAAGATAACTTCATTAATATAAATGATAAGTGATTACAACATAGTACTTATCTGTATTGACGACTCGAATATAGTGACCTTTGTAAAGCTTAACAACTCAACCGTTCACCTGGACTTCTCCTAGATGTGAGACTCCCTCTCTAGAATATTTAGGCTCTCCCTAAGCAATAATATAGTGAAGAATGTCTTAGGCTCCCCCTAAGGCCGAGATTTCCTCTCGGCTACACTCAAGCTCTCCTTAAGTCGTGAGAATCCTTCTCACTTGCATTCTATCTTTTCCTTTCAAGCAAAGACCACTTCACTCGTTTAGCTTAGGCTCCCCCTAAGCTTGAGAATCCCTTCTCATATGGTATACTGATGAAGCACACAATTATCTTGGAGTAAGTAAACGACACTATAAAATCTTTCTTCAGAACAGCCAACCCTAAACCAAAGGCTAAGTGTTTTTATATACACATAGCTTATCAAAAAGACCAATCCTAACTTTCAAAAATACTTATAACGGAGAAGGAAAAGGTCTGCAAGAATACTTAGAATATTCTACATAAGGAAAATATTTTGCAGTGTCAACATTTCCAAATAACAACGGTAACCCATCAAGATCAAATGTAGAGACATTCTTAATGACAACAGCCAGACTTAAACAAATATTGTCAATACACAAAGTGTAATAATTATGTACTTTTTATCAATGTTTTGAAAACTAAAAAAATAGTTATTAAAATTTTATTTTTATTTTTAGAATTGTGGTTAATTAAAAAAGTCAACTCTTTTACTAAGGATGAGTCAAACCACTCTAATAAAATCAAAAGAAATATACCTAATTTTCAAAAATAAAAACTAAAAGCCAAATAGTTGGAATTTGCTATTTTAAATGGTTATCAAATGAAGCCTTAGACTAATGGGAATCATGAATTGTAACCTGACTTGATGTTTCGATTGGTTGGTGAAAAGCATATTGACTTATGTTTCAATGCATATCGAATCCGTTCCCACACGCCATTCCATTTTCCTTTTTCATAAAATAATTTATTTAATTTTACAGGGATCAAGGTATAGATCTTTTTAGAAAACTTCGTTGAGATCAGGTTTCTCATTGGAAATTTTTCTTCGTCTTGATTTTTGTTTAAAAAAAATTCGATTAATTAAAAACTACTATTGAAGAGTTTAATTAAATAGTTACCTTTTTTTAAATATAATTTTATAGTAGAAAGAAATAATTATCTATCAAATTATCCTTATATATAAACTAATTTTAAATGTTCAATTCTAACATATTCATTACATTGACCATTAAATAATACAATTTAAAATTTAAATATCATATTTATATAATAGGATAGTGAGAAGATGGGGAATGTTCTCCATCCTTTATATTTACCATTTATATTTACCCTTAAACGTTGCGCCATCAACTATAACGACAAAAAAGTCCTTTATATTTACCCTTCAACATTACACCGTCAACTACAATGACAGAAAATGTTGAATCGACCTTCTCAAAACATTTTAAAACCACACTTCTACTTAAAATCGGGATAGGGATTTGCAGATCTAGTCGGGCTAGATTAAGCATCCCTATCATGACATGAAGGTGAGAGGTTCCAAATTGTTCTTTGAATGTATAGGGCTCAATTTCTCATGTTGCATTGACTTTTTGAATTCAAGTTAGGGCTTTGCAAGTTTCATCGGACTAAGTGGAATATCCATATCGTGATCGAAAGGTGCTTCATTGGTGAACATATTTAGCCATCGAGCTACATTATTGAAATCGAACCAGGGACTCATTAAATGCGTCAGACTTGCGTGATCCTCCCTATTGCGAGTGACAGTTCATGACAACAACCGTTAAAGATTGAAGTTCACGATTGGAAATGTTATCGAGCTAGGGACAATCCATCGTTGGACTGGAAATTTTAGTCCAAATGCAATGGGCCCTTTAATGCGGAAAAGTGCCTATGATGTCAACGAAAGGTTAGATAATATACATTAGTGGGGAAGTTAAATTTCAATAGCGCGTTTGAGAGAAGGTCATCCGTACAAAAAAACTTCATCTCTAAGGGTAAATCTAAAAAAGGAATTGAGTTCAAGTTGATCGTTTTCAATGATACTGATTTGATTGTTGCCCGTTTTTAACTGCTATTGTTATGATTGCTAATAGAGTGGTTTGTTTCCTACCAAGTTTTAATTAAATAGGTAAAAAAATTAACCAATAAAAGAAACAAATTAATCTAAATGCTCAAATGCAAATACAATATTATTGGCAAAAGAAATTCGAAAAATGATGCGGATAAAGTGAGAAATCGAATAAGATTCGTATAGAATAAAATCTTAGGAAAGGAAATTCAAAGAATGGTCCAAATTAAGTGGGAAGTCGTCCCAAGTGAGAACACTTGGCCCTTTGACATTTTTGCCTGCCATTAAAATGGATCAAAATAATAATAATAATAATAATAATAATAATAATAATAAGCCGAAGAAAAGAAAAACGGGCATTATCGAATATTTTTTTTATTTTTTTTATTTTTCACATGAGTCGAATCGTATATTATAAAGCAAAAGTCTAGAATATAGCGTCTTTTTTATTTTCATTTGACATGCTTTTTTGAAAATTGTACAAGTTGTTAGTTTGAAGGATGAGCTACCAATTTTTGCTGAGCTATGCTTCTCCTCCAATATTTTTACCAAAGTAACAATTGAGTTTTGACAAAATATTAGAAGAGCAAATTACTCCACATCGGTTAAATTAAAAAATAGGGATAGACTCCAAGCCTATAAAAAGAGTTATGCCTCTAATTTCAAGTCATTCCAATTAGAAATACTTTAAATCTAGTGTTTTAACTCTAATTAAATTTCTTTTGTATTCTCTAGTTGGAGATCATTGGAAAAAATGTGTGAGTAGTCAAAAGTTTTTAAAGAGATCATTGTTCTATGTGATTGTAACAATTTTTTACATAATAGATTTATTTCTGGTGGGTCGTGGTTTTTCTCCGGGTTGAAAGTTTTCCACGTAAATTATTGTGTTTTTAGTTTTATTTATTTTTTTTATTTCTCTGTTATTTTTGCTTATTCCTATGATAAAAGTGGAAGGTTTTTTTTTTCCAACAATAACAACTTTAGTTTTTGTATTTGTTGTCGATGAATTTGGACTTAACGAAATATGCCAAAAATCACACGAAAAGATAAGTGAAGATAAATACAAAATAACGTAGACTTAATTCAAATAAGTCCAAGTGTAAATTAATCAATTATCTTATCATATCTAAACCTAACTTATTAGGATTAAGATTCAAGACGAAAAGGTAAAACTTTATTTCATTATTCCTATAAATATATCATTATATTCATATGAGATAACTTGATATGAGAGCTAGATTTTAAGCTAGAACTAAAACTTCTCATCTTTGACTTTGGCATCAGAGTTTTTTTCCCTTTGTTTTGCAAGTCATCTCTTCCTCAAATTATAAATTAACTGTTGCTATCACATGAAAATCAAATGCATTTTCTCCAATCCAAAATTGGCATTAACAATACTTTTATGGAAAGTAACAATTAATTAGTCTATAATAACTTAATTTTCAAAGTTTTAAATTTAAAATAATTTAGTCTTTACTGTATAAATTCTTTTTATAACTTTGGGAGTTTTTTTTACCTACATAAATTTATAAGCTACCTAAGATCAAATTTGTATATAAAAAATACATAGATCAAATTATTTAGAAAAAGAAAAATGTACTTCTCAACTTGTTAAGATTTTTTTTATATAATTTTTTTTTTATAAAAAATATTAGTTTTATGATAGGGACAAAAAAACATAAATGACTAAATTGTTGCTAAAGTGTAGTTGTATAATATTGAAATCGTTTCATACTAAAGTACATGACTACATTGATAAGACAAAACTATTTTTAATTAAACTATAAAATGTGAATGAAAAAAAGTAGTTGGCCGTTCATGTATTTAATGGTTATAAACATATAATACAATTAAAGTCTCGTTGGATGACGTTTTTGGTTTTAAATTTTTGAAAACTAAATCTATAAATACATTTATACCTCTAAGTTTATTGTTTTCTTATCTACACTTGAACGATGTTTTAAACACTAAGCTAAATTTTAAAAACTAGGTCTTTGTTGCATTTGTGTGTATGTGAACTTATTATGTGTCTAGTAGTAATTAATCATGTGCTTGTCACAAGTTTTTTTTATAGTTCGTCAAGTATAAATCGAAGAAACCTGATTAAAGATCCTTGAGTGGAAGCAGATCGTCCCAATTTTCAAAATTTACAGCATTTAGATTTTACAAAAAAGGACATAAATTATGCATTTAAAAAAAAGGAATTTACAACACGCAAAAAAAAAAAAAAAAAAAAACAAAAATACAAGAATAAATTAAGGTTTGAAACCCTTACCTTTGAAGACTAATCTTCAATAGAAATCCCTCAAACAATGGACACTATCACAATGGCTACCTCGGTATTCTCTCATATGAGAACCTTGGAGTTGTGGATCCTGGTTAGTTTGGATGAGAGAGATTTTTAGAAAGGGTAGAAGAGAGGAGGAGGAAGGGATCTCACAGTGTATTTTTTTCTTCACGATAATTTCTGTGTCTTCACATAGAGGAAGAAGAAACAAAAAACTAACCACCCATTATCACGTAATGAAGAGAAAGAGGGGGAGCCTCCAAAAATTGGGAAAAAAAGTAATTTATTTAATAAATCACTTAATATATAATATATATGATAACTAATTGATCATATATTATATATTAGACTATATGTTATATCAAATATAACATATAACCTATAGTTTCTATATTGTATCAAATACAATATAACTTATAGTTTCAATTCTCTCTTACCAATGACTTTTAATATAAATTCTATTTATATTAAATTTAATTATATGAATTAAATGTTGGAGTATATCAGCAAGCAGCGGAAGTAACAAAGATCAATAAGCACTCTAATTCATTAATTTTGGTAGTAACTAAAGCATGCTCAAGCTATAATAAGAGGGTTTCAAGTCATACCTTTGTAGAACTTCTTCAAAGCTCAATTTTCAGCTGCAAACTTCTCTAAATCTTGTTGTAGACCACCTCAAGATCTTCCCCACTATTCTCTTAGAGCTTTAGATTGAATTGTGGGACTCAAAATAAACTTGAATGAAGGGAACTTAGAGAAGAACTCACAACAACAACCCATTTGAAGAATCACTTCCTCAACACGAATTTTATTGAGACTATCATGCAAAGAAGATGTCTGCATGAGATGCAACTCATGCTTGGAGTTATTGAAGCCTAAAGAAGTGGGTTTTGTGTAAGCTACTTTGAAGGTGTAATAGAAAAAACCAAAATTCCATTTGTGTTTTTCTAACTTTTCAATTTTTACAAAAAATGATTTCAAAAATCAAATTGATTTCTAAATTTGAAAATATTATTAATTTTACAAAATTAATCTCATAAATTAATTTTCTTAATAAAATTAATAAATAATTATATAAACAATCTAAATAATTCTGATTAATTTAATATCAAATATTAAATTAATTTTACACAAAACCACCTTCATATGTTTAAATCATATTTAAAAATATTAATTCTTCAATTCTGTTTAATTCTTAAAATTAAACGTGTAATTATACCTCATATAATTACTAATTCCTTTAATTCTAATTTGAACGTTTCAAATTAACTTATCACGCTACTCTAAAGTTAATCCATTTACGAGCTAGTAGGGGGACTTCACGGACTTACAGATCATGGACACTAACGATCTGAGATTAATTGACTAAACTCATTACATCAAATTAACCCTCATTCGTTAACTAATGGGTTACTCCACTAAAACCCATAGCTGAACTTCCCTCTCTGTAGATATATTATGTCCACTCGATATAACCATGATTAGTAAGTTAACCCTTCACAGGTTGTTCGTAATAACAGTTGGGTCAAATGTCTGTTTTACCCCTGAGATTACCTCTTGCTTCTTAAGTCCCACTGATCCTCTAATGAAAAATTAATCTGTGATCCAATCAACAAACCGAGTCCCTCTCAGGCCAATGAGAGGGGGGGCCCCTTGTTTAAGACTTAGAGTCAGCACTTAAGGGAACAACCTCTCTACTATCCCTAAAAGCGGGTAGGAGTGAATTCCTTCTTGTACTCATGTCCCCAGCTATCTACCCAGTCTTACCCCTGAAATTGAGGTTTATTGAGCCGACGCTGTTGAGCCTACCCTCACCTATGCAAATCTAAGGATAATCTTGAATAAACAGGAGTTCGTAGTTAGCTCAGGATTAAGGTCAACGTTACCTAGGTCTTCGCTTTGAAATAGTCAATCTTAAATAGTAAACATCGTTATAAAGTAAGATTGACTGATTTCGTAGTTCCGATCTTGTACAATCTTATTTGCACAGGATGCCCCCACTCCTCATCTCATAACATGTACGAATTAGGATCACTTCGTTTGTAGCACTTTACCACTCTTTGTAACAACTACAGATTAGGTCGCATCCAATAGTGTTACTAGAATAAGGCACCCAACCTAATTCATATACTATAGATCATTTTGACTATTTACTCGAACCAGATCCACTTTTATGTCTCCACATAAAGTTCAAGTACATATGTAATAGTCGAAGGTCTTTTAGGTTTATTGGATTTCTAATAAGCAATACATATATTCAATAACAACTTATTGAATTTTCAGAATAAGTTTTATTGTTTACAAACCACGAGTTTTAGGACATAAAACCTAACATTAAATTCATATAATTAATATTTGAATCACATTCATATATTTATTTCCTCTCAAATAAACTTTTTATTATAATGTATCAAATACATTATAGTAATTATATCATATATAATTAATTTAAACAATTCAAATTAATCTAAAAACTGATTCTCATTAACTCCTGTTGAGCTACCAAGGGGACCTTATGGACCTGTTGCTTGAAGCTCCAACGGTACGTGAATAATTAATTAAACTCTTTAATTAAATTATTCATCATTTGTTAACTGTCGAACACTCTACTAAAGATCAACAGCTGCACTCTTTGCACTACAGATATATTTTTGTGTCCATAGGATATAACCAGTCAACAGTACGACGACCCTTCACAAATTTCGCGTAAGTACAGTTGGGCCAAATTTACCGTTTTTTTTTCCTTGTAATTATATTTAACTCCTTAAGTACCAATGATCCCTCTAATGAACAATAAATCAAAATCCAACTATGATCGAACCCCTTTCAGGAAAGGAGAAGATGTAGCTTCAAGAACAAAATGGTTATTCAACGGAGCCTAAAAGAAACAACTTTAAAAAAATTGTTTTTTGTTTTTGGAATTTAAAAAAGTTGTTCAAGCTCCAAAATCAGCCCTTAACGGAGTAATTTATCTACTTACCCCGACATTAGGGCATGAGTGAATTCCTTCTTGTGTAGTTGTGTTCCCAACTCTCTAATCAGACAAATCTCCAAAATGGTAGGCTTATTGAATCGACAATTTGGCACTCTCACCCATACAAATCAAAAGATCATCTTCATAGGCAAGAGTTCACAACTCACTCAGGATTTAGGTCATGTTACTTATGGACATTCTGGTTGAAATGTAAATCTCTATTATGAACGACGTTATATAATGAGACTAAACATTTCATGGTCTAGTCTTATACAAATTTCTTTGTTTACAATATCCCCACTCACATATCTCCACATGAATGATCAGAATCATAATATATGTAGCACTTTACAATAATTGTAACATTTATAAAGCAGGACATACTCGTAGTGTTACAAGGATAAGGTATCCAGCCTTATCCATCTACTACAGACTATTTAGGTTATCACTTAAACATAATTCACCCGTATGTCTCTACATACATGTTTAAGCTATAATATAACCTTGGATCTTACTTTATTGGTTTGTGGTTAATGCAACTAAAATTGAAGTAAAACATCATATATTTTATTAAATAAATAAGATGTTTGTACATTACAATTACAAACTATAGGACCCTACGAGATTGACGACATCAACCCCAATATAAACAAACTATAAGTTTCTTGATGTGAGCCAAGGTTGAACTCAGAGATTTGTACTATGAATGTTTGGAACGTATGTGAATGCGAAAAGAACTAAGATAATTATAGAAGAGCAAAAAATCGTGCGATTAAACAAATCTATGCGATAAAAGTATCTAAACAAGCAAGGAATACTTCGAGTTTCGTTCTAAGAAAATTAAGATAGACAACAGCTTTAATGTGTGTAAAATGTATAGAGAAGGTAGGGTTTGGGGGAAATCAATGCCGAATCACTAAGTTTAACTTTTAAGGCTAATCTTGCCATGCAACAATAGTTTATCGCACACCTCTCGGTGGCTAGCTACACTTGTCATATTTCTATGATGCGTGAGTGAGATTTCATTGAGCATAAGATTATTTCTATATCTAGAAACACTTCTTATTTTGTTTAATGAGATCCACAACTACTTACCCTCTTGGGTAGTTAGTTATAGCTGATTAACTCAATGAGTGATCATAGGCAAGCAATTAAATAGTCATACACTAAGCAAATAGGGTTAACCTTTAAAGGTTCAACTTAGTTCATAGCATTAACATTCTCCCTTACCCCGTGAAGATTAGCAACTCATGGTAAATGAAAAAGTGAAGGTAAAGATAGAGAAGATGATGAAAATAGACATATTGATAATGTAGATAGAAATAGAGTTGTTGTTTATAAAATGAATATTCTCTTAGTCACAATGCAATATAACAATAAGCAAGAGTAAAGAAGTAAAGGAAAGAGTAGTTGTCAGCAATTTCTTGCTTCCAACAGATGTATGCCAAGACTGCTGATGATGAGATGGTAGTGTGAAGTGGAGAAGGCCATCTCAGACTCTTGCTCTAGTGAAGCTCCGATGATGAATTGGGGTGCCGTTTGGAGATGGAAGTTCTAAAAAAAAATACTCTTTATTCTCTCTTTGCTTGTGGTGCAAGTATCGGGGTTAAGGTTTCTCTCAGGCAAAATCTTAACTCTTGAACATTTCCTTTATGGGTGTCAAGGCTCTATTTATAGAACCATGCATTGGCAATTGTTCGAATTCCCGCTCTGATTAATCGTCATCTTTGACACGGTAGGTGAGGATGTCAGCACCGCTATCATAGTCAATATTCTGAAGGTTTCGGCAGAAGATCTGCTGGCACAGGGTCAAAGATCCTAAGGCATGTGATCAATTATTTGTTCATCAGGTAGAAGATCAGCGTATGCGAATAGATCTTGCGGTCAATTGCAAAATAAACATTTTGGTGCAATTTACTCATGATATGCGGTTAGTGGGGGTTTTTAGTATATTTTAACATAAGTATAGTATTATCATGAATTCTTAGTATAATCAACACATATCTTGTATATCTACTCTCATTATTCTAAGTAAAAGGCTACAATAACTTGTATTTCTACAAGTTATGAGTCTTGTTTGCTAATCATTTTATTTTTTGTTTTTGGTTTTTAAAAATTAAACCTATTTTCTCTCAATTTCTTACAATGATTTGCATCATTCTTAAGTGCAAGAGTTGAATTTTAGCCAAATTCTAAAAACAAAAACAAGTTTTTAAAAACTATTTTCTTATTTTTAAAAGTTAGCTTGATTTTTGAAAATATTAATAAAAAATAGATAACAAAGCATGAAATTTAGAAGTAAAATGAGTGTTTATATTTTTAATTTTCAAAAACGAAAAATGAAAAACAAAATGGTTATTCAACGAAGCACAAAAGAAACAACTTTTAAAAAAATATTTTTATTTTTTGAAATTTAACTCAAAATTAAACTCTCATATTTAAGAAAGACACAAATCATGATAAAAAAAAATTAAGAGAAAATAGACTCCATTTTTAAAAAAAAATTATATTAGGTAGAAAAAAAAATCTACCAATATAATACCATTTAAAAATAATTGCATATTTGACAAATGTTAACCAACCGCTGTTCATTTTTTTTGTTTAATTTTCAAGTTTGCCCTTATCTATCCCTCTTCCCTTTCTTTCTTGTTTATTTTTTTTTTCTCCTCCTTTCCCCGTGTTCTCCATTTTTTCTCTTTTCCCCCCCTATTTCTTGTGTTCTCCGTTTTTTTCATTTGGCTTCACTTTTATTTTTTTTTCATAGCTTACTTTTACTTTTTACTTTTTTTTTTCTTTCTTTTTTCGTTGTTAATTTTAATTTTCTATCTTCAATTTTTTTCATTGTTTTTTTCTTGCTTACTTTAACTTTTTAATTAAAATTTAATTAATTAAAAAAGAATCGATAAAATTAGGTTTTGAACCAAGAAATTAAAAGAACTATTTTTCTCAATTTATGAAAATTGAGATATTTTTTAGAAACGAAACGGGAAATGGGAACATTACAAGCCGACCCTTTTTTCTTTTGTAAAACTTTAAAAGTATGAAATTTAACCGTAATAAAGTTCTATCACTGATAGCCAGTGATATTAGTAATAGACTTACTCTATCGATGATAGGGTTTTTTATCACTGACAAACTACGTGAATTAGAGATATAACTTAGGTAGATATTGTAATATTTGTGTATCACAATTATCACTAATATTAGTGATAGAACTCAGATGGATATCAATCATATTCATATATCAATGGTATCAGACTTAGGTAGATATCAGTGTAAAAATCTATTAATGATAAAAGTTTATTATTGATAATTATGATAAAAGTTTTTCCATAGTAGCCATTGATAGCTTTGAGTATTAATATTTTAAAATTGATAGTCACTAAGGAAAGTCTACAATAGCCACTAATATTTTCTATCATTGATAGCTAATTTAGTGAGTTTAATTAATGAAGTTGAATCTCTAACTAAAATGTAAGCGGGATGCTTCACTTATAGAAGTCTATCATTAATAGCCAACTTAGTGAATTTAATTAATAAAGTTGAATTTCTAACTAAAGTGTAAGTGAGATGCCTAGAAGTTATCATAGCATATTATTTGATGGTAAAAAGGAATGACAGAACTTAGGTGATATCCATAAATTGACGATATCAATGATATAAAAGTAAATTTCATTTGATGAAATTCTATCATTGATAGCCATTGATAGAAGTTATCATTAATAAACGTTATCAACGATATAACTTAGATATATATCAATTAAATGAATGATATCAATGATATTAGTGATATGACTTCTATCGGCGATAGAAGCTATCAACGATAGTTATCTATAGACCTCCCATTGGTAGACTTCTATCACTTATAGCTTTAAATATTAAGTTTTGAAAGTTGATAATTTCTTTTCAAAACTGATAACTACTTATAAAAGTTTATTTGATAGTCACTAATAACCTTAAATATTAATATTTCAAATTTGATTTCAATTGATAAAAGTGTATCAATGATAGTCACTGATAACTTATAGCAATTAGAAGCTAATATTTCAAGTGTTACTATTTGAAGATTGTATTAATATTTCTCAAATTGAAAGCTATCATTGGTAGCTACTATCAGTGATAGCTTTTAATTTGAGAAAACCAAAAGAAGAAGTGCAAAATTGCAGACTATGCGTGGGTTTTTAGTCACTAATATTGGTATAACTAACAGCTATTATTAATGATATCTAACACTAATTTTGTGACTTATCCCTAATATGTTTGCTACCTCTTTTATCATTTGGGCCCGATTTCTATTTGTACAACCAACTCTTAGAAAAAAATAATAATAATAAAACACAAAAACGTAACGTTAGCAAAGGAGGTTAGTGATTGAATTTTTCTTCAAGTAAAAAGATGATAAGATCTTTTTTTAAGTGGCCCACGTACACTGCACAAACATTAAAATATAATACAAAATAGGAAAAAGAATACGTTATGATTATTTTTCTTTTCAAATATTTTATAGATCTTTGATTCACCATTTGCTCGAAAGTATCTAAAAATTTTCAAAGAAGATTTGAGTAATTTAAACATAAAATGCCCATCATTAAATATTATAAAGAAAATTGTAAGGTGTAGAAATAAAGAAAGAGAACATCTATTTTCAATGGGAAAACAAAAAGAAAAAAAAAGGAAATAGCTCTGTTTGAGGAATATGTTAAATTGACCCATTACCCTTCGATTCGCATTTCCATCGGAGAAATTTTAGTCCATACAGAGATTCTTCTTCGTTCTTCTTCTTGGGTTGCGTAAAGAACTTACGGCCCTTTCATATACCCGCCAGCTCCAAGTTGCTATGTGAATTGTGAGAAGAAAAAAAAAAGAACAGGGGAAGCGAACAGGGACTGAGATATTTGTAAGCGCGCTCTCTCTCGCTCGCTTTTTTTCCAGCAGAGATGTGTTAAATATAGATTTTCCACAAATGGGTGAATCTTAAATACGGGAATTTTGCTTCTTTTGGGCCCTTTGGGAACAAAGAAGGTGCAGCAGAGCGACGAGAAGTTCGCCCTCCTGGATTTGAATTGCATATTCGAACAGCGGGAGGCAGAGAGCGAGTCGCTCCTAGCTGTACGCCGGACAGTGGAACAACACCCAGTTATGGCACCAATCAACGATGTTGATGTGGAAAGAATGGAGGTTGCCGTACCGGAAACTGCTCATCAGATTAGCAGTGGTTCGTCTTTCTTCGTTTTTTGTCTTCCCTTTTTGCTTTTCTGCTGTGGGTCTCTCTCTTTCTGCAATTTGCTTCGATGGCGTCTTTATGGGAATCATGGGTTGCTTTAGATTGCTTTAGAATGCCCTTTTTCGCTTTTACTTTTGTGAAATCGAAGGATTTCAATGACCAATCGCCAAATGTTGGGATATGATTTGTCTTCTTTCCTCTTCAAACCCTAGTAAATAAACCAAGTTCATCTTCATTTCTTATTTGTCTGCTTTTGGGTATTTAGATTTCAGTGGAATTTTCCCTTCAACTTTATCCTGATATTGGGGTTTGTTCTCTAAATACCATCTATCAGCTAACTTCTTGTGTTCTTTTTCAACGCTCAGATTCATGGTTTCAAGTAGGTTTTGTCCTTACCACTGGTATCAACAGTGCTTATGTACTGGGATACTCAGGTACCATAATGGTTCCTCTTGGTTGGATAGCTGGAGTTGTTGGTTTAATTGCAGCCACAGCCATTTCATTATATGCAAATACTCTTATTGCCAAGCTCCATGAATTTGGTGGGAAGAGGCATATCAGATACAGAGATTTAGCAGGCTTTGTATACGGTATGAGAAGATAGTAAAGTAATGGAATGATTGTTTTGGCTCCTTTTTCTTTATTCCTTCCTGATGGCTTTCTTCTTGCAGGTAGGAAAGCTTATTCTCTTACATGGGGATTACAATATGTCAATCTTTTTATGATTAACGTAGGATACATCATCTTAGCTGGTCAAGCCTTGAAGGTCAGATTAATAGAACTATACTGATCTTGCTTTCAAACTAATGAAATTGCTATTTCTTAGTAGTGGAAAAGTCAAATAACTTGAAAATATGAACAATAGTCTAGTGTATTGGGGTAGGTATCTTGGTTTGACTATGATCCTTCCTTGCTCCATTTTTTATGACTCTCTTAATTTGACTGCACAAGAGTCGAGAATATTACATCTATGCGTATACTTTTGAAACACACTAATCTTCCTTTTGTTGCCATCTGCGGTCTTCTCATCCCCAATATCGAACTTAATATTTCTTTTGTTTCCCATGGAAAAGTCTTACTTTTGACCTATTAAAATCTAGTCTGATAACAGTATTAAATATGTATAAGAAAATGTCGATAATCTAGGTACTTTAATAGGCCAGGACTTTAGGGAAAGTAGATTAAGAAGATCAATCATTTTGGTTTTATTGAGATAAACTTACTTCCCTTCCCCTCCCCTTGTTTAATATGGATCAAAGATGGTCTATCTTTTCCCAGTCATATATTGAACTGTACCAAAATGTCTACTATAGTACCATTAATTAACTGATGAGGAAAGGAAAAGGAAGTTAATATCTAGAGAAAAGTTTGGGCAGAGTAATGGAACTTTATTTCAATATGGAAAATACTCAGGTGCATTCCTGGCAGCACTTATCTTTGTGCATCCCACCAAATTGTCCTCTCATACATTGCCACATGGAAAATTCCTATTACTTTTTTAATAAATAATTTAAGTTCATTTTTTTTAATGTGTGTGATAAGAGAGAGATACATAAAGAGATGGGTGCATCTTGGGATGCACTAAGTATTGCTCTTTCGGTACCACTTTTCTGACAAGTATAATTAAAGAAAGAATGTAAAACACGAAAAGAAAAGGTCAATTGTTCTGATTAACAACCTAAACAGATCACTTTTATCAGAATCCAAGTTTAGTTTTCAATTTATTTTGTTTGTATACCATGTCCTCTTATTGGAGACTATGAAAGTGGAACTAATATTTTGTTCAATATAGAATTCTATATTATATGACTCATGAGATTACTTGTCTGTTCTGCAGGCTGTTTATGTCCTCTTCAGTGATGAGCACGTTATGAAGCTTCCCTATTTTATAGCCATTGCTGGCGTTGTTTGTGCCTTGTTTGCAATATCAATACCCCATTTATCAGCTCTAAGAATTTGGCTGGGATTCTCAACTGTTTTCAGTTTGATATACATCATTGTTGCATTTGTACTGTCTCTTAAGGATGGTAAGTTTCACTTTCCATTGTCTAGTTCTGTCAATCTTTGCAATTGACTTGTTGCAACTAGAGTTCAATACATTCATTTCAAACCTAAGAAATTGAAATTAAAATTTTTTCTTGAACGCATAATATGATTTGAGCTAGAAGAAATTTTATTTCCATGAGAGAAGCTTCAGTTTTATAAAATCTCTGGAAATTTTTTTTTCCCACCTATAGTTCAGTTATCTCACGTTAATATCTCTTCCTCACATCATTGTTCTTTGTGCTTTCTCCACATTGGTTTTTGTTATCTAGCGCAAGACAATGAAACTCAATGAAATTCTTTTTCGGTTTCTGCTATATCAGGAGTCAACACATCTGCAGATTATAGTATTCCAGGATCGTCAACTAGCAAAATTTTTACGACGATAGGAGCAGCTGCTAATTTGGTTTTTGCCTTCAATACTGGAATGCTTCCAGAGATTCAGGTATGGCAAGAACTTACTTGATCCCTTGTTTTCTAAATTACATTACACCCTTCTTTTGCTCCCGGGATAAGATTGTTACCAGATTTTAAGCTCATAAACACGATTCAACTGTTGATTCAATAGAATCCTAGCTGAATTAAAATAAATCCAACAAAATCCAAGGTTTTGAAATTCTTATCCAGTTCTCCATTAAGTTCTATATGTATAAACTATAAAATTTTCACCACCTAAGTAGTAGGCAAAGGGCAAAGCTCCCGAGCAGCCTTTATTGTTTCCTTTCACATCTTTTCATCACTTATATACCATCTATGTTTAAACTTAAGATATACATGCTTCCGAACTTATCTTCTTCAAACCTTCATTGCTCACAGGCAACGGTGAGGCAGCCTGTAGTCAAGAACATGCTAAAGGCTCTCTACTTCCAGTTCACCGTTGGAGTCTTGCCCATGTATGCCGTTACTTTTATCGGATACTGGGCATATGGATCTTCCACCTCAACTTATTTACTCAACAGCGTAAATGGTCCAATTTGGGTGAAGGCAATAGCAAATATATCCGCTTTCCTTCAAACAGTCATCGCTCTGCATGTAATTCTCATCAATCTTCTCTTCTAACTATACTGTGCCTCTTTTTTCTTGATCGAGTATACGAGGTTCTCAATCCGTTTTAACTTGATGGTCTTTGTATTTTGCATTCAGATATTTGCCAGCCCAATGTACGAGTATTTGGACACAAGGTACGGGATCACAGGAAGTGCACTGAATGTAAAAAATTTGTCATTCAGAATAGGTGTGAGAGGAGGGTACCTGGCCATAACCACACTGGTCTCAGCTATGTTACCTTTCCTTGGAGACTTCATGAGCCTTACAGGAGCAGTCAGCACATTCCCACTTACATTTATACTTGCAAACCATATGTACCTTGTGGCAAAGAAGACCAAACTCACTTCTCTACACAAGCTTTGGCATTGGTTTAATGTTTGTTTCTTTAGCTGTATGTCTTTAGCAGCAGCGGTTGCAGCTTTAAGGCTCATAGCAGTAGACTCCAAAAACTACAATTTATTTGCTGATCTATGATCAAATTTACATTTTAATTCTTTTCAGATCTTGATATCTCTCAGTTTCTTCATAGATATGCTGCTCAGCTCTTTATTCCTAGTCTTAACATCGAGCTTTCACCAGATAATAATACCTATAGTGTGGCCTAGCTAGATTGCACTCTGTTCCCTCCGTCATTGTTTCCAAGTCTTTTTCCCTTTTAATCTTTTGTTGCATACTGAGTTTTGTGCTGTACTTTGTATTGATGAAAAGTGGAACAATATATATAGATATATATAAGAAAAAGAAAAAGGATTTAGCTTCATTTGATTGGCTCATTTTGATGTGATTGTTTGCTGCCTTGAATTACATCCATAAAGTATTAATTGTTTTCAATATTTTAAATTGCAAGTTGCAAGGAAAAAAATTATTAATTTATTGGCAAACATGTTTAAAACCTTGAAACAAAGGACACCTGAGTGCTTTTTACCTTAAATGTTTCACTTGTTATCTTTAGGGAAAATTTGTACGGATGACCCAAAAATTGGGTCCAAAATGTCAAATGACCCTTTTTAAAAAAAACAATGTCAATTAATCCTCTGTTGACATCATCGCTATACCAAATTATTTAATTTGCCCTTACACCGGTCTCAGGAGGTAAATCTCGCTATTGTCTGATGACACGCTCTCGCTTTTGTTCTCGCTTGAAATTCCCAGGTTGATGTGATTGCACATCAGTGTATTGTTGATTTGACAAAATGTCACGACGGAAGCCTCAAATCAATAATACCTAAACACAATACAATGAGGATTTTTTTAAACTCTAAACTCCATTTCAAAGTTGATTACTTCTCTGGTTTTCGACGGTGTTTTGTTGAACGGAGCTTTTTCGAATGGGAATTTCCAAGACTAGGCTTTTTCAACAAGGAACAGAACAGTTTTTTCCGAAAGGTGAAACATTATGTTGAGTTTGTTTAATTATTTTTGAAGGGTAGCATTACGAAATTTTGTATTGGGAGAGAATAAGAAAGAGGAAGAGTAAAAGAAAGAGCGAGATTTTGAGAGTGAGAGCGAGATTTTGAGCGAGAGCGAGATTGAGAGAGCGAGATTTTGAGAGAGAGCGAGAGTACACTTCAATTGCTTGTACAACTTAATGACAAATGTTCTCTTGCTTTGTAGGATGACAGGAAAGTGTCTATTTATTCGATTTGGAGGTACTTGGGACGAGAAAGAAAGTTCGTATATTGGGGGATAATTGAAAGGAATCGTTGTGCTCCCTACAGTGAATTATGAAGAACTTAAATCTCGCATTTACAAGGCTACAAAAATTAGTTCTTCAAAGTTTGATCTTATCCTGAAAGTTAAATATAATCTTGAATTTGAATCCCCTCCACAATGCATAACGGATAATGATGATCTTGAGTTCTTTCTTTTGCGAGAATAGGTTAGTAGACTTCAGATAGATAGCTGTAACGTTGAAGTCTAAACAGAACGAAAGGGTTGGAATGGAGTTTGGAGATTTGAGTCATGATGATACGGTTGTGGACAGACAATACGAGGAATCATATCAGTTTCATCGGAAAGAGGATGATATTCCATTATCTACCAACACTGATATTCCACTGTCTACCAACACTGTACCATCAACATTCGATTATATGGATTGTGGTCCTTCAGTGGATTTGGATGTGAATGAGCAACCGACAGGATTGAATGAAATAGATCGTGATCATGGAGATGTGCGTCATTCTACAACAGCTTCAATGGTTCCACCATCTGTGTCTTCAAGTCATAGGACAGAGTTGATTATGCCTGGCACTTCTTCATCTGGGACAGAGGACGTTGAAGTTGGTCAACTATTTTTGAGCAAAAAGGACTTGAAAATGAGATTGTCTATTCTGTCCATCAACATAAATTTTGAATTTAAGGTCAGAAAATCAACCAAGTCTCTATTCACTATTAAATGCATTTGGGAGACATGTAAGTGGAGCCTTCGTGCAGTCAAAATGGAAGGGCCTGATATAGTTAAGATCACAAAGTACTGTAGTTCGCACATATGTTCCATAGGAATTTTGAATCATGACCATAGACAAGCAACTGCTACGGTTTTTGGTCAACTCATCAAAGATAAGTTCACGGGCATAGAACATGTTTATAAACCTTGTCATATCGTTGAGGATATGAGAAGAGATTATGGCGTGAACATAAGTTATGATAAAGCGTGGCGTGCAAGGGAAGTCGCGTATGATCTCACTAGAGGTACTCCAGAACACTCATACTTCATACTACATGACTATGGAAAAGTGCTAAAAATAGAGAATCCGGGTACAGTCTTTGAGATCAAACTTGAAGATGAGGTGCATTTCAAGTATATGTTTATGGCATTAGGGCCTTGTATTAGAGGTTTTGCAAGCTGTCGGCCTTGTATTATTATTGATGGGTCGCACTTGAAAGAAAAATACAAAGGCACCATGTTGGTTGCGGTTTCTATGGAAGGGAACAATCAGTTATACCCACTAGCATATGCAATAGTGGATAATAAAACCGATCGATCATGGAAATGGTTTATGTCAAACTTGAAATGCAGTATCAGAGAACCCGATAATCTAGTGTTTGTGTCTGATCGGATGATATCTATTGGCAATGCTATTCATGCATTTTTTCCCACAGCATTTTATGGATTGTGCACATGGCATATAGAACAGAATCTGGTTATAAACTTTAAGAATAGCACGGTTATTGGGATATTTAGAGATGCATACGGTTATTGGGATATTTAGAGATGCAGCAAGAGCATTTCACATGATAGAGTTCCAGACAAAATGGGACGAACTCCGCAGTTTTAGAGACAGTGTTGTCACGAAATATTTAGAAGATATCAGTCTTCAAAGGTAGGCACGAGTTTACCAAACAGAACGAAGATATAATAACATGATATCCAATAGTGCAGAGTGTTTCAATTCCTTAACTAAAGAGTATCGATTGATGCCTATAGTATGCTTGATCGAACATGTTAGAGGAATGCTCCAATCGTGGTTCTACGAACAGAGGAATTACTGGGCATCTCGAACGACATTGCACTCTAACTACTGTGAAACCCGATTGGCAAGTGAAACTGATAAGGGCAGACGATATCGGGTAGAGTCCATTGATTGTTATCGGGTACACGTGCGAAATAATCGATTGGATGGTATTATCAATCTTCACACAAAAGAATGCACGTGTAAGGAATTTGAATCACTTGGTATCCCATGTTCCCATGCAATTGTTGCTGCCAGAGAAAGAAATATACCCATCCACGGTCTTTGCAGTCGATTTTATACAGTTGACTCTTTAATGACTGCGTATGCGGAGCCTATAAATCCACTTGGCCACATATCTGAATGGAAAAGACCTTCTGGATACGTAGAAAAGATTATCCTTCCTCCGAAGTTTGTGCCACAAGCTGGGCGACGGAGAGTGAGAAGAATACCATCAAGAGGAGAATTTTGCAGACAAATGAAGTGTGGTCGGTGTGGGAATTATGGACATAACCTCCAAAATTGTACTGAACCGCTTACAACCGTGCGACGTGCCAAAAATTCCAGAGACCGAGACACAAACACCCCTCATCCAGTTTAGTTATAAATACCATTGACCATTTCATATGTCATACTTGTAACATACTTCATACTTTTTCATACTTGTAACATACTTCATATTTGTAACACTTGATACTTCATACTTTCATCTTGTAAACAAAAAAAATAAGAAGTTGGAGTATTTATATAATAGCAATATTCATACTCTCTCAATCTTCATACTTTCATTGTCATACTCTCTCAGTCTTCATACTTGTAACAAAAATGGATAACTTCATACTCTCTCAATCTTCATACTGAAAACAAAAAACAATAATTTCATACTCTATCAATCTTCATACTTGTAACAAAAGTGGATAACAAATACTCTCTCAATCTTCATACGTGTAACAAAAAACAATGACTTCATACTCTCTCAATCTTCATACTTGAAACAAAATGGATAACAAATACTATCTCAATCTTCATACGTGTAAAAACAATGACTTTATACTCTCTCAATCCTCATACTTGTAACAAAATGGATAACAAATACTCTCTCAATCTCGCTCTTTCAATCTCGCTCTCTCTGAACATCTTGCTCTCTCAATCTCGCTCTCTCTTACAATCTCGCTCTCTCTCAATCTCGCTCTCTCTCACAATCTCGCTCTCTCTGAACATCTCGCTCTCGCAATCTCGCTCTTTCAATCTCGCTCTCTCTTACAATCTCGCTCTCTCTTATAATCTCGCTCTCTCTCAACATCTTGCTCTCTCAATCTTTGAACTTTGAACCTTGAACCATATAATGTTCTAAGCTCAATTATAAATGTTCTGATAAAATTTTGATGTTGAACTTTGAACTTTGAACTTACATGTTCTGATAAAATTCTGATACTGATAAGAGCAGTAGCAGAACACATCCAAAACCAATTATACAATGAATGTTTTTACAGAACACATACTTGAAACAAAATGGATAACAAACAAAGATTATACAATGAATATTCTTTCAATTGGATGTGTTGTATAATTGGTTTTGGATGTGCTCTGTTCTGATACTGATAAAATTCAATTATATAATGAAAAGTGCAGTAGCTCCATTATACATAAAAAATGCATGTTCTGATAAAATTCTGATATTGAACTTTGAGCTTTGAACTTTGAACTTTGAACTTTCATAAAAAATATATGTTCAATTATACAATGAATGTTTTTACATACATAAAAAATAAATGAATATTTTTACAAAGAATAAAAAATACAATGTTCTATACATATAAAAAATATGGAGTGTTTGCCCATAGCTGACACGTTAATTGCATCTTATATTCATTCATCTTTTCCTGAGTGATTACGGATGGATCAGCACCAGTCACCAGGTGTTCTAGAAGTTTTATTGCGAAGATGCCACAATCAAGCGACCCGTGTTGTATGTCGACGTTCTTAGGTCGTGAGATTTTCCAACGGGCTATGGACAGGTCCGACTTTGATCGATCCACATTATAGTAGTGAAGTAGGGATGGTATTGTGACTATCAATGGCTCTAGCCAATTCACCAGCTTTGTCATTGGTGTGTACGACAGAAGTGAATCGAACACGAATATGTGGCCTCTGTTAATGTCCATGGCAAGGACCTTCTAGTGGTCATTGATATTCATCGCCGTGTAAACAAAATCCACATCTGCCCATTTGACATCGAATTTACCGATGACGTAGTCCTTATACGTGTCTTCATCTTCCCAAGCTAGGGCAGCCTCCAGAAGTGACTTATTCTTTATTCTTTTAAATATCTCGCCACGAGCATTGAGGTGACTCTGTCAAATAAAATGAGAAGTTAAGTAAAGAAGTAAAGACCAGGAAACTTAACGAAATGAGAAGTTAAGAAACGAAATATCAAAATTTACTGTTACACCAATTGGCAAGATGGTGAACTTATGCATACACATGTCGGGTTGGGTATACATTTTATCTTTCATAAAATAAAATAAAGTGTTTATGGTCTGCACAATAAAAGAATATGTCAATAAAAGTACAAGATAGCCAACATGTAAAAACGTAAAGACTAGGACACTTACATCGCACTCGACCAACGAATTCGGGGTAATCAATTCCTTGAAGAATTACTTGTCGAGTGGTTTGAAGGAGTTCTCTCGAACCTCGTTGTTTTTATTGTCGTCCGAGATCCAACCCATCATTTATGTCATGATATTGTGTAGAATGGCGTGTGCTATGTTATATGTGACGATCGATCTGGATGTTGACGTAGCTACACCTGGGAGAGGATGTTTAGCCACACTTTTCTTTTTTACTTGGGCTGGGGGTGTATATTTATCAACCGGTTTTCTCTTACGACTAATTCTTCAAGAATCCTACATAAACAGATAGCAAAACGTTACTCATTAAGAAATATAAAAATATAAACAAAGATTACTAATCAATAAATTACTCACCAGTGGAACTCCTTCTGTGGTCGTAACAATCCCAGAAGTTTCTGCCTCTGGGATGTTAGACATGTCAGCCTCTGTAGGTGGCGTGATGAGTAAGGTAGACATGTCGGGCTCTGTCTGTGGGATGTCGGCCTGTATAAGTTCAACGTCAATCGATGATGTCATGGTAATGATGGTTTCGGGCTGTATAGGGGGTTGGGAGTAGGTGAAGGGGTGGTATCGGGCTGTAGAGGGAGGATGGGGATTGGAGTGTCAGAAGCAGTCACAGTCGTATCGGGCTCCCGAGATGGGATGGGTGACCTGGTCATCTCCTCATTCACCGTGGAACCCTTCAATTAGTAAAGTAAAATGGTGAGTTCACGAACACGTAAAAGCTAAACACATAAAGAAATAAAAGGATGCAAACCTTGTGCATAGACTGCAACAATGAAAGGATGGTCGACAATTGCCCTTTCATGTCAGTCATGTTTTCCTCCATACTGAAGACATGACTATCTAAACCCGATATATGACCATCCAACCTCGATAGTGCGCTGTCAATGGACCACAGGTACGAATAAGTAGACTCGTCTGCATTGGCTCCCTCCCTGCGGCGGGCAGCATACTCAGGACACTCCTCATCCACAGGAGGCTCTGTACCGGAGTCCGCATGAAAGACATCAACTTGGTTTAACTCGTCCTCCTCGCGTACGTCCCTCATCATATCATCACTACGTGTGTATGTCCTTCCTTCCACCCTTCCATATTCAGCATCCTCGTGCTCAGAATGCTCGGGATCATCCTCTCCCTCCACCCTGATAACCTCATCATTGGCATCTCTATGAAGGTCATCACCGTCACTTTCACTCTCGGGACTACCCCCCTCACTCGTCGACCTTGAGCCACTTTCGAACTATCATCATCCGCACCTAGCTCAAATATAGGTTGTCGTTCCACTGGGGTATCCCGAAACTCCCTTTTAGCATTTGACATCACAGTGCCCTCTTTAACCTTTATCTGCATTAACAACCCAGTAAACTGGTTAGTGTCAATTTAACAACCAGATAAACATGTTATGCATAGAGTAAACTTACATTGTTAGACTTGAATATCTCTCTCTCGAGTACTTTGAAGGACACTAAGTGGGAGCATGACCATCGTAATATGCGTGGCAAAGCCACCTTGCTCCTTCGCTCCGCAATGTTCCTAGCTATCAATGAAGGTAGGATTTCGTATGCCCATACCTAAATAAAATTTAAAATATATTAAGAACAATAGTAATGTTAGATCAAACAACACGATTATTATGTTAATTAAATTTACCTGGAACGCTTTTGGAAATCCACGTAAGGAGTACTTCACAACGTAGTTTTTATTTGATTTGACCCTCGTCTTGTATAGACTGCTCTTATCATTCAAGGTAATCTTTAGGGCATCCAATGTCCTCTCCCAAATAATGGAATCCCAATCAAGACTATTGTAGTACTCCAAGCTTTGAACGTCCTTGAAACGTTTGAGGTCGACTGCATTTTTCTGCTTGTTTTTCCCCATCATTGCGATCTCAGTATAGTAAACTAGGTTGATCTTCACAGCATCATCATCGTTTTCAAACTCTAAGTTCTTGTATTTTTCTTCAAGTTCACGGAGGTGTAAAGTGTCCTTCGTCACTCGATTACCAAAATACTTGATGGCAAGCTCATATGAGGATTGCTGGTTCCGATCAACTCGTGATGGGGATTGCCACAAACCAGTCATCACCAAAAAGTCATCCTTCGAAAAGGTGACAACCTTCCCACAGACNATCCTTCGAAAAGGTGACAACCTTCCCACAGACAGCGAATGTCATTGAGTCTAATTTTGTCCTCTTCACTTCTCTGAGCAACATGTGATGGACAATTGGGTTGTTGAACACCATATCAACGACAACAAATTGCCCAAAAATTGTTCTCTTGAACATGGCCAACTGCGTTGGCGTGAGCTTCTCTTTGACAATCTTGTTTGCATTGACAATGTGGGCCAAGCTGGTTACTTGACCGAGAAATCTGTCAGCTTCAGCTATTCTGAAACGTGTAGCCATCTTAAATCACTTATGCATTTATTAAAAAATTCAATCAGTAAACTCCTTCAGAAAAAAAATATAAAACAACATTCTGTTTAAATCTCGCTAGAATGGCCCTCGCTGGCATTGCTCTCGCTCGCTGGTATCGTTCTCGCTAGAATCGATCTCGTTAGAATCGCTCTCGCTGGTGTCGCTCTCTCCGGTGGCGCTCTCTCCGGTGTCACTCTCCCTTATCTCCCTCATATTCTCTCTTTTTACTCGTCTTCAATCACATAACACATCGAAAACCAGAAAAACAAACAAAAAAAACCATAGGTTCACTTATCTCTCCAGTGTCGCTCTCTCCGGCGTCGCTCTATCGATTTCACTCTCACTTATCTCGCTCACAAACTCTTTTTACTCGTCTTCAACCACAGAACACATCCAAAACCCAAAAAAAAAACAAAAAAAAAACCATATTGAAAGAAAGATTTACCGATAAGATTCGATTGAAAGCCGGAAGTAGAATCGTTTGCAAGCCGAAAATAGTTTTTTTTGTTTATGAGCAATACGAAGCCGTTAGCCTTGGAAAATTTGAATGAATAATAGTTTAGTTTTGGTGGATTTTCTCAGTAAAAGGGTAAGAAGACGAAGTAAGGGCAAATTAAATAATTTGGTATGGCGATGATGTCAACAAAGGGTCAATTGACATTATTTTTTTAAAAATGATCATTTGACATTTTTGGATCATCTGTACAAATTTCTCCATGTTTAGGATGTAAGCCTGCAACAAAAAATCTAACCTTTTTTTTTCTTCTGCCGAAAATGGGCTGATTTGGTATAGAAACTCCCACGTATGTTTTCTTTATGAAATTTTAATGTCCACACATATTTTTTTAATATAACAACTGTTTAAAACATTTAAATTAGTACCCAAAAAAATATTTAAATTAATTTTTACATATTGCAATATTAATGTAATATTTTTTTTAAAAAAAAGATGTCAATGGACTTCATTTTAAATTACATTCTCAACCTTTCACTGAACACAACTTTAACCAGAGATGTCAATGGACTTCATTTCAGGCTTCTTCTCTTCCATTTTGGGCACTGTCACAGTCAGCACTCCATTGTCCATGTTGGCCTTCACCTCCTCAACTTTAGCATTCTCCGGCAGCCTGAATCTCCTCAAGAATTTCCCACTGCTCCGTTCGATTCTATGCCATTTGTCGTTCTTCTCTTCCTGCTCTTTGCTCCTCTCACCACTAATTTGCAACACCCTGCCTTCTTCCACTTCAACTTTAACTTCTTCCTTTTTGATTCCAGGAAGATCGGCCTTGAAGATGTGGGCTTCCGGGGTTTCTTTCCAGTCGATACGAGCGTTGGCAAAAGCAGAGGTCTCACGAGCAGAGGAAGGGAGGTTGGCTAGTGAAGTTGAAAATGGGAAGCCTTCGAAGGGGTCCCAAACGTCCAATGAAAAGGGGTCGAAGACGTTGCTCCGGCGGCCACCAAAAATGCTTGGAATCAGAGCCATGGTTGTTCAAGTTTAAGTAGCAGAGGATGTTTTATTAAGAAACTGAGAGTGAACAGAGAATAGATGATAAAGTGGCTTGATATGTTGATTTGTCTGCTGGGATTGAAACATTTAAATAGGAGGTTATACAACATACTTGAAATTTCTGGAAAAATCTTCTTTCTGGTTTCTTCTAGGAGGAGAAGAAGATGATTTCAGAAGCTTCTACAATCTTCTGGACACTCTTAATTGAGGCTCCCTTAATTTTGTTCAGATGGGGAGTCTGACCAATTTCTTGGCCCTTTCATTTGGCCTTTCTTCCCCCGGAATTGAAAGGGTTTGATTACACTTAAATGTTAAAGGAAATTGAATTTTTTAGCATTAGATTTGGAAAAATAGCAAAATACAATATTATTTTGAGTTGTAGCTCATAACGTGAGTACCTTTATTGTTAATCTTAAAGTATCCTCATCGGCTTCTTTAATTACACTGAAATTAATCCAACGATTCACTTAATTGTATTGTAATTAACCCACAGATTTATAATTCAGATTGTATTAGTTTCCTTTCAAATTTGCCGTGTGAGCTAAGTTTCTCTTTCGAAGAAGATACTTTTACATAAATTTTGTTCATTGATTTAAAAATTTTCCAAATTTATATCTAAACAATCTTCTATTTTCAAATGTTGATTTCAATTTTCAAATCTCATATTGTATTAGTTTTTTTCTAACTCACTATTATATTTTTGTCATTATCTTTATTACAATTTAGTTTTAAACATTAAGTAGGAGAATATATCTAGTTTTTTTTTTTTTTTTTTTTTATAATTAATTATTCTTATTTTAAAACTGGAAATCATCATTATCTTTATTTTAAGTTCATTTATAAACATAAAATATAGTGTTGAATATAATTAATCTATTATCGTCGGTTGTATGGAATAGCTTTGGACAATGTGTCTATGAAGAGTTTGATAATCGGTTGATGGTGAGATTTGGCATCTATTATCGTTGCTTTTAATTTAATTTAATTTAGTGTAGTTATCAATCTTTCTTATAAGGTATTAAGATCTCTTTTTTTTTTTTTTTCAATTCGTTTGTCATTTTTACAACAGGAAAGTTGGTTTGATATTTTTCTAAAGGAAAATTAAAATATGTTATTTTTGCCCTTCTTTAAATTTCCATTTTGAAAAGTAAAACGTTTTCATGTTAGGGGAAAATAAAAAATCATTTTCTTATATAATTAATTAGTAATTAATAGATTTCAAAAATGCACCCAGTTCATATAATGAATTTATTAAAAGTACACGTTTTTAAAATCATACCAACCAATAATTTCTTTGTATTAAAAATAAATTTTATCCAAATTAAAATTTTTGAATTATTAAGGTCTCATTTTGGTAACTATTTGGTTTTATGTTTTTTGTTTTTGAAAATTAGTTTCGCTACTTCTACTTCTAAATTTTTTCCTTTATTATATAATTTTTACCAATAGTTTAAAAAATCAAGCCATATTTTAAAAATTAAAAAGAGTAACTTTTAAAACTTGTTTTTGTTTTTGAAATTTGGCTAAAAATTCAACTATTATATTTAAGAAAGATGCAAATTGTTGTAAGAATGAGGAGGAAATAGGCTTAATTTGCAAAAACCAAAAAAAAAAAAAAAAAAAAAAAAAAAAAAAAAACGAGATGGTTGCCAAACAGGTCTAAATTTTCACTCTAAATATATTTTTTTTCCATTTAAAAGATTTGACTTGGTAATTTAGAAATTCTAACAACCAAATTCATGATTACATACTTGAGAGTGGATAATTCTATAAATAAGGGACAGAAATTGTTGAGAATAAGAAAAGAATTATGAGTTAAGTATTTTTCTTTCCTCTTCAATCTTCCAATTTCGAATTCACCATTTTTGTTTCGTTGATGAGCTCATCTACAAAGGTGAACTGCTTCCTATAGATCTCTATGTAGTTGGGACAACGAGTCAACTCGGTATTCATATGGCAAAAAATCACAACTCCGATCCTAATTAATTTATAGAATTCCACAAAGTAGAGTAAATACTTCTCACTATCTTCAGTATTTAGAGAAAAATAGATAAAAAATAATCTAAAGCCTGAAAATGTATTAAGATCATCTTGAATAAAGACAACTCCCAACATAGTGGACTAATTGAACCACTTGAAAAACTCTTTTTGTATTTCTTCATCTCCTTTCTATTTTTTCTTTCGAATCTAATTTCTGCAAATCGGATCGTCTTCAAGGTTTCTTCTTCTTCGCCAAAGTTGCGAGGAATTCAAAGAGTAAAGTGAGGAAGAGATTGATTTTGAGGTTTAAAAGTAAAAACGTGTGAAAGATAAGTGTTTCTCAATACTTAGTGTATAATATGTTATCAAGGTAATGGATTAATCAAGTTGTAAATTTTTTTTTCCTTTCAATTGTAAAATCGATGAATATGTTCTATTTAATTGCAATGGGAAAGAAAAGTATTATAAACCTTATTAGATATTCTGTACCAAAATGTCAAAAGTTTAAAGGGAGACGATAATAGTGAGGTATCTCAAGATGCACCAATCTCTATGTTTTTTCTCTCATCATTCATACCAAAAATGAATTAAAATATTTTAAAATGAAAATAAAAAATTTTACCACATGACAAATTATGATTGGATAACTTAATAGAATGCACAAAGATAGGTGACTTTGAGATGCACTAAGTATTTTCTTAAAAAAAAAATAAAAAAGTCCTTAAGGATTACTAGGATGCTTTTTATTTTTAAAAGATTAATAAGAATGTCAAAATACAAAATGACTATTTTGCCCTTCAATATAAAAACCCTCATAATTATCTTCTAAAACTTTTATTTTTCATTTCACCCTCATCTCTCTCAATCAAGTCTCGAATTCTTTTTCACTAGTTTCTTTTTAACTCTCTCCGGCTCTAGTAATGTTTTCCATTCTCCCAAATTTATACTAAGAATTTACATTATTGCTATAGATTTTGGATTTTCTATTTTTTTCTCAACATTTTCTATTTTTTTACAACTTCATCCTCTTACTTTTTCTTTGTAACTAACAAAGTGGATTTTTTTCATATTTGCTATAGATTTTGGGTTTTCTTATTTATTTTGTTCTCAATATTTTTTCCAACCTAATTCTCGCACATGTTTTACAACTTACCTAGATTATTATTATTATTTTTGAGTTTTCTAACTTATTTTAATTTTACCATTTTATTTTTCCAATTGCATTCGTTTACATTTTTTTTTTTCTAATTTAGTGGCTTTTTTCCTCATACCTTATTGATGCGAAAAATATTTTACAGACCATTTTGGATCTTTTTTTCTTTCATCTTCTTGTGAAAAAAAAAATCTATCAACAATTATTATTTACGTACTAAAATTTTCTCCATTTCTTGATAAACCTACTCATTTCACTACAAGCAAAAGATATAATTTCAAATTGGGTTCTACATCTTGTGGCGCTTGAATTTTTCTTAAGACGAGAAAGTGCGAAAAGATTTACATAAACTCAACCTTTATATGCTTGATTTTTTTTTCTTATAGTTTCTTGCATTTTTTTAGGCTTTTGAAACTTTTCTTTTTTGCAGGCTATGAAAAAAAAAATTTATATACCAAAATTTTAAGCTTTTTAAAAAATTTATCGCACCTTCACATTGCGAGGATATGCAATAAAATTTTTATGCACGAATTCTCGCACTTGCTCTTTGCAAGAAAATTTTCGGATCTTTAATATTAATATTGTTGTTTTCAAAACTTATTAGAGAAATATTGTTGTTTTGGGAGTTCGAGGGTTGAGGATTCGACTAATGTAGAGGTCGAACGTTGAGAACTCGAAAAACAAACAAAAACTTGGAAACAATATGTAAATTAGGATTGTCGAGGGTTGAAGTTTTGACAAACAAAGAAACACTTTAGGGTTGTCGAGGGTTGAAGTTTCGACATACATGGAAATCTCGCTAATTTTGTGATGAGGATCTCGCTCTAGAAGGGAATCTCGCTAATTTTGTATAGTCGACATACATAAGAGTTGAAACTTCAACCCTCGACAAGGAAGATAAGTGGGTGAAGTAGATTGTAAGAGAGAGCGAGATTGTAGGAGAGAGCGAGATTGAAAGCGAGATTGTAGGAGAGAGCGAGATTGAAGGAGAGAGCGGCCATGACTAATGCTCTTTACACAATCAGGATAAGCTTAGTCTAATTAATCCTATGCAATCATCCCATATCATCAACATTTCTCATACATACGTTGTTAAAAGGTTTTAACTATATCATTAATGGATGCTATGTTATCATTAATTAGTACACTTTGAATTAACTCAAGATGTTACATATATGTAAGGTAAAATGTTCAAACTTCCATCTTTTATATAATTAAACTAAAAACAAAGGTTTAGTTATGCAAGTTACCACGCTTGAGAATGGACTTTCATCTAACATGATTTACATACAAACAAAATAACCAATATTCTGAGAAAATAATGATAAATTCTCTCAGTAGGCAACGGTGGAGATAAATTCAATGATTGAATAAAATGGCGAAAGATTGATTCTTAGAGATGTGTTTGTATATTACTTCCATTGGAGCTTCCATTCTCAGAGATTGTAGGAGAGAGCGAGATTGAGAGAGCGAGATTGAAGGAGAGAGCGAGATTGAGAGTATCTCGTTGAACATCTCGCTCTCTCTGAACATCTCGCTCTCTCCTACAATCTCGCTGAATATCTCGCTCTCTCCTATTGTATATTTAATTTTTTTATATTATAAAGTTGTACATTATTCTTTTAATTAAATTGTACATTATTATTTTAATTAAGTTGTACATTATTCTTTTAATTAAGTTGTACATTATTCTTTTAATTAACTTGTACAATATTCTTTTAATTAACTTGTACATAGCTTTTAATTAACTTGTCTTGTAAATTATTCTTCTAATTAAGTTGTACATTATTCTTCTAATTAAGTTGTACATTATTTTTTTAATTAAGTTGTACGTTATTCTTCTAATTGAGAAACAAATATTTTTTTAATTGAGAAATAATTTTTTTTTCAGATCATGGCTTTAAACCCAGGACCTGTTGATCCCGATGTTTTGTACGACCAGTCCATTCATCGATCATCTATTGTATGGCGAGACAGTACTGGAGAAATATCTTGCAGGCGTTCGAGAGGCAGTTCTCCAGCACACTATCCCGCTCCACCCTCGAATTAACTGCTACTGCACACATCTGGATTCTATGGGGTTGCTAGATTAGTATTTATTCAATTGACTGGCATCTGATCAAAGCCTTGGTCGAGAGATGGAGGGCCGAGATGCATGAATTCTATATGTTTGTTGGAGAGTCTATCACTCTACAAAGACATAGAAGTGTTGTTAAGGTTACCTATTGACGGTGAGCCGGTCACCGGAGTGATGTATGATGATTGGTTAGAAGTTTGTCAACTTCAGTGTGACCCCACCTGCCGACAAGACTAAAGGATCGAGGTTAAGTTTAATATGGTTAGGAACACAATTTTGTCAGCTCACAGATGATGCAGACGAGGAAACCGTCATAAGATATGTGCGAGCATATATATTACAAATGATGAGTGGAAGTCTCTTTTCAGATAAATCAAGCCATTTTGTTCACTTGATGTTCCTGCCACTGTTAGCTAATCTCCATGATGCGGGACAGTATTTGTGGGGTGAAGCATGCTTGGCATGGTTGTATAGACAACTATGCAAAGCAACAAGACCTGAGGTTCGAGAGATAGTTGGGCCTCTCATACTTTTGCAACTATGGGCTTGGGAGCAATTCCAACAATGGCTCCGCAACTACATGTTAATGACGCTCAGTTAGTTAGACGAGCCTACAGTTCTCGATATGTTGTTTTAATTCAATTTAATTTTTATATCACTGATCTAGTTAATTTAAATTCTAAATTATCAATTTAAAAATTTAGGTGGAGAGACAAATTTTATGTGACTAGAACAGCCATACATATAGTCAGCCAGTATAGATACATGTTTGATCTGCTTCAATCTGAACAGGTACATTACACTGAACCTAATTGATTAGTTTATACATATTTTTATTGTATTTGTCTTTAATATTCTCTAATATAATATTTTGTGTTTCAGGTTATTTGGGAGCCGTACAAAATTATTATGCATACTTTGTCTAATTTTTGTACGAATGGTCAAAACATATGGCGACGATGAGTCCTCTCATATGTTTTCACATTGGTGAGTGGTATCTTCCTGACAGGGTGATGAGACAATTCGGTTTCAGCAGGATGTCCCATCGCCTTGTAATACCGAAGCCGTACTGCATGATATTGATCTGGCTGGAGAATGGTCCCAAAAAGTTGCACATTTGGTAGTGCAATGGCACTATCGTGCAAGGTTTATTGCAGTGGGGGTTTCTCTTGAACAGTTTGACACAGATGTCACTCGTCCGGGAGCAGCTGTGGGTCATTTGGTAAATGAATATTATTGAATTATTTTTAATTTAAATTTATTTTAATATTGTCTAATTGTTTTATAATTCACAGAGATCGAACAACCGTAGACTCCGTGAGGTAGCGAATGATCCGAACCAAGTTCTTGCTATATGTAGTCACAACCAAAGCTATATGGAGGAAATTCATTATATGTACGATATACCTATTATTCCTCTACTAGCTCCTAGACGTAAAGGACCTGTTCGGGAAGAGGATGAGTTTGATGAGGTTGCACATAATGCGGAAGAGTTGCCCCCTATGATGCAGACGCAGAGTCAAACTGATTATGTTAGTCCTATGATGATGATGCCAGCATTTGGTTCAGGACATTATGATTCAGAGGCTGGTCCTTCGTCTTCATACGTGCATGGATATGGTCGGGGTCGTGTGGAAAGCATAATGAATATTTATATTATGAAGTGCCTACAGAGATACCAGAGCAACATCAAGAAGAACACGAACAACCTCAAGTTCGAAGTCGACGACGACAACCAGCTCGAAATCGACGACGTCCGCCTTGTGGGACACATTGATTTTTGTAATTATTTTTATATATATGAGATATTTAATTTATATTTTTTTATTTTTATGAGACATTATTTTTTTAATTTATTCTTTATATATTATGAATAGTAATATTTTTGATATAGAAACTTTAAATGTCACTGACATAAATAATAACATCAGATAGTCTAAATCTAAAAAGTAGGTAAGTAAAAACTTCAATATTCAAATTTACATATTTTAGATAATAATTTGAGGACATAATAAATCAAATCAACACTCAAAACCTTTACAAGTCTATAAATAAGACTAATTGATATAAAGAACAGAAATTTTAATCACAGTAGTGAGGTCAATAGTCTAAAAGATTTTATAATAATGATCTTGGATTCCTTTTGTACATTTGGTACCAAGATTTTGATGGAGTTTTTTTTTTTTTTTTTTTTTTTAAAAAAAAAATTATAAATAATAATAAAATATTTTTTAGAAATGTTTTTATAAAATGAAAAATTAAAAAAAAAAAGGAAGAAAGAAGAAGAAGGTGGAATAGGGAATTAAATAAAGAAAAAAGGAAAATTTGTACGGATATCTCACTCTCGCTAACATCTCGCTCTCGCTCAAAATCTCGCTCTCGTTCTCAGGATCGCGCTCTCGCTCTCAAGATCTCACTCTCGTTTTCAGGATCTTGCTCTCTCAAACTCTCGCTCTCTCTCCAATCTCGCTCTCTCTTACTCTTCCCTCTTTTGTTCTCTCCCAATACAAAATTATTTATAACACATTAAATAATTATGAGTGTTATGAGGAAGGTCTTTCGTTCTCTCCACATCAAATCGCTTGAGATGAAAAAAACTACCATTCTTAAAGTTTCCAAAAAAAAAAAAAAATCATACCAAAAAGAAAAAAACTGGAAACTCCCAAGTTAAGAAGTTTCGTGTCAGATATGCACCAATGAATGGGTTAGAAAGAATAACATATCAAGCTGGAAACTCCCAAGTTAAAAAAGAAAAAAATTGGAAACTCTCGCTCTCTCTCAGCTCTCGCTCTCTCTCAATATCTCGCTCCCTCTCTTACTCTTCCTCTTTTGTTCTCTCTCAATACAAAATTATTTTTAACACATCAAATAATTATGAGTGTTATGAGGAAGGTCTCCGGAATGAGGAAGGTCTTTCGTTCTCTCCACATCAAATAATTATAAGGAAGGTCTCCGAAATGATAATTAAACAGACTCAATAATAATGTTAGGACAAGGTCGAGGGTTGAAAATTCGACCTTCAAAGTTCGACCTATGTAGGTCGAATTTTCAACCCTCGACTTATTTAAAAAAAAATAAAAAACAACAATATTTTTACAATTAGTTTGAAAACAACAATATTTTCCTAAATAGTTTCTAAAAGGACAAAATTCTTTTAATTTTTTCAAATTTTATCAACCAATTTTTCAACTTTGTTTGTTTGTTTGTTTTTTTTTTTTTTTTTTTTTTTTTTGCACATTAAATTTTCTATTAACTAGTTTTTTGAGTTTTTGGATTTCTTTTCATGTATTCATTCTTATTGTGAGAAAAAAGCTTAACTTTAATTTTCAATGTTTATGAATAAATACGACAAAAAAATTCTATCATTAGTTGAAACAATTTCTTTTCTTTCTAATAGGGAATTGAATGACATATTCGCTGTAAATATGTAAGTTTTCTAGCACTTTCTTGTTACGAGAAGCTGCAAGAAAAATTTCAACACCTCCTTTTAGGGAGTTTCTCGTAGCAAGAAAGTGTGAGAAAAATTCACCGAGAAAATTTTGAGTTCATTTTTCTCTTACTTTTTTTTTTTTTTTTATTATAATTTTTCTCATATTTTCTCAATTCAAATTTTTTCTTTTGAACTTGTTTTATATTTCGCTATCATATTCTAAAACTTTAAAACATTAAAGGAAGAGAGAATTAGGGAGAATTAGGATGAATGGATAAAATAATCAACTCAACTCCACTCACATTTAAAGTTGGTTGTCAAAGTTGATAAAAAATATCAACTCAACCCAACTCTCTTCATTGTCAAATACAATATATATAACAATACTAACTAGTCTAAAAGATTATTGAATTTTATCTAATATATGACATAAAAATATAAAATTAGATTATTTTCTAAAGACATATTGTTATATGTAAAATAAATCTCTCACAAGAAAAGATCTAAAAATATCCTAATTTTTTCATAGAATCAAGAAATTCGAAAATTCCTTTAAATAAGAATAATCTAAATATCTAGAATATTTAAAAAAAAATCTTTTTAAATGACTTCAAGGATCTTTTTAAATGTTCATCCTTATATATTTTAAATAAAAATTTCTTTTTTCAAAAGAGACCGTTTCTCTTCCCAAAAGTCTACAATCAAGTCCATTACAATCTCTAGATAGATAATAGATATGTATAATCATATTCTATTCTATTATATTTGAACATATACTTGTTTGAATAAATTCTATTTCGTGGATCGTTTGAAATTTTATGTGTATTATTAAATATCTAGAATTTTAAAATATCTCATAAGGTTGAGACTTCAATTTTTTTTTTATCTGGTATGCTGATACTAATATTATATTAAATTTTGTATCTTACCAATTTACTTTCATCCTTGATCCTAATTTATTCAATTAGAAAAATCTGAACTTTGATAGATGAAAGTAATTCATATGTAACATTTGCTGAGTAATATGTTGGAGGAAGAACAGAAACTTAAGAAACAAATTTAGATTATATTCATTCTCATAAAATACAGTCAAATACTTTTCATGTATACAAAGTTATAAACATTACAGAATACACCAATAAAACTCATTATTCCACAATTTATTTAACAAACATAAGCAGAATGCAGAGCGCAGAACTCAGAAGGAACAACGTGGTGATGTCTAGCCAGAGATGTCGATCGACTTGATTTCTGGCTTCTTCTCCACCATTTTGGGCACTGTCACAGTCAGCACTCCATTCTCCATGTTGGCCTTCACCTCCTTCAACTTTAGCATTCTCCGGCAGCCTGAATCTCCTCGAGAACTTCCCACTGCTTCGTTCGATTCTATGCCATTTGTCGTTCTTCTCCTCTTGCTCTTTGCTTCTCTCCCCACTGATTTGCAGCACTTGGCCCTCTTCCACTTCAACTTTGACTTCTTCCTTTTTGATTCCAGAAGATCGGCCTTGAAGATGTGGGCTTCTGGGGTTTCTTTCCAGTCGATGCGAGTGTTGGCAAAAGCAGAGGTCTCACGAGCAGAGGAAGGGAGGTTGGCCAATGAGCTTGAAAATGGGAATCCTTCGAAGGGATCCCAAACGTCCAATGAAAAGGGGTCGAAGACGTTGCTCCGGCGGCCACCGAAAATGCTTGGAATCAGAGCCATGGTCGTTCAAGTTCAAAGCAGAGGATAACAAAGAGAGAAGAAAATGGATTTAATGACAAAAGTTTGCTTGAAATGGTGTATTGTTTGCTGCTAACTCCCAAGATGGCTTTCTAGTGGGGAGTTGAAACATTTAAATAAGTGGGCAGAGAAACATATTTTAGAAAATTTCTGGAAAGAAAAAGTTGCTTCTGGTTTATTCTTGGCGAAGAAGACGATTCCACGAGCTTCTTCTACCATGTTCTCGACCCATTTGGACTCTTCAATTGGGGGTTCAGTCATACCATTTTCTTTGGCCTTTCAATTGGGCTTCTTTTCATCCAAATTAAATAAAAGAAAACATTTTTATATAAAAAAATCCTCTTTTCGGTCATATATATCATAAATACTTTTACAATGTAATTTTTTACAAAAGAGGGTTTTAGTGTTAATTTGGAGAGAAATATGCATTTAATACGATTTTTTTTTTTCTATTTTCAATTAGAGAAAGAAATGAAATTTAATATCTTTTTTATTTTCCATTTTAATTTTTCATGTTGAATTTTTATATTATAGGATATATTTTATTGTTTGTTTTGCGTATTATATGTATATCGCTGGTATATGCAATATATTCTATTATTTATTTGGAATATTTCTAACAAAATATATGAAATATATTTGATATGTACTCAAATCAATTGGTATCACGACAACTTATTGGTTTTTTCTAGCGGATTCATGGTTATTTTTAAATATACCTTAGAACATGGTATTAGATATTTAGAAATATTATAATCAATATATGAAATATAAATGTACTCAAATAGAGGTTGTACCATTCAAAAGTCGATATATAATTGTCACATACGATAGTACAATATAAATCAAAAATTATACAAACATAAATTATTTACATTTATTATATATGATATGAAAACCCTATATTTTGAAAATTAGGAACTCCAAATGTTGAACCCCCTAATATCAAATTCTAAAAACTCGCCAATCAATTTACAACAATTCCAAAGTGAAGGATTAGATTTAGATTATCTTTTGATCAAAGACTAAGAGATGAGAAGAACTAAGTTTTTTACTCCAAGTTCAAAACATTCCAAAGTAATAATTATCATTTCTAACTTACTAGTATTGGAGGGTAAAATTAAAATTATATTTTAGTTTTTAAAAATATTTATGAAAATGGGTACTTTTATAAGAATATTTAGCAAATATAATCGTAGTTTTCTAATAATTACATCCTCTCTTCTCCCTCCTAATTTTCAATAATCTCTCACCTTCTTCTCTCTTTTCTTCTTTCACTTTCTCATATAGGGACTGGCCAACCCTAAAGGGGTGAATAGAGTTTAATCAAAACTAATCAAAACTTTTTACTAATGTGAGCTCAATTAACAAATTAACAAACTTTTGCTAACAAGTATTTAATCAATAAAAATTTATACAAAATAATCACTTTGAAATTAAATAAGAAATTAATCATCCACACTTTTAAAGCCACAATTTTTTAATGAATTCGTCAAAGGATATATAAATTTAAAGATAAATATATATGAGCAATTAAATTTAAGGAAAAAATTACAAATATTCTCAAAGCAAACAAAATTTTAAGAACAAATAATTGCCAAAATTAAATATTGAGGTATAGTAAATGAACATACCGAGAATTTTTAAGTGGTTCGGCACAATCGGCTTACATCCCACTTCCAAGCTCTTTCGGGTTTGTCCACTCAAATTTGACTTTTTCCATGGCTTTTAAAGTCGAATCGCTACAACGTTTTTTTTTTCGAGCGTCGTTTTCAAAAGAGAAGAAACAAACCAGGATACGTCTCTTCACATAAGAGTCTA